>NC_092141.1:58685304-59052348 GCF_043159975.1 Macaca nemestrina | reverse complement strand
TGTGGAACAGAGAGTGGTGAGATGACAGGGCTTGTAGGGGACATACAAGACTCTCCACCCCGAATTCCAGGGCACAGACCCCCATCAGGAAGCAGTCCCCATTAGGGGATGTCCCACAACTGAGAAGGCGTATGGCTCTGTCCACCTTCTTTGCCAAGGCAACTAGGAGGGCTCCTGAGCCACTCCCTGCCCTTTGTCCCTCCAAAGAACCAATGGGTAGAAGTGTGTGCCAAAGGTGCACAGGCAGGTAAGACTGTTGTATATGCAGACCAGGGCGTGTGGCCGGGATGGGGGTGGCCAGGATGGGACTCAGCCCTAAGCCTTTGGTCTTCTCCCTCTTAACCAGTCTCATCTGTACTCACAGCTTCAAGGACCAAAGACCTCCAGATTCTCTCTCCCCTGAGGTCCATTCCCCTATCCACACCTGCCCCTGCCTGACTCATGGGCCTCTGACGTCCAAACTAATGACCTTCCCCACAAACACTCCCTCATGGGGGATGCCACCACCACCTGCCACCTGCCAGACCTGGGAGGCACCTGGATTCCTCCCTCCCACTCACAGCCTCCACCTGAGCCAAATGACCCCCAGATCCTGTGGATTCTATCCCTGGAGATCTTTCCAGTCCACCCACACCCGTTCTGCCATCTTCCTGTCCACGCCACAGTGGCCTTTCTCCATTCACTTGTGATCCCCTCCCTACACCACAGCCTGGCGTGGTCTTTCTAGACCTTTCCTGTGCCTCGAAATGGCTCCCAGTCCATCTTAGCAACAAGACCACGTGGTCTGCAAGGCCTCATTTGCATGCCCTTCTTGCCCTCCCTGTGAAAATGCAGCCAAGCCCCTTTCCTGCCTACTCCCCTAATTCCTCCTCACCAGAGTGCAACTCAAGCCTCACTTCCCCGGGGAATGCTCCCAAGCACAGTCTGGTTAGGTCACCTGGTTAAACGCTTTTACAGCAGCCCCTCCTTACCTTCCCCAGCCCCTATTCCAGCACCTAAGGGTGCAATTAGATGTGACTGTGCCTTCCATGTCTGCCTTCCCCATCCATCTCCCCAAGAGCCCATCACTGTGTCCCCAACACAGAGCCTAGGACCTAGCACACAATACCCTACAGAGACCTGTTAACTGAATGTGCAAATGTGGTTCCATGACTGGGGTGGTGGGGGTGTGGCTTGGCCTGGGTCCGAGTCCCTGTTGGCTCTGGGTGCCGACAAGGGAGAAGCAGGGAAGGTCACCAAGGGCCCGAGTCAGAGGGAGAGGCCCAGCAAGTCTGTGGGAGCCCCTGAGGGCACAGGGCAGGAGCTGGCGCCAGAGATGAGACCCGGGTCAACCCCAGCTGTGCCCAAGTGGCCTGGCCTCCTGGCCTCTCACCCTTTTCCAGCTCCACAGGGAACAGCTCCAACCTTTCCACCCGCTTCTCCAGCTCGTACTCAGCAGAGGCCGCCATGGGATCCACATCCTCATTGCGACGATCATAGTCCTCGTTGGAGTAGGTGCTGAACACCTGGGGAGGGAGGCAGCTGGTCAGAAAGGCCGGCAGGAGGACAAGGGCAGAACTGGCATGAGGAGTCTGAGGAGGCAGGCCGAGTTACCCACCCCATGCCTCCCCATGACAGCCCTGAGATAAGGCCTCGCCCAGCCCCAAGAGACCCCAGCTCTGAGCAAAACAAAGGCCCTTATAGTTCTGGAGCCCAGGTTCAAGACAGAAAGGGACCCAGCCTTGGTTGACCCGCACTGCTCTTCTCTCTGCAGCTCCAACCAGCGTGAGCATGATCTGCCATAGGCACAGAAGGGGAATCCTGGAGAAACGTCCAACTCAGGAACCCAGACACCCAGATAGAGAGAAAGTGAGATAGGACCTAGAGAGCCAGATAGGCGAGAGGGGACACAAAGACAGACACAGAGAGGAAGGAACAGGCTGAGCAGAAGAGGGGAAGAGGAGGAGGGGAGAGAGGATAGAGAAGATGCTGGAGGATGCCAGATGGGGAGAGAGGGGGGAGCGGGTGTGAGACAGCAGAGGGTGAGGGGAGCAGGAGGGGTGGAAGGGGAGAGGTACCCAGGACTGGCTCTGAGTTGCCACTCAGGTGGATGTTGGAGCAGGGGAGGGAAGCAGGAAAGACCACCTCTATCCCTGTGGAGAAAAGGCAGGCCCTCCACCCCCAGGAGCCCCTCAGGTGGCAGGAGCAGGGGAAAAAGCTGGGCCCTGCGGCCTGGCCTGCACACCCAGGCTGCTCTCCCTCCACAACTGCAGCTCTGAGTTACACCCCCTGTCCCCCATGTGCTAGGGGGCCCAGGAGACTGAGGAGGGGACGGCCTCTGACACTACCCACAGTGAACCCAGGTGCCATGGGGCTCCAAGGGCAGCCCTGCCTTGGCATCTCCTGTACCCCTCTGTTGTCTCTCTCCCGTGTCTCAGCAAAAAAGGGAATTCCTCAGCTCTGACCCTCTCGGAAGGACAGAGAAGGTGGGGCTGGGCTCTATGGGAATGTCTAATTCTGGGCCCAGGCAGGGGTGCCCCCAGTGGGAGGTTAATGAGCACCATTTGGGGTACCATGACATGCTCAAGCTTCATTGCCTGCAGTGACAGGTTGGCACCACTTGGAGCCAGGCGGGGGCGGGGAGGGATGAGGAGCAGTACTATCAGATGGCTGAGTCTCAGCCCCAAGGAGTCAGACTAGGACCCCATCTCCCCCAAGGGCCCTTGGCAGGGCCCTGTCTCCTCCAGGAGCAGACCTTGTGGGCACCCTGGCAGGCAGCAGCACTCTTGTGTCCCAGCCTTTGTCTGGGCTTGCTCTGTGTCATCCCCACCCCCTACCAGAGAGGCTCACTGCCACAGTGGGAGAGGGAGGGGGTGCTCATAGGACTAGAAGGCTTAGGTGGGAGGGACCCCTCTGGTCCCTTAGCTCAATTTCACAGCATCAGAGAAACTCCGGCTCCAGCCCTTAAAACTCATCTTCCATTGCACCCTTTGAACAAACAGGCTGCCCACCTTACACATAGTACAGGGCACCAGGCCCACTGCCCAAGGTCACATGGGTTAAACTGTGGCCAGGCAGGATGAGACTGCACCCAGCTGGGCCAGGTGGGTGGGTCACCGGTGACTTTGTTTCCACTGCACACATGCCCCAGGCTCTGGGACAGGGCTGGTGTGAGCTTGGACTCAGCAGTGGGATTTGGCCCACTTTGCATTGGAGTCCCCTGACTCTCACCCCCTGCTCTGGGAGACAGGGTCCCTTCATCCTTCAGTCTCTACAGTCTCCTGGGTCAACCAACCCCTCCCTGACAAACAGGGTCACACATACCCACTGTGACCTCCAAAACACACCCTCACAGCCTGTCCTGGGCTGCACCCTGCCCTCTTCTCTCAGCCTATCAAATCCTGTTCCCTTTCTGGTTCTGCCCCCTGCAGGAATCCCAGGCCTGGGCTCAGAAGCCCCAGACCACCTCCTACCCCTCCTCGGGTTGCCCACCATGATATGCCGGTCTAACAGAGGGCCCTACGTGAAGTCCCACCTCCCCCAGGCCAATCTGGAATTAGGTTCTCTGCCCTCAGCAGAGGCCTCCACCTCCAGAAGGGGAACAACTGGGTCATCCATGGGGCCCGGGACCCTGGACTTGGCATCAAGGCAGGGGCAGGAAGAAGAAAAAGTGGGGCCCCTGTGCCAGGGTGGGGAGGAGGAAATCCCCAGTGAGGCTGAAAGCCAGCCACACCGGGCCCGCCACACACCCTGGCTCTCACACAGGGCGGGCCAGCTCCAGAGTCACCAGGGAGCCGGGAAGCACTGCTCCAAATCATGTGCTATTTTTTACCAAAAAATCAGGGTAAGGCGTCAAATATAGACAGTCAGAGGCCCAGACCACACTCCATCTCCGAGGGCATCCGGCTGCTCGCAGAATTAGTGGGGGTGGGGTGGGGGGATCCAGACTCTGCTTCAGAGTCCCAAGAAACAGTACAGTCCCCCATTCCCTTCAGAACCCCACTGCCTTCAGGAGGGGAAACCGGTTGGGAGAGGACCCCCCAGGACCCAGCCTAGGGGAGGGACTGGCCTGGGAGGGGAAGAGCAGCCACTCACTTTTAACCTTTCAGGCCTCCTGCTGGGGTGGGAGGTGGGAGAGAGGCAGAGAGAGGCTAATATTCCGGTCGAGTGAGAGGAAAGTTGGGCAGCTTCAGAGTCCAGGAGTAGTTATGGAAACGGCAAGCAAACAAATGGTGGTTTGGCTAGGGAAGGGTAAAGGCCGGGCAGGGTCCAGGCCAAGGAGAGTCCAGGGACCTGGACACTTCCATGGGGCGGACCTGGGGCCGGGTGCAGCTGAGCCTGGGGTGGTGAGAAAGAACCCTGCAGGCTGAATGTGCCAGCCAAGAGTGGAGGGTGGTGGGAAGTGGGGGGAGGGGTGGCCTGGGGTTTTTGATTCCCCCCAGGGGATGTCCCCTCCCCATCCGCGCTGTTCTGAGGGCCTCCAAGCTCTGGCATAACCCACAAACCAACCACCAATAGTGGCAGTGGGGATGAGACTCCCAAAGGGGCAGCTCCCATCCCTCTTTCAGGGCTCCTAGAGAATGTGGCAAGAACACTTGGGGCCTGCCAAGGCCCTGGGAGTCTGTCCTATTGAGCAGCCAAGAGCAAAGGCATGCCCATTACTGCCAGGCACCCAGGGGGATCCTAGCCCCACCTCCTCCCCTCCATGCCTGCAGAAGGCCTCTCCCCATCAAGGACCACACAAAGTGCCCCTCCCTGTGCAACCAGGATGGGGCAGCTGGCCTGCAGGGACCCCCAGGGAACACGGCGCCAGCCAGTCACATGGCCACAGACCAGCTCACCCTCACGATCTGCTTCCCTCTTTCACTTCTGCAAACTTGGGGTGGGGTGCAAACAGAATGGAGGAAGGGCTGCCGTCCCCTGCAGCTTCGTTTTGAGAAGTTCCTGGCTTTCCCCTTTCTCACCCCATCCAGCTCCCATACAGGAGGAGAGCACCCCTAGCCCCCCTCTACCCAGTGAAGGGCAAATATCTCTCCTGAGGACACACACACCCCTTTCACGCTACCCAAGCCCCAGCCTCTGGCAGCCTCTGGAGTAAGGAATGTCTGGGCGAGGAAGGCAAAGCAGGTGTCCCAGAACCTGCGTGGGGCAGGACTGGTTCTGCGAAGTGGCGGGGCGGGGCGGGGCAGCAGGCGGAGGAACCTGAGGGCAGGTCGGGGCAGGCCACCCCCCTCGCACACCTGAAAATCCCTCTCTGACAAACAGCTGGAACTCCCCCACGCCCCCCTGAGGGTGGGAACTTCTGGGAAGGGGGCTGGGTGGCAGGGGCTGACTCAGCCTGCCAAACCCGGCTGGCTGGCGAGCCGGGGGCGGCCGCGTGCACGTGGCAGGGGCGGCGCGGGGGCGGGGAGGGGGGGCTCACTTACTTGGATGGGCGCCGTGCTGAAATGGATCTTCCGGCTCGGGGCTGGGTCCTCCTCCTCCGACAGCCCCGGGATCTCCACGCACCCCGACTCGGGCTCGTAGGGGGGCTCCCCATCCTCATCGTCTTCTTCGTCGTCCTCCTCTAGGGCACTGCCCCCAGAGTCCTCCCCGAGCCCACTGTAGGCGCTCACGTCCACCAAGTCCGCCTCCGAGAAGTCCTCCTTCTTGGATTCATCTACTTCCTCAGGGGCCACGTCCGGGGCCCGGCCATTGCCCACCCCCCTCTCTGGCGGCGCTACCGCCGCTGCCTCCTTCTCCGGGGCCACTTGGGCCTTTGGCTGCTCGGGCGCGGGGCTGGCTGCGGTTGCCGCGGTGCTGCCATTCTCCAGGGCCGCGTGGACCGTAACCTCGGCCTGGATCACCTCCCCGGGCGCCGACTCGGCCTCCGACTCCCCGCTCTCCTCCACCTCCACCGGCTTAATCTTGCGCACCTCCCGGGGCTTGGGGGGCGGCCGGGCAGGGGCCACTCGGTGCTGCGGGGGCTGCTGCCCTCCGGGGCAGCGCTCTTTCTCCGCCGGAGCATCCCCCGACGGGGCGGGCGGCGGCGGCGGCGGCGGGGGCTGGAACACCCGGGACCGCTTGCTGACCAGCTTCGAGTTGACCTGGGGAGCCCCTGCGGCCCTGGGGAGCCCGGGCCCGCGGTGGAGGCCGGTCCTCGAGTCGGCCTTCTCGAAGACGGCGCTGAGCTGGCTGACCGTCGGGGACACGGCGTCAGCGTCCAGCTTGTCCAGCGCCTCAGTGCTGCCGTTGAAGCGCACCACGACGTCCAGCTTCCGGTCCTGCAGGCCGGCGCGCTCCTGCCTCAGCAGCCGCCGCGCCGCGGCCTCCTTGTCGCCGCCTGCGGCCGCCGGGGCGCTCCGTTCGAACAGCTTCCGCGTCTCCTGCAGCCGGGACGGCGGGTGCGGCGGCGGCGCAGGCTGCGCGGAGGGCGCGGGCTTGGAGTCGAAGCGGCTCACGCGCTCCGACACGCTGGTGCCCAGCTTCAGCAGGGCGCTGTGGTCCACGTTCTCGTTCAGGCTGCTGGCCCGCGGCAGCGACAGGCGCACGCCGCGATCGGACGCCCGCGGGGCCTCGGCCAGGCCCGCGCCGCCGCCCGCCTCGCCCGAGGGCCCCGCCGTCGTGCCCATCTGCAGGAACATACTTTTGATGCGGTGGACGTTGGAGCCATATTTCTTGTGGTGGGCCCCCTTGGGTGCCTCGTCGGGCCCGGGCGCGTCGGGCGGCTTCAGCGCCTGGATGCCCGCCTCGTAGGCGCTGCGGTGCGGGGAGGCGCTCCGGAGGGGACCCCCGGGCCCCCGTGGCTCCGTCTTCATCATGGTGGGGGGAGCCGGGTTCGCATCCCCTTGCTCCCCGCTCCCCCCCTTCAACAGGCGGCTGGCCAAGTCGGGACCACCGCCCCCTCCCCCCGATAAAAGAAACCCCAGAAGGCCTTTTTTAGGGTCCCCCCAAAACCGCTGCCAAAAACAGTTAATCCCGCTTTTTTAAAAAAATGAAAAAAAAAAATCTCCAAGCGCCCTGTGTGTGGGTCGCCTCCCCCAGTCAAGCTGCCGAAGACAGCCAGCCCCGCTTCAAAAGCCCAAGCGGCCTGGTACGGTCGCCCCCACCCAAATTAGCAAAGCGGCGTCTGGGGCCGGTGGGAGCGCGCGCCCTGCCCGCGAAGCAGCCGCGGCGTCGCCGGCTCACATCGTCCGAGGCGGTGTCAGTGGGGCTGGCAGCCCGGGCGTCCCCCAGTCCGGCCGGAGGCCTCGGCTCTCGGGGGGCCCGGCACCCCAGCGCCCATGGCTGCTCTGCCGGCCCGGGCCGCTCCGCCGCCGCGCCTCCCTCCCTCCCTCCCTCCCCCCCGTGCCCCGAGCCTCGGTCTTTCTCTGGCTCTGCCCGAGCGGCGGCTGCCGGAGACCGAGCGGCTGCCCTTCTCGCCGCCGCCGCTGGGGGACTGGCACCTCTGGGTCCTAAAGGGATCGGATTTCCGGGGCCGGAGCCTGTGAGCCCTCCCCTTCCCCTCCACCCGAACGGATCCCCTCCCCTCCCCAGCCTTCGCTGAGAGCCTTCCTCTGCCCCCGGACATTGGCCAGCGGTCTTCAACCCTTCCATCACAACCTCTGACTGCGGCTTATCACAACCCACAGAACCGCACCCCCATGAAATATTGGGCGGAGGCAGTACATCCACGATGGTCTCAATGTGAGGGGAGGGGGGTCTGTGGGGAGGGGCAGAGGTTCATTCTTCAGGGTCCTCGGAGCTAGCTCTTCGGTGTGCTTCAAGGCTTTAGCATCAGAATCGCTGGGCGCTTGGTAAAAATACAGATTTCTGAGCTCTCCCTCGAACCTTGTGTAGGAGAATCTCAGAGGCTGAACCCAGGAATCTGCATTTTAACACTTCACTACAGGGACTCTTTGGCACCCTTGGAGGTGTGAAACCTTGGCCCAGTGCTGGTGACCTTTCGATGGTGGGGGAGGGGTCGTGAAGAAAGGAGGTGGACCCCGTCATCCAAGTAGCAGGCGATCATCAAAACTGCCCCTTTAGACGTCTGGAGAGGATGTCCTGTCGCCTGTCTGCTGTGCACCCGTCTTCAGGCCCCTACCCTGGCACTCCTGCCTCTCAAACCGGAAGGAAGGGTTTGGGAGCAGGAATTCTAGAGGCCTGGGGCCAAAGTTTTCCCAGTGAGAGCTCTAACTTGGGTCTCTGATTTAAAGGATCCTGGCGACTGTGTTCCGGTGGGGGTGGGGGGTGGGGAGGGTGACAGTGACCTACACATCCCCTGTCCTGGCAACCCAGAAAGCTGTTTGATGCTCTCTGCACCTCCCGCATACACACCTAAGGTGCTGGTGCTTCCTGGGCCCTGGGTGTGAGGGTCCACCCTCTGGACAGGTCCAGGTGAGCGGGTTCAGTCCACACATCCCAGAAACCGGTGAACACAATGGGCCCTAGGACCCAGGGAACAACTCAGGCACAAAGCCTCCCCCCACTCCCAGCTGCTTCCTGCATCTCAGGCCTTTCTGCGGCCTCTGCCTCCTCCCCCGCCCTCTTCCCCTCCATCCTCTTCCTCCTTTTCCTAATCTCCCACTCTCTCCCCCCTGGCCTGGAAGGGCTGGCAAAGGGAGCCCTCTTACCGCTCCACTGCAGGGGTGTGTGTGGGTTTTGTGGGATATTAACGCGTTACCATGTGCAAAAGAGCTTAGAGTACAGCGTGGGGGATGGGGTGTGGGGAAGCCGCCTGGGAACCCTGGATATTGGGATCGGGAGGGGCCAGGAACGGCAGGACTGATCCTGAGGCTGGTGCTAAGGAGGAGGGAAGAGCTAGGTTGTGAGCTGGAGCTGGAAATGAACCCAGACCTCAGACTTTCCAAATGCCACCTGCATCTTTGCCCAGCTGTCCAGGAAAATTCCCCCTCCGCAGTTGTGCACTTTGGGATGGGCAGGGTGAAGAAGCCTCTCTCCTAACCCTTCTTAGAAGGCCTTGTCAGGAGCAAGCTTTGGGACTTGGATTTCCAAACTCAAGATGGGGTCTTGAAAACCCCTCCCCACAGGCCCCCCAACCCCAATATAGAAGTCCAGAGAAGACAGAAACCTCACCCAGCTGGGGTTTGGAAGTTTGAACAATGTCCTCAGAAGCTCTTGTGTGGATTGGAGGAGGGCGCAGGCCCCTGTGTTCTGCCCAGAATCTCCCACACCCTTGGTGGTGAGTCATCTTAACTGGTCCCAGCACAAGGGGTCTGTGCCCACGCTTCTGGCCAGGTGGGGAAGCCCCCAGTTTCTGAGGGTGGGAGGAGGAGCTGAGGCCCAGCTGCTAGGCCCAGAGACCCTCGGACCTCCAGCATTTCCGGTAGCAGCTTAGAGCAAACTGGAATTACGGGGATTCTCTTGGGTCTCCCTTGTCCAAAGGTTTATGAGTCTCTGGACAAACCCCTTTAACAAATCCCTCTAGGGGGTTTGGCTTCAAGAGGGTGGAGCTAGCCAGAGCTTGGGGGACTGAGGCTAATCAGTGGGATTATTATTTCATGGGCTCCTGGTTAGCAGAGCAACACCCCAGCCAGAATTCCCAAAGATGCTTTTATGGAGCAATAAGTGCTTCACCGTCACTTGTTCTCTGGTGTCAGGCACCAAGCTGGCTGGCCTGTGAGATGGGTGAAGAATGGGGTATCATTCCCTCCATCCCTTCTCTGCCTGTCTGGAGCAGTAATGGCACCTGATAGGAACAAGGAGGGTTTGAGAGGGTTACCATCCAAACTGAAGGCTTTAAATCGAATTTTCATTTACTGGGCTGTCATCTTCACCTGCTTCCTCCGGTGAGGAAGCACTCCAGGATAATTTCACCATCCTTTCTCTTTCCTTTGTCTTCATGGAAGAGACTTTGATGGCCAAGTTGCCTGGTGGTCTTTGGATGGAAGTTCCTTCCTTACGTTTGCCTTGGCATAGCGTGGTTGACCTAGGAGCCAGGCTGCCAGCGTTCAAATCTTGGTTCCACTGCTTACTGGCTGTGTGACCTTGGACAAGTCACTTATCCTCCTCTGTGCTCTGGGAGGATAAAAGAAGGCCCAGAAAGAGACAAAAGTGGCTCAGACACGGAAGAGAGGGTGTGGGGGAGGAGATGCCTTTCCCAGCCTGTGCTAAAAAGGCCAGAGGCTGCAATAGGCAGAGATAATTCACCCCCAACTCTCCTCCTGGTAACGGCCCCCGCCATGGCTTTCCCACACACCCCCAAATCTGATGAGGGCCCTTGGGAAGATGCTCTGTTAGGATTCTTCCCCAAGGCTTGCTAGTTTTAAACACCAGGTGTAACTGCAAAGATGGTGATGAAGGCAGGGAGAGGCCTGATGAGTGATAAGTCCCGAGCCCTCAGCGCCCTGGGCACAGGCCCAGGCTGGGTGCCAAGGCTGGCTTCTCTTTCCAGCCCTGGGGCCTTGAGACTCAGCTTCTAAAAGCGGTTTTTCCTTGGCCACGGTCATCTAAGCAGAGGCTGGCCTAGACCCTGCACTTGGATCCTTGTGTGGTGAGCCAGTGGTCCCCACCCAGTTGCTCTCCCTCATGGGTTGTCCTCTGCCAGGGATTTGGGCTGCTTCTAGGATGCTGGAAAGGTATGCTTGTGTGTGTACACCTCAAATCCAGGATGTCAGTGTTGGAGGGGCCTTTAGTGACCCTTGGCTGACTTCTTCACAGGGAGAATGACGAAAGCTGAGGAGTGACATACCTAGTTTTAGAGGAAACAGACCAGGCTAGGGTTCATGAGGTCTGAATTGAGTCCTAGCTGCCCTCATTTGCTGAATGACTGTGGACTGGTCATGTCCCCTCCCAAAGCCTAAGTTTCCTCAAAAAACTCAACTTGACTGTCTCCTGAGCATAGATAACCGTAGGTGTCCCCTCACTTTTGTGCATGGAGCACAGCAAAACACAGGCCTTGAAGTCGGGCCATCTTTGTTAGAATCTCCAACTTGCCATTCCCCGGCTAAGGGACTTCAACAAATTCCTTCTATAAGATGGAGATAATATACCAACTTCATAGAGTTGTCGTGAAGAATAAATGGGTCCTCAATGCATAAGGCACTAAAAGGGGGCTCAGAGTGTTGGCTGTTACTGATTGCAGGGTATGCAGGCACATGTAGGGGTGCGCGCCTGCATGCATGTGCGGGCAGGTGTGGCTTAGGATGTGTATTTCTATGTGTGTCTTCACAGGACTTTGGGGCTCTCTTTGTTTAAGGTTCATTATATGAAATTCTGAAATATAAACATCCCTTGCCTATAGCTTCTCCAAATCTTTGGGGGTCACTCTTGGGTTGACCTCTCTTCTCTACTTCCCAAAGGGTTTTTCACTCCTGCCTGTGGGTGCCTCAAGCCCCTCATTGTCCCTGCAGGGAGAGGGGTCCCTTAGGGTCCTCTCACAGCCAGGAGACTGCCTTGCTGCTGGTTCCCTGTGCTGTACCCGGTTTCTTTCTATCACTCTCCACACTTGCTCCAGTGGCTCTTGGAAAGTTCAGATACATCTTGGAGACTGGGGAGGAAGACTCGGTAGGAGTCAGGGTGTGTGTGTTGGGGGGCGGGGGAAGGGGTGGGACAGAGGAAAGATTTCTCCAAATCATCAGTTGCTTTAAAAGAAAGCCTATATTTAGCTGGGCTTAGAGGGCCTGTAAATATGTATTTTGCAAGGCAGACAGCCCGTAGCCGTGGGAGCTCCAGAGATATGCAGGGAGGTCAAAGAAAAAAAAAATAATCAGAAAGATTAGGCAATATATTTTGTCATCAGCAAATTCAAAGAACTCTTTCTACTGCCTGCTCTCACTGCTAATAATACACATTTCTGTGTTTGGATGGTTCCTGTGTTTCATCTGCTCTCCAGATCTTGTGCAGTGGGTGCCTGAGAAGGCGACTGGCTCTCGGAGACACCTTTTACCTGCCAGCCTTTGCCTCATCTGCCCTGGGTCAAGGGAAACAGCATCCCGCCATCTCCATCCCCACTAGCCCGCCAGGCTCTGCCTGGCGCAGGTGCAGCCTCCAGAACACCAGCTCTCAGGTCTCCCACACTCAGTGCCCAGTACGCAGGTGGCTTTGGGGTGAGGTGTGGGGTGAGAAATCCTGCACTTCAGGGCAGTTCTACTTCAGAAACCTCTTTTTTCTACAAAAATGTTCATTTATTATTCTTACTTTTTTACTTTTACTTTGAAAGTTTCTTTAACAGTAAGAAGCCTTCAAAGAACCATGTGACAGAATTTACAAATGCTAGCAATGTGTCATTTTTGCTTTGGGTTTTTACATATAAAATAGAATATTTGGCTGGGCCCGGTGGCTCACGCCTGTAATCCCAGCAGTTTGGGAGGCCGAGGGGGCCAGATCACAAGGTCAGGAGATCGAGACCATCCTGGCTAACACAGTGAAACCCAGTCTCTACTAAAAGTGCAAAAAAAATTTGCTGGGCATGGTGGCAGGCGCCTGTAGTCCCAGCTACTCGGGAGGCTGAGGCAGGAGAATGGCATGAACCTGGGAGGCGGAGCTTGCAGTGGGCCGAGATCGCACCACTACACTCCAGCCTGGGCAACAGAGCTAGACTCTGTCTCAAAAAAAAAAAATTTGTCAAGCCCCCTCTTCTTTCTCCCCAGTTCCATCGTCCACCTCCCCCAACACTGGCACACTTGGAATACAGCTTTTCTAGACCATAATTTTTGCATTACTATATTTTAATTGTAGCAAACTAGAGATATAAAATTCACCATTTTATGTGTACAGGTCATTGGCATTAAGTATAACCACATTGTTGTGCAACCACCACCACCATCCATCTCTAGAACTTACTTTCATCTTCCGGAGCTGAAACTCCATACCCATATAAGTCCCCATTCCCCTCTTCTGCCTCTCGGGTTCAAGCAATTCTCCTGCCGGAGCCTCCTGAGTAGCTAGGATTACAGGCCTGTGCCACCATGCCCGGCTAATTTTTGTATTTTTAGTAGAGGCAGGGTTTCATCATGTTGGCCACACTGGTCTCGAACTCCTGACCTCAAGTAATCTGCCCACCTCAGCCTCCCAAAGTGCTGGGATTACAGGCATGAGCCACTGTGCCTGGCCTAGAATCATGTATTTTAAAACTTTATGTAACAAGGGCAGGTACAGGGTCTCATGCCTATAATCTCAGCACTTTGGGAGGCTGAGGTGGGAGGATCACTCGAGGCCAGGATTTCAAGCCCATCCTGGGCAACATGGCAAGACCCCGTCTCTACAAAAAAATAAAAAAGTAGCCAGGTGTGCACTTATAGTCCTGACTACTCAGGAGACTGAAGTGGGAGAATCACTTGAGCCCAGGAGTTCCAGGCTGCAGTGAGCTATGACTGTACTTCTACACTCCAGCCTGGGTGACAGAGCAAGACTCTGAAAAAAAAAAAAAAAAAATTTATGCAATGGCCATCGTACTATGTGTACCATTTTTCCAGTCAACATGATTTTTACAATGTAGCCACATTTGTTCATTTGATTTGTTCATTTTAACTTCTGTTGATTATTTTATCAGGAGAATAAGCCACAATGTATTTATCAATTGGGTGTTTAGGTTTCTATGTTTTGCTATTATAGCTATTTATTTATTTATTTATTTATTTTTGAGATGGAGTCTCGCTCTGTCTCTCAGGCTGGAGTACAATGGCGCAATCCTGGCTCACTGCAACCTCTGCCTCCCAGGTTCAAGCGATTCTCCTACCTCAGCCTCCTGAGTAGCAGGGATTACAGGCACATGCCACTGTGCCCAGCTAATTTTTGTATTTTTCGCAGAGACGGGGTTTCACCATGTTGGCCAGGCTGGTCTCAAACTCCTGAGCTCAAGTGATCTGCCCGCCTCGGACTCCCATAAAGTGCTGGGATTCCAGGCATGAGCCATTGTGCCTGGCCTGTTTTGCTATTATATAAACAGGGCTTCAATTAACATGCTTGGACTTTTCTCTGAACCCATTATTAGGGCATATACTTAGAATTAGAAAGCTAGGCTTGTCGGGCAGGCACACTTTGAAGTTGACTAGTACTGCCAAACTGCTCTCTACAGTGGCTGAACCAATTGATCCTTTCACCACCAGCGTTTGTATAAGACATCCTGTTTGACCACGTCCTTGCCAACTTTTGCTCTTGTTAGACTTATGTTTGCCAATCTGATGGGCATGAAGTGGCATCTCATTTGCAGCTGCATTCCCTGCCTATGAGGTTGAGCATCTTATTCTCATTAACCATGTGGGTTTCCTCCAGGCAAATCACTTATGTTCATATCCTTTGCTATCCTATTGTAGTTTTTGGTGCAAGTTACAACAGAAAGCCCAACTAGAAGGGGTTTAAGCAAAAAGGAATGTTTATTAGCTCACATAACAAGAAGTCCTGGGGGTGGTTAATTCAGAGGCCCCGCTGTGACATCAAGGACCAGGTTCTTTTTGTCTTTTTCCAACACCCTCTCATTGTGTTGATTTGTCTCTTAGACTGGCCCCCTCGTGGTCCCAAGATGGCTGCCTTTCTTGTGCAGACAACAACGTCAGAGACAGAAGAAACTGGATGCTTTCTTATTAGTCTCTTTTCCAGGGGTCCCCAGCAGGAGACCTTCCAGAATTGCATAAACGTTCACACCTAAACTAATCATTGACCTGAGGAACTAAATTATCATGCTATATTTAGACCAATCATCATTCACCTGATGGGGCTGAGGAAGGCCAAGCCTCCCACAAAGTCCAAACCCCTGAATCAGAATGCGGTTCTGATTATCAAGGAAGAAGGAAGGGATGCTATTTGGAGTGGCACAAAAAATGTCTGTCCTTACTACTTGATGAGTACCGTGAAGGAAAAAAGATAGGCCAGGTGTGGATGCTCACACCTGTAATCTTGGCATTTTGGGAGGCCAAGATGGGAAGATTGCTTGAGCCCAGGAGTTTGAGACAAGGCTGAGCAACATGGTGAAACCCCATCTCTACCAAAAAAAAATACATATATATTTTATATATTACTTATTATATATATTAAATATATATGTTTTAGACACACACACACATATATATATATATATAAGCTGGGCATGGTGGCATGTGCCTGTAGTCACAGCTACTTGGGAGGCTGATGTGGAAGGATCACTTGAGCCTGGAGGGGCAGAGGTTGCAGTGAGCCGAGGTTGTGTCACTGCATTCCAGCCTGGGTGACAGTGCGAGACCCTGTTTCAAAAAAAAAGAAGAAGAAGAAATAAAAATAAAATAAAACTTCTGTCTTTTCCATATTGACTCCTAGGAAGTCTTCTTTTCTTTATTTCTTTCTTTTTAAGATAGAGTTTTGCTCTTGTTGCCCAGGCTAGAGTGCGATGGCGCAATCTTGGCTCACTATAACCTCTGCCTCCCAGGTTCAAGTGATTCTCCTGCCTCAGCCTCCCACATAGCTGGGATTACAGGTGCACACCACCATGCCCAGCTAATTTTGTAGATTCCTAGGAGGTCTTTATATTATGAATGCTAACCCTTTATCTGTTGTGTATGCTGTCACCATTGCCACCCAGGCTGCTCCTTGTCTCTTAACTTTATTCGTAATGTCATTTTCATAGCAGAGGGCTTTTGGGGGGTAATGTAATAAAAATCGGCCGATCTTTTTTGAGTGTGTCTCTTGTCTAAGAAATGCTTTCCTACCCTTAGGTCTCCTACATTTTCTCCTAATGATTTTAAAGTTTTGTTTCTCACTTTTAGGTCTTTAATCCATCTGGAATTCATATTTATGGATGGTGTGAAGATTTTTCATAGGAAAAGCCAATTGTCACAACACGTTTTATTGAAGCCTATTTTCTCTCACTGAGTTGCAGTGCTGCCACTATCATAAATCACATTCCCACATATACTTGGATCTGTTTCTGGGCGCTCTATTCTATTGATCCCTTTGTCTAGCCCGACACCAATACCACATTGTTTTAATTATTATCGCTTTCAAAAACGTCTTGGTATTTGTTAGGGCCAGGTCTGTTTCCTTATTCTTTTTCAGAATTGTCTACTTTTTTCTTGGGTCTTTGCTCTTCTCTATGAATTTTAGAATCAGTTTGCCTAGCTCTGTGAAAAATCCTGTTGGGATATTTATTGGACCTGCAATGAATCAACAGATTAATGTGGAGAGAATCGGCTTCATAACATTGAGGCGTCTCATCCCTAACCTAATACTTCTCTACGGCTCTCCATTTATTACTATCGTAGCCTATGTTTTACTTCCTAAATATCTTGCGATGTATTTTGTAATTTTTTTCTGGGTTCTGTACAATTTTAATTTTATTGTGAATGATTTATTTTTGAAAAGATACTATGATTTCTAATAAATTATTGCTAGTGCATAGAAACACTGCTGAATTTTATATGGTTTTTTGCATTTGGATGTTGACCTTTGTCCAGCATGACTTCACTTAATCACTCTAATAATATGCCTGTAGAATCTCTTGATTTTCTGCATAAATAATCATTCAGTCTACAGAAGATGTCAGAGACATTTGCCTCTTATTTTCCTAATCCTTCTTTTTTTAAACTTTTTTTTGAGATGGAGCCTCGCTCTGTCACCCAGGCTGGAGTGCAATGGCACGCTCTCAGCTCACTGCAACCTCTGCCTCCCGGGTTCAATAGACTTTCCTGCCTCAGCCTCCTGATTACCTGGGATTACAGGCGCCCACCACCACGTCGGGCTAATTATTTTTAGAAGAGATGGGGTTTCCACCGTGTTGGCCAGGCTGGTCTGGAACTCCTGATCTCGGGATCTGCCCACCTCGGCCTCCCAAAGTGCTGGGATTACAGGCGTGAGCCACCGTGCCTGGCCTTATTTTCCCAATCCTTCTATCAGTGAATGGTGACTTCTAAATCTGACTTTAGATTTGGGCTTGGGCTTTGCCTGTGGGCTGGCCCTGGGCAGCTATTACCTTGCACTGTCAGTTATAAATAAATAAAACACCCTTACTTTCTCCAGAGCTTTACAGTTAGCAAAGCCCTTTCGCTTCCATTATCTCATTGATCCTTCTTACCCCCGCTTGATGGAGTGGGAGCGTCTGGGTGGAAACGGCCCAGGGCTCCGTGTGCAGAGATCCAGCTGTGCAGGCATAGTGCCGAGGCACCTCGGACAGTCCCTCCTCTTCTCTCTTTCTCCTGTAAGCTAACGTTTGGCCGGGAATGGTCCCTGGCATTCCAACTCATGTGATGGATTTGGGCAGTCAGAAGCTCACGGAACCCTTTGAGGGCTGAAATTCACCGATAAAAAGGCGGGAGATTCTGGGTACATTTAGGTCTCCAGGCTGGTATCCCAAAATGTCTGGGGGGGATATAGAAATGTCCTTGGAAGTCGGAGGCTTGATACAGATGGTGGGATGGGTGGAGGTGGGACCAGGAAGAGATCATTATGTCCAGCCCCCTGCCTCCGTGCGGGTTCTTGTCCCCCTATAGATTAGAGCGTCTTCTGGATCAGGAAGGGGAGGACGAGATGGAGCTCGTGGCCTTGGGTTCCCTCCTGCGTCGCCCCCTGTAACTGCGGCGCCCGGCACGCACTGCTGACGCGCATCCCCAGCCCCGGCGGTGCGCTCCGCAGGCATCCCGCCCCCGACTCCCGCTCCGCCCCAACATCGCGCAGGCGCAAGACCGGGCAGGCACCAGCGAATGCGCCCTCTCGTGGCTGACTGGCCGGGTCGCAGTCTTTGTTGCTGCGCTGGAGGCGGTGAACGGGACGGGGAAGAAAGATGTGGGTGGAGTCTGGGAGGCAGATGCGAGAATCAGATCACAATGACGAGAAGCCCTTTCCTTTGTCCCTCACGGCAACGTATAGATGCAGATAAAGAAAACACGGCCTCAGACCTCAAGAGATTTAGAGACAGGTGCACAGAGACTGAAGCTGAATGAGACACACTGGATAGCATTCATTCATTCGTTCGTTCATTCAGCAAATATTCACTGGGATGGGGAGATACAGGGACAAAGGACCAGAGGGCTTACATTTAGGCACTGGTGGGCAGAGACGGGGCAGAGAGCTGGAGAGACGGATGCGGATGTCAAAAAGGCGAGGACAGAGAAGCGACTAGCTCAGGCCAGGGCTGGGCCGCAGGAGTGAGGCAGAGGCCGGGGAAGTCCCGGTGGAGCCTGCAGCACGGCACAGGCACCAGCTGTGCAAGGCGGGGTGTGAGCCCCGACCCTTCCAGCTACCCCGACCGACGCCCCAACTGGGGAGGACAAAATGGAGAGCTAAAGATAGATAATATGAGCACCAGAAGGGACCCTAGTTTCAATGAACTGAAGCAATCAGATCAGTGTAAACCATGTATTCATCATTCTACTACTACCAAAATAGATCGGACTGGCCAGAGTTTGGAGGATGCTAGGGAGTCAGCTCTTTATTCTGAAACTGTTTAATACAGGTAGAGTCCAGCGTTTCTCTTGTCTTTCTTATACGAACTTTCCCACTCAGTAACCAAATCTCAAGGGGCAGTTTCTGTCTATAGTTATTCCAGCTAATAAAGGAAGGCGTGATCAGAGTGATCAAATTTGAATATCACTATTCTGCACACTCACACAAAATAAAAAGCTAATGGCGGAGGCACTGACACTGCCAAGACCACAGAAACGCATGATGTGCCTTCAAATGGAAGAACACTATCACTACCTATGAAGTGGTCTCAACGAAGGAAATTGAACGTAAACCTTATGAGGCCTCTAGATCCAACTACGATTTACAGGAGATAACAATGTACAGGAAATGCAACGTACAGGAAGTATGGAGGTGGGAGGAACATGTTAAAGATCACCATAGAGGTGCAATCAGCAAAATCCAGAGGACAAAAAACTACAGAAGAAATTATCTGGCTCCTTCAAGGAAAGAGAGAGAGGAGGGAAGGAAGGAAGGAAAGAAGGAAGGAAGGAAGGAAGGAAGGAAGGAAGGAGGAGGAAGGAGGGAAGAAAGGAAGAAAGGAAGGAAGGAGGAGAGAGGGAGGGAAGGAAGAAAGCAGGGAGAAAGGGAAGGAAAGGAAGGAAGGAAGGAAGGAAGGAAGGAAGGAAGGAAGGAAGGAAGGAAGGAAGGAAGGAAAAAAGAAAGAGAGAAAGATGTATGGGAACCTACAGATTTGAAGAAATTTAAAAGAGCCGTGTCTGGGCACAGTGGCTCACACCCATAATCTCAGCACTTTGTGAGGCCCAGGTGGGTGGATCACTTGAGGTCAGGAGTTTGAGACCAGCTTGGCCAACATGGTGAAACTCCGTCTCTACTGAAAATACAAAAATTAGCTGGGTGTGGTGGCATGTGCCTGTAATCCCAGCTACTTGGGAGACCGAGGTAGAATTGCTTGAACCTGGGAGGCAGCGGTGGCAGTGAGCCGAGATCATGCCACTGCACCCCAGCCTGGGTGACAGAGCGAGACTCTGTCTCAAAAAAAAAAAGAAAGAAAGAAAGAAAAAGAGCCCTATCAATCATCAATCAGTTGCAATGTGTGTACCTTCTTTGTATCCTGATTCAAACAAATACACTGTAAAAAATATATATATATTTATGAGAAATTGGAAATTTGAACACTAGAAGTTTGATATTAAGGAATTTTATTGATGATGTTAATAACTGAACATGTTATGTAATTATGTTAAAAAGACTCATTATCATTTAAAGATACACACTGAAATATTGATGGATGAAATTAATCAGGAGGGGTATAGATGAAACTAGATTGGCCCTGAGTTGATAATTGTTGAAGCATGGTGACAGATACATGGGGGCTTATGACAGTATGCTGTAAATTTTTCAAACTAAGAAGTTTAAAGACCCTGTGACCTCCCTTCCCACCCCTAGACCCAACAGACAGAAGGTGCTGTGTGTGTTACAAGCAGCAGGCTGCAAACCAGACAGCTCTGAGTGGGAAGGTCCTCTGATGGCTGAGGGGTCTGAGGAGGGTTTCTGGGGACTTTCTGGCTTGTGGGACAGTCCCTGGCTCCCCTGAATTGGGCAAGGAAGATCCGATGGGGAAGTGGCTGCAGCTTTTCATTAAGGAAGGCTGGCCTCCAAGGGCCTGGTGACACTGGGGCCAAGCACTGCTACCTTAAGACAGCTGAGTGGGTGGCTCCAAAAATAGTTAGGGGGACAGTGGGGGGCGGGGAGTCACATGGAGAGGCTCAGGGGTGAGGCTGGGCAGGTGCCCGGGTGCTGGCACTTCTGCCTGCTCCCCCAGAGCCCTCAGACTCTCCCTCTGCATCCAGAAACTTTCTTCCTCCCTCCCTCTGTCTCTGAGAAGACAGAGAGATGGCCAGGTGATGCTGGGACAAATGCCACCTTGCCCGAGGGGACGCTGACTCTGGAATTTGGTGACTCTCTAGGGATGAGCAGGTCAGTCAGGTGGAGAGAGAGAGAGAGGAAGGGGCAAGGACTGAGTAACCTGCCTACCAGTCACCCCATCTGCAGGCCAACACCTGTGCCCTTAGGCTGGACCCAAGCGATCCTTGCCTGGAGTATTTTGTTGTCATCTTGAGGCCCTGGAGGAGCGCTCACACAGGCACCAAGGATTTGGAAACCCTGGCAGCCATAGGTCCCTGCTCCCTTCTCAGGGCACCTGGGGAGAGTGCCCCTGTGCCTGCCCTAAGTAGGAGACCTGGGGAGAGGACACCCTGCCCCATCACCCCTGGACTGAGATCCTTTGGCAGAGGCAGGAAGGATGGGCAAGCGGGGCCGGCAAGTACATCGGCAGTTGTCATTGACTGAGTCAGGCACTGGGCTAAGCCATCTGCCTGCATTCTACTCATCAGCAATGTGGCCTTGGGGAAGGTATACACCCCTGTGCCTCAGTTTTATCATCTGTTAAATGGGCACAGTAATAATACCTGCCTCATGGAACTGCTGAGGGGGTGGAATGAGGTAATATAGGTAGATATATGTAAGACTCTCAGCACAGTAACTGGCAGGGCTAGCTGGTATTACCCACTGGCAGGTGATCTCCACGTGGGCAGAGGTTTGCCTACCTCTGCAACTTCAATGTCTGATACATAGCAGGTGTTCCATAAATATGCACTGCATTCATTACTTTGTGGAGTCCTTACAATGATGCCAAGAGGCAAGCACTATTCTTGCCAGTTTATAGTTGTGGAAATGGGCTAGAGGGCAAATGGCACACTCAAGGCTGCATCCCCAGCAAGTGGCCAAGGTGGGACTCGTGCCCACCTCCAGGCTTCCGAGTCTGTGCACTGAGCCCTGACTCCATGGGCCAGAGAAGGCGCCTCCTCCGCTCAGCTGTCTCTACCTGGCTGGTCCTGTCCCGGGTTTGCTAGACTTCCAACTGAAGTGCTTGGACTGGGGATAAAGGCTGGGTGGATGGCACCTACATTTGCTGTTAAGGAAACTGCCACCAGCCGGCTACACCTACTAGTTTCCAGGCCCTGTGCCAGGCCCAAGGATACAAACATGACAAGATCCTAGTCTTCGAGGAGCTTGGAGCAGTGTTGTGCGGTGGGATTGTGCCCAGGAAAGCACGCAGGGGCTGAGGGGTCACCCAGCTTGGCCTAACAGAGGAAGGGAGGTCAGAAAGGCTTCAGAGAGGAGAGGACATCTGTGCAGAGTCTGGAAAGGTGACTGGAAGGTTGCTGCTTGAATCAAGATGGGAAGGGAACTGCAGGCAGAGGGAACAGCCTGGGTGATGGCATGGAGACTTGAGAGAGTCTGCCAAGCTAGGCAGGAACAGAGTGAGGCTGGGCAGGGGCCTGGGGTTGGGAAGGTGGGGGCAGAGGATGGGATTCTAGACCAACTGGCCAGTTTCAGGACGGGCCAGAAAGCCACCAACTGGGGATGAGCTGGGAACTCAGGGGCCATGAGAAGCATTAGAGTTTTAAGGAAGGATGGAGGTGGCCAGGTTGGTGGTTTAGAAAACACTGTGGCCACTGGAGGGGACGATCGGAGGGACAATGAATGTGACGAGCGTGTCTATCCCAGATTCAGTGCCTGCTCCAGGCAGGGAGGGGAGGCTGATGCTGGCACCCAGCTGCCCCAAGCCACCTCCCTCCTTCCCTCCTCTCCTCCCTGCCCCCTGTCTCTGTCACTCATGGGGCGGGCCAGGCCGGGCAGCCATGGCTGTGACACTCTTCTGGACTCCTCTCCTCGTGGGCAAGTTGGGGCCTTGCTCAAGGGGGAGGCCTGGGCTGAGGGGGTAGGATTTAGGGGTGGTAAGATGGAGGTATGGAGGGCCCGCAGAACAGGGATCTGGGTTGGGTGAGGCAGGGGCCAGAAGGGCTTTGGGGTGTTAATGCCATGGCCGGCTGGGGTTCCAGGGAATGGGGCTGGGAGCTGGGCTCTGGGATGAGGGGGCTGGGAGCTCTGAGAGCTGGAGGTGTCCTAGGGCGGGGGTGAGTTTGACAGCGCAAGCCCAGAGGGTCGCGGACCCTTTAATGAGCTGGCTGGGCAGCAGCTTCTGAGCCCAGAGGCTAAATTTGGCCCTGGGAGGGAGGGTGGAGCTGGCGGCCAAGTCCTCTGCTCCTCTCCTGGGCTTAGGATTCCTTTTGCTCAGCTCCTACTGGCCTCTAGGGCAGGCCTTTTCCTTCCCTGTATTTCAGGGGAGGAAGGTGGGGTCTCCAGGCACAGAATGGCTACCCTTCCCCTTCTGTAGGCTCCGGGCCCCCTCTTCCTCTCCTCCGGGCTCTTGGGCATTTAGCATGGGATTCTTTTCCCAGTGCCTTTCACACCCTCACACACACACACCCCACACACACCCTCACACACACCCTCACACATCCTCTCACACACCCTCACACACTCCCCCCATCTTCCCACACCTTCACACACACACCCTCACACACACCCTCACACACACCTTCACACACCCTCACACACTCCCCCCACACCTTCACACACCCTCTCACACACACCCTCACACACACACTCACACACCCCCACACACCCTCACACACCACCTTCACTCACACACACCCTCACACACCCCTACACACTCTCACACACCCTCACACACCCTCACACACCCTCACACACCCTCACATACCCTCACACACACCCTCACACACACACACCCTCACACACCCTCACACACACCCTCCCTCACACACACCCTCACACACACCCTCCCTCACACACACGCTCACACACTCACTCCACACACACCCTCAAACACCCCCTCACCCTCACACACCCCCTTACACCTTCACACACACCTTCACACACCCTCACACACGCCCTCACATGCACACCCACACATCACACACCCTCACACACACCCACACACACCCTCACACACCCCCTGACATGCACACCTTCACACACCCTCTCACATCCTCACAAACCCTCACACTACACCCTCACTCACACCCTCACACATCCTCACACACACCCTCACACCCTCACACACCCCCTCACATGCACACCTTCACACACCCGCACTCACACACCCTCACACCACACACCCACACACACCCTCACACCACACACCCACACACACCCTCCCACACCTTCCCACACACCTTCACACAGCCTCGCACACCCTCACACACACCTTCACACACCCTCACACACACACCCTCTCATACACCCTCGCACACACCTTCACACACCCACACTCACACACCCTCACACACCCTTGCACATACCCGCCTCACACACCCTTGTACACACCTTCACACACCCGCACTCATGCACACCCTCACATTCTCGCACACACCTTCACACACCTTCACACACATCCGCACTCACACCCTCACACATCCTCGCACACACCCTTGCACACACCACCTTCACACACCCTCACACACACACCCTCCCTCACACATACCCTCACACACCATCACACACCTTCACACACTCTCTCACACACCCTCGCACACACCCTTACACACATCCACACTCACACACAGCCTCACACACACACTCATGCCCTCACACACCCTCACACACCCTCACACATGATCACACACACCTTCACACACCCTCACACACCCTCACACACACCTTCACACACCCTCACATACACACACCCTCACACTCCCTCACACACAACCTTCACACACCCTCACACACACCCTCACACACCCTCACACACACCCTCACACACCCTCACACACACACCCTCACACATACCCTCCCTCACACACACCCACACACCTTCACACACCCTCACACACACCCACACACACCCTCACTCACACAAACCCTCACACACACCCTTACACACCCTCACATACACACCCCCAAACACACCCTCACACACACCCTGAGACACACACACCTTCATACACCATCACACAACCCATGCACACCCACATACCCTCACACATGCACCGTCACACACACACCCTCACACATACAACTCTCACTCTTACCCACACACCCTCACACACACCCACACACTCTCACACAGACCCTCATACACACACACCCCCACACACCCCCTCACACATACCCACCCTCTCACACACACCCTCACACACACACACACCCTCACATACACACACACCCTCAAACACACACTTCCCAAACATCAGTCCCTGCCCACTGCACCATTAATAGGGGCCTGAAACAAGGAATGGAAGGTTGTGGGAGAGGCTCTCCCACGAATCCCACAACCCAGACATTTAAAATGTCTAACCCAGCAGGGCCTGCTCCCTCACCCCCACCCCAATCCCTTCCTGGGAAGCAGCAAAGGAAGCGCTTCTCTTGGTCCCTTAGGGGCTCCAAGGACTTGGTGGGGAAGGGATCTTATCCCCTGCCCAGGACTGAGGCTGGCCTGTGTGTTTGGGACTTGTGGGGTCCCCACAGTTCTCCTGGCAGGACTGGGGGACTGCGAGGCCCAGCAGACCACGCTATACCCACTTGTGGGCCGTGTCTTTGTGCACACCTTGGACCATGAGACCTTTCTGAGCCTTCCTGAGCACGTCGGTGAGCGGCCTGACAGGCACCCAGGCGGGAGGGCTGGGGTGGACCCCGGAGGGCTCCTGCTGTGACTCTAATCCCCTCTCCTTGCTTCCACCAGCTGTCCCACCGGCTGTCCACATCACCTACCACGCCCACCTCCAGGGACACCCAGACCTGCCCCGGTGGCTCCGCTACACCCAGCGCAGCCCGCACCACCCTGGCTTCCTCTACGGCTCTGCCACTCCAGAAGATCGTGGGCGCCAGGTCATTGAGGTGCCGTCAGGGACCCTGAGAAAATCATAGGGGTGGGCCAGCGTGGCCTCCTAGGAGCAGCCCTACCAGTCGGATTGGGTGTTCCTTCACAGTCATTTACATATAATTTACATACCTCTAATTTGGTATCTGAGTCCTCTCCTGCCAGGCCCCCACTGTGCCACGTTTCTCCCCTAATCCACCTCTCAGGTGTCTATCCCATCCCCCAGGTCACAGCCTACAATCGGGACAGCTTTGATACCACTCAGCAGAGGCTGGTGCTGGAGATTGGGGACTCGGAAGGTACCTCTAGCTGTGCCCCATCCTTTCCTCACCAATGCCAGTCTTGGGGGACCTCCCCTGGAAAGGGAGGGGGCTGTGGACGGGAGAGGCTTGGAGAGGAGTGGAGCAGGGCATCCTGGAAAGTGGGGACAAGGCCTTAGAGAATGGATGCTGGGCTGGGGTTCCAGGCTCTGGAGTTCTGTTACCGGTTGCGTCGCAGAGACTACGGGGCCTTGGCTCGTTGGGGTCTGTGATGGATGGGACACTGAGGGGCCTGAAGGGGTGTGCGGGGATGTAAGGAGGAGCTTCGGGGAGACTTCGCGGGGCAGAGCTGGGTCTGGGTGCAGCCTGAGGTGTCCACCTGGCCTTCCCAGGCCCCCTGCTGCCGTACCAAGCTGAGTTCCTGGTGCGCAGCCATGATGTGGAGGAGGTGCTGCCCTCAGCCCCTGCCAGCCGCTTCCTCTCAGCCTTGGGGGGACTCTGGGAGCCGGGAGAGCTTCAGCTGCTCAACATCACTTCTGCCTTGGACCGTGGGGGCCGTGTCCCCCTTCCCATTGAGGGCCGAAAAGAAGGGTAGGTGTGCAACCCTAGAGGACTTCCTGAAAGAGGATGCTGCTGCTTGTGGCGGGCATAGAACAAGGGTCTCCCTAATTTCCAGGTGGGGCTTTACCATGCACATCTCCACCTCCCAGCGTCACACCACTCTCCACTCCCCTCTGGCTACCCCCCCATCTCCTTGTCCTTCCAGAGCCCAGACCCTAGTTACCTTGAACTCTGTACTTCCCGGTGCCTCATGAGGACATACCAGATCCATCCATTAAAAGACATTCCTTAGTGGGGAGGGTAAGGCACCCTAGAAGAATGGGTTGCTCTGGGTACTCTCACCATGACCTCAGATCTCTGGGAGGACTGTGACTCCTGCCAGACCCCAGCTGTGCCATGTTCCTCCCTTAATCCTCCCTCCTAGCCGTCTCCCCCATCCCATCCCCAGGTCATAGCCTACAATCAGGACGGTTTCAACAACCCCTGGAGAGTGGCGCCTGGTGCCCCTGCCCCCACTCTGCTGACAGTGACTTCTATCTGGTCCCAGGGTGTACATTAAGGTGGGTTCTGCCTCACCTTTCTCTACTTGCCTGAAGATGGTGGCATCCCCCGATAGCCACGCCCGCTGTGCCCAGGGCCAGCCTCCACTTCTGTCTTGCTACGACACCTTGGCTCCCCACTTCCGCGTTGACTGGTGCAATGTGACCCTGGTGAGGAGGGATCCTGGGTCCAGGCGTGGGTTGGGGCATGGTCCCCCATCACCGTCCCCCTTCCCTCCCATGCCTCTTCCTACCTCCGTCTCTCTGATTGCTCCAGTCCCCATTTCTTTCTCTGATGCTCTCAGTATTGCCCACAGGCTTAGTCTGATGATACACACACACACACACACACACACACACACACACACACACACACACACACACACCGCCTGAAGTTCTACCTTACTCCCACAAGAGGGCGACAGAGTCCGCAATCCACATGTGGGGTCTCCAACTCCCGCGCTCCAGATCCGCCCAGGCCAACAGCTATGTCATAGTCTGGTTCCCAAACCCTTTCCCTACCAAGGGCCTCTGCGTGACAGCTCTGTCTGATTTTCTCTAAGGTTCTACCTAGCAAACCCACTTACAACAAGGATCTGAGAACTCTTCACACTATAAACCAAAGATGCTCACAACAGCTTTTTGGATACTGAGCTGAGGTTCACAGGATCCCACTGCTGGTGTACTCTGTTCCTGTGAATTGACCAACAGAGCAGGGACTCATTCAGGGTCCACAGCCAGTGACTGGTAATTGACAACATTCTTGAGCCCTTGCTATGTGCTGGGCACTGTCCCATCAACATATTTTTTTTTTTTTTTTTTTTTTTTTTTTTTTTTTGAGACGGAGTCTCAGGCTGTTGCCCAGGCTGGAGTGCAGTGGCGCGATCTCGGCTCACTGCAAGCTCCGCCTCCCGGGTTCCCGCCATTCTCCTGCCTCAGCCTCCTGAGTAGCTGGGACTACAGGCGCCCGCCACCGCGCCCGGCTAATTTTTTTTTGTATTTTTAGTAGAGACGGGGTTTCACTGTGGTCTCGATCTCCTGACCTTGTGATCCGCCCGCCTCGGCCTCCCAAAGTGCTGGGATTACAGGCTTGAGCCACCGCGCCCGGCCCCATCAACATATTTTATGCTCACCACCACTCCAGGAGACAGGTGCTACTATTATCCTTCTGACTTTAGAGGTGACGAAACAGAGGCACATAATCATCCTAGCTAAGCACTTGTCTGAGTCTCGATTCAAACCAGGAGGTCAGACCCTAGAGCTGTGCATTAACCAGTGCACTGTCCTGCCTCTGCTGGACTTTGTGTCTCCTGCCCCCTAGTCCTGGCCCCTGCCCTGTTTCTGGGGACCTCTGTGTCCAGCCAGCCACTTCCTGCATCAGCCCTGAGCTCTCTGTGCAGGTGGATAAGTCAGTCCCGGAGCCTGCAGATGAGATGCCCACCCCAGGCGATGGGATCCTGGAGCATGACCCGTTCTTCTGCCCACCCACTGAGGCCCCAGACCGTGACTTCTTGGTGGATGCTCTGGTCACCCTCCTGGTGCCCCTGCTGGTGGCCCTGCTTCTCACCTTGCTGCTGGCCTACGTCATGTGCTGCCGGCGGGAGGGAAGGTGAGTGTGGGCATGAAGGGCAGGGCAGTACCTGCTGGAGCTCACACCCATGGGACTCCTGGTGGCACCTGTGCTGTGTGGGACCCAGACGCCCTGGGAATGGGGTTCTCAGGCACAAAAGGAGTGTGGGGCCCCTTTGTAGGCAACTTAGGGATTGAGACCTGCCTGGCCTGGCACCAGGAGGGCATTGTGGATAATCGCACACTGACCTCCACACACACTGGAGCACTGGGGCACCTTGGGGTGAAGCCCAGAGCTGGGCTAACCCTCTCCTTCACTTTCCCACAGGCTGAAGAGAGACCTGGCTACCTCTGAGTGAGTAAAGGAAAGCAGGGGGTGGGGTGGGAGCCCACCTAGACAGTTGTTGGACCCCCACCCCCAAACTATGCCATGAACAGCAGAGACAAAATAAATCATTCTGGGGTGACCTCTGAGTCCTAGCCCCGGGCTGGCTGGATGCTGGGCCTGATCTTTCCTGACTCTGCCTTCTTATCTGCTGGTGTCCATAGAAGAGTTTCTAGTGAGCTGGGTGTGGTGGCTCATGCCTGTAATCCCAGCACTTTGGGAGGCTGAGGTGGGAGGATTGGTTGAGCCCAGGAGTTTGAGGCCAGCCTGGGCAACACAGTGAGACCCCATCTCAACAAAATTTTTTTTTAATTAGCCAGGCATGGTGGAGCATGCCTGTGGTCCCAGCTACTTGGGAGGCTGAGATAGGAGAATCGCTTGAGCCTGGGAGGTTGAGGCTGCAGTGAGCCGTAATTGTGCCACTGCACTCCAGCCTGGGCAACAGAGTGAGACTCTTTTCCCCAAAAAAGAAGAGCCTGTTGTGGCACAGGGGAATGGGAGCTACTGCCACTCTGGGGGAAAGG
This sequence comes from Macaca nemestrina, assembly GCF_043159975.1. Lineage (NCBI taxonomy): Eukaryota > Metazoa > Chordata > Mammalia > Primates > Cercopithecidae > Macaca > Macaca nemestrina. Next base: position 59,023,471 of record NC_092141.1, on the reverse strand, counting down.
GCTTGAGAAGCAACTTAAGAGACTTCCAGTATCAGTATGAGTCAGACACCTGCGGTCCAGGCCGGGACCTGCCACACAATTACTCCGTGACCCTTCTTTCTGGCTTCAGATGCTCCACCTGCAAGACCACGCGGTTGGACTAGCTGGTGTCTATGAATGCTTCCAACTCTGCCAGCCTTTCCCAAATCCTTCCTCTCTTATTTTGGCCTGGTTTCTCCTACTCATGGCCTTACCCCTCCTCTGTGCCCCCACCCCTTTTCCTCTCCCACTCCCCTGAACCCCAGATTCCAGGAGGCAGATGTGAAATGTTAGCTTCCTTTTATTCTCACTGCACTGAGCCAATGGCGGGCTTGGCACCCCTGACTGCTTGCCCGGCCTGCCTCGTTAATTGCAGTGGCACTTGGCGATCCTTTGAACCCTCTTGACAAGTCACTTGTGCCCCTGTTTGGAGCCCAGTAGTGACCTGCGCTGTCCAAAGGGGCACTGCCCAGAGCGGCACTGCCCAGAGAGGCACTGCCCAGAGCGCCTCCTCTGCTGCTGTTGTCTCTTGACCTTGAGCTTGGACTTGGAGGCCTGCTTCTTGCCCAGGGTGAAGGAGCCAGAGGCCCCCTGCCGGTCACCTGCTGAGCATGCCCTTGTCCACCAGCCCCTTGAGCACACGCTTGAAGTGATAGGCATTTCGGGCCATGTCGTAGCCCGCGGTGGAAACAGCCTTCTTCAGGGTGGCCATGGACACATACTTGCAGGTCCCCTTGTCTGCCACAGCCCTCAGGATCACCTTGGATATGCTGGGCTTCTGGCAGGCTTTGGCACAGGTGCGTTGCCCAGTCGCTTTCTTGCTAGGGACACGCTGCCCTGCTGGCCTCCACTCAAGGCAGTATTTGAGGTCAAGGGCACTGACAGGGACAGTGGCGAAGTGCCTTTCGGCTTCTCTCCCTGGGGTAGGTGAAATATCTTGGGTGCAAGGACCTCCAGGGCAGCTGGCAGTCTCCACTGGGCTGCTCTTTGCATGATGGCTGAGGTGCGTCCTGGTTCCTGGTCCTCCCCGAGGCTTCCTCTTGGGCTCCAGCCCTCGCCTTTCCCTGGGTGGCCACAGAGAGGATCAAGGATGGTCACCCATGGCTGGCTTCCACAGACTTGTGCTCCTGGTGCAGGGGGTGGTGAGGTTATCTCTGTGGTGACCTCAGAGGCTACCAGAATTCTGTGTGGGTCACAGTAGCCTCATTGTTTCCTCCAGGGAGGGGTGGACCAGAGATGCCAGATGGTGGAGGCATGTAACATGCCAGGTGTCCTGGGGAGGAAGGCTGCTCTTATGGGCCAAACAGTGGGCCTGCACGGTGCGTGCGCATATGCATGTGTGTGTGCACATACATGCCTGGGCTGATTTTATTTTGTTTTATTTTATTATTATTATTATTATTATTATTATTTTTTATTTTTATTTTTATTTTTTTTGAGACGGAGTCTCACGCTGTTGCCCAGGCTGAAGTGCAGTGGCGCGATCTCGGCTCACTGCAAGCTCCGCCTCCCGGGTTCCCGCCATTCTCCTGCCTCAGCCTCCTGAGTAGCTGGGACTACAGGCGCCCGCCACCGCGCCCGGCTAATTTTTTGTATTTTTAGTAGAGACGGGGTTTCACTGTGGTCTCGATCTCCTGACCTTGTGATCCGCCCGCCTCGGCCTCCCAAAGTGCTGGGATTACAGGCTTGAGCCACCGCGCCCGGCCTATTTTATTATTATTATTATTATTTTTTGAAACAGAGTTTCACTCTCTTGCCCAGGCTAGAGTGAAGTGGCGCGATCTTGGCTCACTGCAAGCTCTGCCTCCTGGGTTCACGCCATTCTCCTGCCTCAGCCTCCTGAGTAGCTGGGACTACAGGCACCTGCCACCATGCCTGGCTAATTTTTTGTATTTTTAGTAGAGACGGGGTTTCACCGTGTTAGCCAGGATGGTCTCGTCTCAATCTCCTGACCTCGTGATCCACCCACCTTGGTCTCCCTAAGTGCTGGGATTACAGGCGTGAGCCACCACACCTGGCCTATTTTTGAAACAATTTTTAGAGAGGATCTCACTCTGAGGCTGGGCGTGGTGGCTCACGCCTGTAATCCCAGCACTTTGGGAGGCCGAGGCAGGTGGATCACAAGGTCAGGAGATCAAGACCATCCTGGCTGACACGGTGAAACTCCGTCTCTACTAAAAATAAAAAAAATTAGCCGGGCGTGGTGGCGGGCGCCTGTAGTCCCAGCTACTTGGGAGGCTGAGGCAGGAGAATGGCGTGAACCCGGGAGGTGGAGCTTGCAGTGAGCCGAGATCGTGCCACTGCACTCCAGTCTGGGAGACACAGCGAGACCCCATCTCAAAAAAAAAAAAAAAAAAAAAAAGAGAGGGTCTCACTCTGTCACCCAAGCTGGAGTGCAGTGGCATGATCGTAGCTCACTGCAACCTCGAACTCCCTGGGCTCAGCGATCCTCCCATCTCAGCTTCCTGAGTAGCTGGGACTAAAGCTACTGCACCTGGCATGGCCCTCAGTTTTAAACTCACCATTTTGACCCCACCATCTTGACCTACTGGGTTTTTGAGCCACTGGGTTGAGGAATACAAGCTTTGCATGCATCAGGGCTATACCAACATTTATGAATTTTTTATAGGGAATATATTTTCCAGAGTGAACAGAGATGTAATTCCTTGATCTATGCTGAGTTGACTTAATTCCTCAAGCAACTTTCTATACAAAGCAGTTAAAAGGCTTTGCTTTTATTTTCTGTTTTCATTTTTGTAGAATTTTTTCTCCATGGGGATCAGTGATTTTTCATGTACATTTCACTGGGAAGATTTTATTCCCCAATTTTTTTGGACTGTGCCAAATGTAATCACTAACATCTACTGCCACTGAGGATATTCTCTTGTGACCAGTATTTCCTCCACATCCAGCTTTCCCTGGGTCAACTCTGTAGCTCTGATGTTGTCAGAACAATCTGCTGCCTCCGTCCATTTGAAATCAATAACCATTTTACCATGTGCAACATTAGCTTTGGCTGGTTTGGATTTTGTGTTGATGAATTTCTACAAAATCCAGTTTTTCACTTGTTCAATGTCTGCCACTTTTCAGATTATCCACAAGTTATGATTCTGCTGTCTGCTTTTCACCTAGATCAGATTTCAGTGATTGCACAGAGTCCTCCAGGTCCCACGACCCTCTCCTGGGGATTTCTGTGCCAGAGGCAGTGCTTTCGGGACTGTGTGTTGTTGGTGGAGTGGGAGTGGGTGAGACCCGGGCCACGTGTGTGTGTGTGTGCCTGAGTGTGTAGGAATGCCTGCCGTTTGTCTGTCTGCCCAAGCGCTGATGTGGAAGGAACGTGGGGAAGCCACTGCGGGGTCTGGCTTCTGCTCTTGCTCTAGAAAAACATCTCCAGCACATATTTCCACCTGCGTGTTGCCAGAGTAATGAGGCCCAGATGTGGGACTGGGAGTAAGGAGGGGACCCACTGACTGAGGCCTTCCTCTGCCAGGGCCTCACCTGCCCAGCTGTCTCCATCTCAGCATCCACACACTGGTTTGCTGTCTTTCCCCTCAGTCTCCCCTTGCCTGGGAATAGAAAATTGTGTTTCGGATAACTCAGCTCACCAAATTCCAGACTCAAGAGCTCATCTTGCCCCTCCCCTGGCCTTAGATGGTGACTCCACCTCTTCCTGCTGGCCAGACAGGACTTGGTCCCACGCCCCGCAGGAGGAGCGTGGCCCATTCGGTGTGAAGCTAGGTCTTTTCTGTGGTCTAAACTGTCAGGCTCTAACTGGAGTCTGTGTCCACTAATTGGGACCTGAACATGGGTGGTGATCACTTCTCCTCTCTCATCTCATCAGTAACCAAGTGGCAAGTGGGGTTGCTTCATCCCTGCCTGGGACCCCAGCTCCTCTAAGAAAACCAATTCTTGGCTGGGTGTGGTGGCTCATGCCTGTAATCCCAGCACTTTGGGAGGCAGAGGCAGGAGGGTCTCTTGAGGCCAGGAGTTCAAGACCAGCCTGGACAACATAGTAAGACACCTGTCTCTACAAAAAAAATTTTTTCTTTTTTTTTTTGAGACGGAGTCTCGCTCTGTTGCCCAGGCTGGAATGCAGTGGCGTGATCTCGGCTCACTGCAAGCTCCGCCTCCCGGGTTCATGCCATTCTCCTGCCTCAGCCTCCCGAGTAGCTGGGACTACAGGTGCCTGCCACCACGCCCGGCTAATTTTTTTGTATTTTTAGTAGAGATGGGGTTTCACCGTGTTAGCCAGGATGGTCTTGATCTCCTGACCTCGTGATCTGCCCGTCTCGGCCTCCCAAAGTGCTGGGATTACAGGCGTGAGCCACTGCGCCTGGCCAAAAATATTTTTAAAAACTAGCCGAGCATGGTGATTTGCACTTATAGTCCCAGTTACTCAGGAGGCTGAGGCAGGAGGATCGCTTGAGCCCAGGAGGTGGAGGCTGCAGTGAGCTATGACTGTGCCACTGCACTGAAGTTGGTAACAAAGTGAGACCCCATCTCTTAAAAATAAATAAATAAATAATATAAATAAACAATATAAAGCTCAGCAAATACTGGCTTCTGGAAGAATATGGCCCCTGTGGATGTCTGTTCATGTCTCTGTATCTTGTGAGCGCTTACCACGTGGTGAGCACTGTTCTAAACACTAAGCTGCATTTTCTCTTTTAATCTTCACAGCAGTCCTAGGAGGTAGGTTTTTTTTTTTTTTTTAATAGAGATGTAGTTTCACCATGTTGGTCAGGCTGGCCTTGAACTCTTGGCCTCAGGTGATCCATCTCCTTCAGCCTCCCAAAGTGCTGGGATTACAGGCATGAGCCACTGCGCCCAGCCTGGTGGTAGGTGCTATTATCTCCATTTGGCAGTTGAGCAAACTAAGGCATGAAGTGGTTAAGCAACTTGCCCAAGACACACAGCCTTGAACCCAGGCTGTCTACACCCACAGCCCATGTCTCGACCACTGGACACTGAACAGGCACCATAGAGCTTTCTCTTTCCTTTTTTTCCTTGAGATGGAGTCTCTCTCACCCAGGCTGGAGTGCAGTGGCGTGATCTCGGCTCACTGCAACCTCCGCCTCCCAGGTTCAAGTGATTCTCCTGTCTCAGCCTCCTGAGTAGCTGGGATTACAGGTGCCCACCACCATGCCTGGCTAATTTTTTATTTTTATTTTTTGTAGCAACAGGGTTTCACCATGTTGGCCATGGTTATCTCAAACTCCTGACCTCAAGTGATCTGCCTGCCTCAGCCTCCCAAAGTGCTGGGATTACAGGCGTGAGCCACCACGCCCAGCCCTGTAGAGCTTTCTGTTTATTTTCTGCCCCTGCACCATGTGTTTGAGTCTCTCCCCACGTAAGTGGTGGGGAGGACTGCAGGGTGACTCAGACGCAGTGCCAGGCTGCACTCCAGGGCAGCTGACTCCCAGAGCTGACGACTCCCAACTTGTGCCTCCAGCATCCAGATGGTCCACCACTGCACCATCCACGGGAACACAGAGGAGCTGCGGCAGATGGCGGCCAACCGCGAGGTGCCCCGGCCACTCTCCACCCTGCCCATGTTCAATGTGCGCACGGGCGAGCGGCTGCCTCCCCGTGTGGACAGCGCCCAGGTGCCCCTCATTCTGGACCAGCACTGAGGGCTCGGCCAGGTGGGTCTGATGGGCGATGTCAGCCTTATTTCTGGGAACAAGATGGCCTTTATCTCAAGGCTGGGGCAAATGGTGGGGTCTGGGAGAGTTCAGGGCAACAGGCACATAGACTTGCCTGCCCCTCTGAGGCAGCTGCTGGGGGTACCCACCAGTGCCAGGGCTGTGACCCCAATGCCAAGCACTCAGGGTTGGAGGGTCAGGGTGGGGAAGGCAGGAGAACCGGCATCTGGCCCTCTCAGCCTTCCACTCTCTCTTCCCATAGTGGTTCCAGGTCCAGCCCTGACTTCATCCTCCCTTCTGTGTCCACTCGGCAAGCAGCACATCCCACCTGCTGATTCCAGCTCCTGGCCCGCCTGGAACCCAGGCTCTAAACAAGCAGGGAGAGGGAGTGGGGCGGGGTGAGAGTGTGTGGAGTAAGGACATTCAGAATAAATACCTGCTGCTCTGCTCACCTATTGCTGCTGGCAGCCTCCCCAGTCCTCACTGGCTCTGTTTCCCTTTGTGCTTTCTGGGAGGCCCCACAGGCAGCCAGTGCCTGCCAGCCTGCCCTTTGGACTCTTGGCATTTTGCCTTTTTCTCAAATTCTCCGGAAGAAAGAGGGAAGGACCTGCTACCTGCAGCCCTCCCACGAACCTGGTAGTGAGGGATGCCTGGATCATCATTCCCATTTCATAGAGGAGGAAACAGAGACCAAGGGAGAGTCAATGACTTACCCAAGGTTACAGAGCAAGCAAGTGGCAAAGCTTGGATTTGACCCTGGCATGTCTGCCTTCATCCTGCCTTCTACAGTGTTGAGGGGTTCTAGAAGCAGGAAATCCAGGCCCTTACCTGCAGATTCTGTTGGCACCTCAAGATTCCCTGGAGGGAGAGCCCCTCTGTCTGTTGTGTTTGGAGAGAAGCTAATCTAGATATGGAGAGTGGGACCGGGCGCAGTGGCTCACACCTGTAATCCCAACACTTTGGGAGGCCAAAACAGGCAGATCACTTGAGGTCAGGAGTTCGAGACCAGTCTGGCCAACATGGTGAAACCCCATCTCTACTAAAAATACAAAAATTAGCCAGGCATGGTGGCACGTACCTGTAATCACAGCTACTTGGGAGGCTGAGGCAGGAGAATCACTTGAACCCAGGAGGTGGAGGTTGCAGATCACACCACTGTACTCCAGCCTGGGCGACAGAGCAAAACTCTGTAAAAAAAAAAAACAAAACAAACAAACAAACAAAAAGACATCAAAAGGAGGTTGGAATGCGGGTCCCAAATGCCCTAGGCTCAAGGACTCCCCACCTTGCTGAGCTCCTCCAGAGATGGGCAGGGGTGCAGAGGACACAGCACAGCCTGGGACCCTTGTTGGGCTGAATGTCACTAGCACAGCTTGACCCCACATGAGCTCAGAAGAGCTCAGCTGGCCATGAGGAGACCTGAGCCTGTTTTTCCCAGGTGGCTACAACCAAATTGGACCAGTTCTCCCCTGATCACTGCCACCTGGCCACATCCAGGCTCACATACTCCTGCGTGAAGACAGGCCTGAGACGGGCCTGGCTAAAAGAGGGACAGCTGGCAAGGCCCTCCCCTAGTGGCAACTCCGAGAGAACCCAGACAAGGGCTGGCATCGCCACTCCAGCCTCCTTCTCCTTTTCCTCTGCTGGGAGCCCCTGGCTCCCACATCCACACAACTAGCCCCTCACTGCAGGTTCTGTCGTTGCCCAAAGGGCACCTCCTCAGAGAGGCCTTCCCTGTCCCCGCTGTGGTCCCACCGCCTGCCCTGCGAGGACTTCCTGCTCTCTGAGAGGATTTGTGCTGTCTGGGCTCACGTATTCCGAGTCCTCTTCCGCCCTAGAACATACGATTCTTTCAGCCTGCAGCAGGTGCAGTGCCTGCACACAGTGAGTGCTCAGGAAGGATGTTCTGAAGGGAGGCATGAAGGGACACCATGTGTATGGGTTTGCTCAGCGTTCTTTCTTTCTTTTAGAGCCAGGGTCTCACTACGTTGCCCAGGCTTGTCCCGAACTCCTGGCCTCAAGCGATCCTCTTGCCTCAGCCTCCTGAGAAGCTGGGATGACCTCCGTGAGCCACCATGCCTGTGCTCAGCGTTCTTAAGGAGGTTGCTCCCCTTCTCAGGGGACGGGGTGAGCAAGGCCATGGCTAAAGGTTCTTCCATTATCTCCTGTGCCTCCCTGTACCCATTAGTTAGTCAATCAACTCGTCAAACATTGGTTTCATGAGCATCTGCTGAGGCAGGCCGAGGTGCAGTGTACTGCTTAATGATTGCCTGTTGAATGACTAGCTCTTTAGGTGCCCACGCCATAACCAAATGGGTTCTTTGACTAGCGGGTGCCTCTGGCTTATCATTGGCTATTTCTTTCTTTCTCCTGAAGGAAACGAGGAGTTGCGCAGACTGGAGGCTCCAGCAGCCAGCCTGCTGTCTGGGGTAGCTCCTCCTTGATCCCTGCTCCCTTGAGGGGGAGGCTGCCCACCCCTCATCTCTGGGCTCGCCCCCTGCAGCCAGGCAGCTCTTGGGCCTCCAGTGCTCTTCCTGTGCCGGCCAGGGCTGGGAGAGTGCAAGGCCAGCTCTTCACTTCCCAGCTTTGCCTTGGGGTCTTGGCAGCGCCTTTCTCCCTGCTCAGCTCCAAAGAGCACACGGGAGCCTGGCTGCCGGCCTGAGAGGAAGTGGCCCAGACAAGTAGCTGGGAGGATGGCGTGCCTGCAGAGGACGCCAAGCCCTGCCTGGGCACACACATCCAGAGGTCCCCGGCAGCACGCTGGGAAGGCACAGACACACTTAGTTCCTCCCCACTGGGCAACAGCCCCTCCCTGGCGTGCAAGATTCCAACCAGCAGTCACGCTCCACTCCCCACAGCCAAGGACAAAGAAGGGCAGCTGCCCCCACAGCCACCTCCATCGGGAGACGGCCTGCTGCACACTCTGCTCCACCCCTGTCTCCTCCAGTCCCATGATGGTATCGCCCCTGTGGCCCAGTGGGTGGCCTCCACCTTCCTTCTAAAGACAGCACCCACACGTGGCCTGACGCTCAGACATTCCCTCACCACCTCTCTATCGGCCAGACCTGGCGACTGAAGGCGCCACCTAGGGCCGGCCTCAGCCCCCTGCTGCACACTGCCCGGGAGCAGGACTGGAATCATGATCCTGCCACACAACAGCTGGCTCAGCCAGCTGAGGGTTAGTTTACTCATAAGATGATCGTCATAACCACCTTGGGGCTGTTGTGAGAATTTGTGGGAACTGGACACTCTGGGAACTCCCAAGGATGGAGACATTATTGCATACAAGCACACACACAATCCCCCAAGGCCAGAGGTCCCTGGGGTCTCCCTGGCCCCTAAGATCCAGGCTAAATGAACTCCATTTCCAGCTGTGCCTTGTAAAAAGTTCAGTCTCTCCCTGTGAATTGGGGGTGGCAGCCTAAATTCATATGATCTTTGGCATGGATCTGCTGCCTAGAGCTGCGCCATCCAGTCCAACAGCCTCAGGCCACGTGGCTACTGAGCACTTAAGCTGTGGCTAGTCCAAACTGAGAAGTACTGTCAGTGTAATTGTGAAATGATCAGATTTGGGGATACATTAGGTTAAATAAAAGACATTGCTAAAATTAGTTTTACCTGTAGTTACTTATTTATTCTTTTGAGATGAAGTCTCACTATGTTGCCCAGGCTGGAGTGCAGTGGCATGATCATAGCTTACTGTTACCTCAAACTCAAGTGGCCTCAGCCACCAAGTAGCTAGGATTACAGGCACTCACCACCACATCTGGCTAATTTTTAAAATTTTTTTGTAGAGAGAGGGTCTCACTATGTTGTCCAGGCTGGTCTCAAACTCCTGGCCTCAAGGGATCCTCCTGCCTCAGCCTCCTGAGTAGCTAGGACATGCACTACAGCACCAGCCTTTTTATTTTTTATTTTTTATTTTTTTTGAGATGGAGTCTCGCTCCATTGCCCAAGCTGGAGTGCAGTGGCACTATCTCGGCTCACTGCAACCTCCACCTCCCTGATTCAAGCAATTCCCCTGCCTCAACCTCCCAAGTAGCTGGGATTACAGGCGCACACCGCCAGGCCCAGCTAATTTTTTCTTGTATTTTTTGTGGAGGCGGGGTTTCACCATGTTGGCTAGACTGGTCACGATCTCCTGACCTCAGGCAATACACCCACCTCGGCCTCCCAAAGTGCTGGGATTACAGGCGTGAGCCACCACCCTCGACCCTTTTTATCTTTAAATGGCTGCTAGAAAATGAAAAATTTCATCTGTGCCTTGGGTTGTATCTTTATTGGGCTGCGCTGGTTTCATGGCTCTTCCTGTATCTCCATCCCAGATTAACTTACACCCGGAACTCAGCCCTTTACCCTGCTTTCTGCAGAACACCTGCTCTCGTAGGCCCCTGTTCCCTCAGCAGCGAAGCCCTGGCGTGCGGGCAGTTTGCCCCACAGCAGTGAATTCATCCAGAATTTGAACATGTGTGTGGCCGCCCTCTCTAAAATGTCTTAGTCCCCATCATGGTTCTCTGTACCTTCTCACTCAGTACCCCTTTCCCAGTTCCTCCCATTGTCTTTTGCAGAGAAAATCCCACTTTCTCCAGCACTAGCGTGTGCCAGACTCACCTCCCTCCTGGCCTTGCCTTGCACATTCTCTGCGAAGGGTTGAAATCTCTGCATGGGGAGGGCCTGCCACCCTACTGGACAAGACCCCTCCTGCTTCCAGGATCTTGCCTCCCTGTCTGTGGACATGCCCTCAGCCTGACTTGATACCCTCTAGAGCGCACACAGGGGAAGGGGACAGGGAGACACACCCTTCCCAGCACCAGGGCTCCCGCTGGCTGGGGGACATCAGGAGAGTGGTCTCCTCCCACACCCACTGATTTTTCCCACACTCCTCTTTGCTCCCCTGCCCCACTCATCCATATCACACAGACAGACCCTCCTATGCCCTCTGTCACGCTCATGTACAATATGTCCCAAATGCCATCGTCCATGTGTTCTCACAGTTCACACAGGGTTGCTTTCACTGCCTCACGTGTGGGGGAGCTGCCCTCATCACGCACAGATGCCCGCCCACCCCAACCCACACACATGCATGTGTATAGGGCCCCTGTGAACACAGATGCATTTATTTGTGCACAGATAGGTGGCACAGAGAGTGAGACACATGCTCATCACCAGGCACCCCCAGGAGACGGGGAACCCTTGGTGGCACTCACCTCGCTCCCTCAAACGCCTCTTCGTGTGGACGCTGGTCTTGACGGCAGCCTCACATTCTCTCCCACGCCGCCCACGCTCACGCCTGCTCCACACACAGTCTCCTCGCCCCAGCCAGCAAGCTCTCTCGAAACCCCTCCCCTCCTCCACCCACCCAGCTCTGTCACTGGAGAAAGTCTGGAAAGCTGAGAGTTAAGGTGCTGAGAAAAAAAAAAAAAGGAGGGAAAATCCACTGTATTCTGGTGATAGAAACTCCTGCCGGGAGATGGGCTCAAGTCCCAAAAGGAACCCAGGAGTCTGAGATTACAGCTGAAATTAAAAATCCAAATGAAGCCTCCTCCCTTTCTAGAATTTACCATCTGGGTTTGACTGAAAAGTCAACCACAGGAGCCTGGTCCTTCTCACAGAGAAGACAAAGGTGAGTCTGACAGAGCGGCAGGCTCTGTGACACCCTGCAGGGGATAGTGAGGGTCTCGGGGAGCGGGTCTGGGTGGCTGTATTTAGGGCAGCTGTGATGTCAGCGGAAAGGAGGGTTTGAGTTGGGAATATGGCACAATGGCCCCTTTGTCCCCCTCCCCTCCTGTCCTGTACACACTGAAACCACACACCAGCCCCACACCACGTGATACAGGCTCTGAGCTGCCCATGGGGCACTGCCACAAAAGGCTGCCCCCGTTGCAGCCCTGACCCACAGTGTGTGTGTCCACATACATGCCCACGCATGTACACACACACTCACATACCCACATGTAGATTTGTACAGAGGTGACAAGAGGCATATTCACTCCTTTGCCTACAGCTCTGCTGCCCAATGCGGTAACCCTTATCCCACATAGAGTTAGTAAAATTAATTGCAATTCAGTAAAAGTGGAAACTGCATTCCTCAGTCACACTAGCTGCATCTCACATGCTCAACAGCTGCATGTGGTTAGCGGCTACCGTACAGGGCAGTGCAGCTCTAGGACATGTCTGTTGCTGCAGAAAGGCCTGCCCTGCACCCTCCATTGCTGTCCACTCCCCCATGGGCCTGACTTTCACTTGCTCTTCCTCTCACACTTGCTCACTCCGGTGCACAAAGCACACACAGCGCCATGCTCTCACCTAATGGGTGGCCTCTCTAGCTCAGTCTCTCTCTTTAGTCTCTCCAGTACCTAAGCGCAGACTCTGCCTAGCCCTGCATCGCAACACCTGGCCTCTAGTCTGGAGAGAATAACAGGATGGAAACATGACCACATCCACAATCCTAGGGTGAAGGACCGAGGGGAGCTATGTGGATCTGGAGAGCTTTGGAAACTCAGAGGGGCTGAGCTCAGGCTGGGTTGGGCAGGGACATGGGAGGAGAATGACACATTTGAACATGGCCCAGAGAGTAGGGCATTGAACATGCAGAGAGAAAGGACATCTAGGAAGGCCTGGAAGTGGGGAAATGCAGTGCATTTGTGGAAACTATGGCCACCCTTTTTGGTTGGTGTGACACATGTGGGCAGGGGAGGGGACAGTGAGCCTGGGCAGGTGGGTAGTGACCAGGTAGAGCCTTGGATGCCAGGCTCAGGATGTCCCTGGGTCCCCCATGAGGGCAGATGGGGATGTGGCCTGGACAGCCAGGGTCCTTAAGTCCCAGAGGTCCAGGTAGACAGGGTTTCTGCCAGCATGGCAGGCATCACCAAACAAGCAACACATTGATCAAGAGCTGGAGCCCAGCACTGTGGCTCGTGTCCTTAATTCCAGCACTTTGGGAGGCTGAGGCAGGCAGATCACTTGAGGCCAGGAGTTCGAGACCAGCCTGGCTAACATGGTAAAATCCTGACTCTACTAAAAATATAAAAATTAGCTGGGTGTGGTAGTGCATGGCTGTCATCCCAGTTACTTGGGAGGCTGAGGCACGAGAATCGCTTGAACCTGGGAGGCGGAGGCTGCAGTGAGCTGAGACTGCGCCACCGCACTCCAGCCTGGGCCACAGAGTGAGACTCTGTCTCAAAAAAAGAGAAGAAGAGAGTTGGATGGGCATCATACAACTTTGGGTAATTTGCATGTGAATAAACCTTCATTTATATGCCATCATTCTTATCCTCTGTATACCTATTCCCTTTCCACACTGTCCTAAGTGTGGTAGAAGTGCTAATGATGAATTATTAAAGGCCATAATGAATGGCCATGAATACTTAATGACACCACGATATTAGTATTGCCGATGAATATCTACAGACTTGACCATCTCTCTGGGGACCTTAGGGAGGAGCGTGGGCTTTTTGTTCCTTTCGGGTTTAGACCTGAGACGGGGTGAGAGAGGTGACCAGCTGTCGTCTCGCTGTCTCCCTGGCTCCGGGTGCCTGGCTCTCTCCGGACTTCTGACGCCCTGGATTCTCTGTCCCCCGCTGACCACACTTGCAGTCTCCCCTACCTGCGATGGGGGAGCCGAACAGTCAGTCACCTTCCCTCCCGGCCTCGGCTTCTCAGGCAGGTGGGAAGGAGCAGGCAGAAGGTGAAGGAAAAAAGAAGGGAGGGAGAAGAGGAAGGAAGAGGAAGCAAGAATTTAAGAAAAAAAAAAAAGAAAAAGCTTCAAAAGGAGTAGGCAGGAGGCAGGGGCACAATGGCTCCCCAGGCCACCCCAGCCCAGGGGTGTTGTGGTCTGGGGATTCAGGAGGTTGAGGCACCCAGTCCGTGGTGAGCAGGGCCGGGCCTCCTTCCTTCCTGAGAGCACTGTGCAAGCGCCTTCCCCACAGCTCTCCCAGGCATCTGTCTCCCTCACTCCCCCAGGGCCAGGACAGCGAGCAGGGATCCCGCCTTCCTCCTGGTCCTTCCCAGACCCTCGCCAGGCTCAGCAGACCCCTCTCCCGTTGCATTGCTCCTTTGGCAGGAGCTCAGCATGGGTGTGGAGGGAGCAGAGGCCAGACGACCCTTCATGTCAGTCCAGGGAGAGGCCCCCAGGTCCTCCTCACGGGTTCCACTCCCCTCACCCTCCCAGTATCCGTGAGCATCCCACCGCCACCAACTGCAGGGCGTCCAGGGTGGTGGAGAGTGAATGGGCTTGAAGGGGAGTGGGCATAAGGTTTGGACATCACCAGGTGTGAAGGGTGTGTGTGTGTTGTGCACGTGGATTGCCTGTATGGTATTGCAGGGGAGAAGAGAATTTGGAAACGGTGCAAGGGAATTGCAAGAGATAGAAAATAAAAGAGGAAATAAAAAGGTTTGAGGTATAAGAAGGGTGAGAGAAACGGGAGCAGGGCTATGGAGGGATCTAGAAGAAAATAGTGGGGAGAGAAAGGGCAGGAATGGAAGGCAAGCCCACCACCCCAAAGTCCCTTCCCCATATCTCCCCCTCCCCCAACTCCAAAGAAGGAAATTAGGAGGCCACTGCGGATTATGTTTGGGTCATTTCCACATGCTTTATTCCAGCAATCAAAATAATTAAAAACATCTCAAATTATTATACACATACAAAATAGGTACAGAGTCTTTTGCTTCCTCCCACCCCTAGGGGGAAAAACTGCTTTGTGCTTTGGGAAGTTGTCTCTGAAACCCGGGGAGAGAGGACGCAGGACAGACTAGGAGAGAGCCGGGAGGATGGGCTGCAGCTGTGGAGGAGGGTTTCAGAGGAGAGCGGTCAGAGAGCAGAGGCCTGAGAAGCCAGAAGCGGGTAGAGAGAGGGTGGAAAGTGAGCAACGGGCTGGGCTGGAGCCGCACATGCTCTCCTCCCATGTTAAATAGCACCTTTAGAAAAATTCACAAGTCCCCATCCACAAAAAAAAAAAAAAAAGAAAAATATCAAGGAATAAAAATAGACTTTGAACAAAAAGGAACATTTGCTGGCCTGGGGGGGCATCTCAATTTCTATAGCACCAGTGATTCCCTCCCCACCCCATCACATAGATGTAGCACCTTTGGTATAAAATGGGGAGCCGCTTCCACCCTGCCCCCATCCCCGCCCCCAGGCAGTTGCCCCGGTGACACATCAAGACAAGAACGAGGTAGTCTTTCAGCAACACAGTTACACAAGGAACAGAACAGTCTCTCCCGCCCAGCCCTGCGGCACGAGGGATTGACGCGTTCCCCAAATCCGATGTTTCTGCTTTGTCGTGGCCCTTCCTGACTCTCCTCCGAACCCAGTGAGGGGCTGGTGGCTCCCCCGGCATGACCCCCTCAAAAACGAAGGGGAGATGTTGCAAGAGCCATGGGAGTGCCAGATGGCAAGGCTTCTTTGGCAGTCTGAGAACCCCAGGTCTCCCCAGGGTCTGGGGGTGCTGGGCGGGCAGGAGCGGGCTGAGGGTGGGGACCACTTGGGTGTTTCAGCATTGCCTTTGGTTGCTGGGCGGACAATGCATTGTTTCCTGTGTCTTCTGGGGAGACAGATTTGGGAAGGAGTGGAGGGGAGGCCCCAAGAGGGGATGGAGAAAGGAGCAGAAAGGGCAGCGTTGGGGTTTCATAAGCCCAACGGGCAGAAAGGGACTTACCCCCGCATGGGTCTTCAAGCAAGTGGACCAAGCTTCCTTTTTTAAAAAGTTATTTATTTATTCTTTTTTTTTTTTTTTTGGTAAGGTTGAATGCACTTTTGGTTTTTGGTCATGTTCGGTTGGTCAAAGATAAAAACTAAGTTTGAGAGATGAATGCAAAGGAAAAAAAATATTTTCCAAAGTCCATGTGAAATTGTCTCCCATTTTTTGGCTTTTGAGGGGTTCAGTTTGGGTTGCTTGTCTGTTTCCGGGTTGGGGGGAAAGTTGGTTGGGTGGGAGGGAGCCAGGTTGGGATGGAGGGAGTTTACAGGAAGCAGACAGGGCCAACGTCGAAGCCGAATTCCTGGTCTGGGGCACCAACGTCCAAGGGGGCCACATCGATGATGGGCAGGCGGGAGGTCTTGGTGGTTTTGTATTCGATCACTGTCTTGCCCCAGGCTCCGGTGTGACTCTGGGGTGGGGCGGAGACAATGGGAGGGGGCATTACCACGTGGGAGTGATGGAAAGAGGACACTATGGCCTGCCCAAAAAGCCCAAGGCCAGAGAGGTGGGGCCCTGCCTGAGGATTCTGGCCACTCACCGTGCAGCCATCGACAGTGACGCTGTAGGTGAAGCGACTGTTGCCCTCGGCGCGGATCTCGATCTCGTTGGAGCCCTGGAGGAGCAGTGCCTTCTTGAGGTTGCCAGTCTGCTGGTCCATGTAGGCCACGCTGTTCTTGCAGTGGTAGGTGATGTTCTGGGAGGCCTCGGTGGACATCAGGCGCAGGAAGGTCAGCTGGATGGCCACGTCGGCAGGGTCGGAGCCCTCGCCGCCATACTCGAACTGCAGGGGAGGGGAGAGAGGGAAGAGTGAGCAGCTATGCAGGAACCTCTAGTCCTGCCTGGCCTCCCTGTCCAGGGTCCTCAGAGAGTGGCCCAATACACCCTTATGTCAAGAGGGGCCACCTGCCCATAGGCAGCCTGTGTCTGAACCACTATCAGGGACCTGGGACCCCTGCCTCCCAGCCCAGCTCTGTCCATCACCCTTAGCAGAGACCTACTCCAGGACTTCATGTCCCTTCTGAGCATTGGGCTAGCCCATCTCCTAACACTGGCTCTGAGGTCCAGCTCACGCACCTGGAATCCGTCGGTCATGCTCTCGCCGAACCAGACGTGCCTCTTGTCCTTGGGGTTCTTACTGATATACCAGTTCTTCTGGGCCACACTGGGCTGAGTGGGGTACACGCAGGTCTCACCAGTCTCCATGTTGCAGAAGACTTTGATGGCATCCAGGTTGCAGCCTTGGTTGGGGTCAATCCAGTACTCTCCTGTGGTAGGGCAGGGCAAGGTGGAGTCAGGGAAGTGGAGCAGCCAGCACCATATGGTAGGGGCACATATGGGCATGGGGACCCTGGCATGGCAGAAGTAGGAGGGAGGGGGAGGCTAGGGCAGGCCCTCACCGCTCTTCCAGTCAGAGTGGCACATCTTGAGGTCGCGGCAGGTGCGGGCGGGGTTCTTGCGGCTGCCCTCGGGGCTCCGGATGTTCTCGATCTGCTGGCTCAGGCTCTTGAGGGTGGTGTCCACCTCGAGGTCACGGTCACGAACCACATTGGCATCATCAGCCCGGTAGTAGCGGCCGCCATCGTGAGCCTTCTCTTGAGGTGGCTGGGGCAGGAAGCTGAAGTCGAAACCACCGCTGGGAGGACCAGGGGGACCGGGAGGGCCAGGAGGGCCAGGGGGACCCTGCACAGAGAGGGAGGAGAGTGGGGATTACCGGCTTCCAAGTGCTTTGGGGGCTGGAGGGCCATGAGCAGAGGGGATGAGGGGCTACGTACAACAGGACCAGCATCACCAGTGCGACCGCGAGGACCAGGGGGCCCAATGGGGCCAGGGAGGCCGTTGAGTCCATCTTTGCCAGGAGTACCAGCAGAGCCAGGGGGACCCTGGAGTGGGGGAAATGGTTTGAGAAAGGCTGCCAGAAGCCCCAACAACCCCAGCTCTGGAGGAGAAGCCCACCACCCTCCCTGCTGGCTCTGGCTCCACGGCCTCATAGAGCCAGTTTCAGCCTCTTTCCATAGGACATGCCATAGCTCGCTCCAGCCGCTGAGCCAGGGGAGGACGGACTGGGGAGCAGAGAGGCCAAAGCTAAATCAGATTGTTTGTTCAGGATTCTTCTTCTCTTTGTCCACTCCCTGTCCCTTAACCCTTCTCCAGAGAGGCAAAGGGTGCCTGGGTCCCTGGCAAGGGTCCCCAAGGTGAGCCTGGGCTTGGGACTCAGGAAAAGGAGAGAGAAGGCATGACTTACTCGGGGACCAGCAGGACCAGAGGCTCCAGAGGGACCTTGTTCGCCAGGAGAGCCCTGAAGGACAGATAAAAAGGCAATTCAGGCCCAGTGAGGGTCAAATGTAGCCTGAGGGCCTTGCTGGAGAGACGAGGGCAGCGTGGGCAGCCCATGCCCCTTCATTATTCTGGAAATCTAGCCCCAGGGTGTCCATAGGCAGAGACCTCTCCCATAATCCCTCTCTGTGTACCCCTCACCCTCTCAGAAGCTACTTGGACATGCCCATAAATCTTCAGACCCCAGTCCTCACTAGGGAGGGGTAAGAGTGACTATCCAGAGGGGGAAACCGAGGCAAAGCTCCCCCTTCTATCATACAGCACAGCATGAGGACTGGGGAGGGGCTGAGCATACTCACAGGAGGGCCAGGGGGACCCTGGAGGCCAGAGAAGCCACGGTGACCCTTTATGCCTCTGTCGCCTTGTTCGCCTGTCTCACCCTTGTCACCACGGGGGCCTTGGGGTCCCTAGAAGAGAGACGGGGCATCAAGTGGGGCACTGTCCGCATCTGTAGGGTTCTGAAGGTGTGGGAGACACAGCAGGGAACTTACAGCGGGGCCACGGGCGCCAACAGGGCCGACAGGACCAGCGGGACCGGCAGGACCCTGAGGAGAGCAAGGAGAGCATGAGATCTTGGCCAGGAGGCTGAGGCTGGGGCTGCAGGATGAGGCCTCCCCCTGCTGCATCTCTCTCTCCTCAGCCCCTTCCCACTGTGGCCATCTCTCCCAACTCCCAGGGAAACCTCCCCACTGCAATCTTCATGAGAGCTGGGGCCAGCTCAAGGGAGAGGGGGTCCTGTCTGGGAGAGGGGACTTGAGGCTGAGCTTTAACTCAGTTTTTTGGATTAAGGCCCCGACATCTTGCAGGATCTCCTTTCCTCCCCCTGCCTGGGTGAAGTCCGACACCCATCCCCAGGCCTCTAAGGAGGCCTGGAGAGTCCCTGGCCTGACCAGACACAGGGAACTGGAGCCCAGCTACTTACAGTCTCACCACGATCACCACTCTTGCCAGCAGGGCCAACGGGGCCAGGGGCACCAGGAGCACCAGGAGCACCAGGAGGTCCAGCGGGGCCAGTCTCACCACGGTCACCCTGGCGGGGAGAGCAGAGGAATATGGGCCAGCTCCAGCTGAATGGCCAGGATGGGGCAGGGAAGCAGCAGACAAGGCTGTGGTCATGGAGTGTCACCATCTTACCTTGGGGCCAGGAGAACCATCTCGTCCAGGGGAACCTTCGGCACCAGGAGCTCCCTGTAGAGAGAGAGAGAGAGAAGTGAGAGTCAGCCAGAGAAGAGGACTTAGGCAAGGCCACAGTGGCCATGCTGAGGGTACTGGCATGGGGGCTGGGGACTGCTCACCTCACGTCCAGATTCACCAGGGGGTCCGGCCAATCCAGGGGGGCCCATGGGACCAGGGGGACCACGTTCACCACTTGCTCCAGAGGGACCTTGTTTGCCAGGTTCACCCTAAGGGAGAAGAAAGAGTCAGGCCAGCGACAGGGTCTGAGAGGACCCATGAGTCCCCTGAGGTCATCTCTACCAAATCTGTTCTCCTTGGCTCCACCCCACTCCAAGTCCTGTGATGGTTTTTCTCAGGGTCCCCCAAGGTGAGGGGGGCACTTACAGAGGGGCCAGGAAGACCAGGGAAGCCTCTTTCTCCTCTCTGACCAGGCAGGCCGACCACGCCACGCTGTCCAGCAATACCTTGAGGCCCGGGAGTACCAGGAGCACCCTGTGGGAGGCAAACAGGGGTGAGGTGCGGGACAGCAGCACAGGGACCCCTCCCCAGCTCTGGACACCTCTGGAGCTGCAGAGATCTGAGCTGGCACTTACAGCAGGCCCATCAGCACCAGGGGATCCTTTCTCGCCAGCGGGGCCAGGGGGACCAGGGGGACCAACTTCACCAGGACGTCCAGCAGGGCCAGTCTCACCACGGGGACCTTTGCCACCTTCTTTGCCAGCAGGACCAGGAGGGCCAGGGGGTCCAGCATTTCCCTGGATGGGGATAGGAGCGGCTGTCAGACTCCAGGGGGCTCTGGTGCATCATTGGTTCCTCAGTCGGACCCACCATCCTTCTGGCAGCCCGCACCCACCACCCCCAACCTAGAGCAGTGGACTCCACTGCAGAGACTTACAGAGGGGCCAGGAGGACCGACTCGGCCAGCAGCACCAGGGAAACCAGTAGCACCCTGGAAGGGAGAACAAAGGAACCGTCAGAGGGAGAACAGCCAAGTCATCCTATCCAGCTGCCCTCACCTGCCACCGCTGCCTGGGGAGAGGGGAGAGGCTCAGCAGAGAGGCAGGTGATACTCACAGGGGGACCAGCGCTGCCACGAGCACCTTTGGGTCCAGGAGCACCAACATTACCCTGTAGGAGAGTACAGAGGCATCAAGCCTGGACCTGTCCTGAGTCCTAGGACACCAGCATCACAGGCACAGAGGGCAAGCCACTCACAATGGGGCCAGGGGGTCCAGCGGGTCCGGCAGGGCCAGGGGGACCAGCATCGCCTTTAGCACCAGCATCACCAGGTTCGCCTTTAGCACCGGGTTGGCCATCAGCACCCTGGGGGAGGAAGCAGGGCCGTGAGTGCAGAGAGGCAGGCAGGAGTTTCCACCAGCGGGGCAACGGGCAGTAATGGAGGCAGGAAGATGCTTGGGTGGGAAACAATCCCATCTCCACCCTTCTCCCCAGAGGAGGGCTGACGCCTTTGTCCTCATTCTGTCCCTCGAGGTCCCAGGTCCCAGTCGGTGATGAAAAATGAGGGGGTCTTGGTACTCACAGGGGGGCCAGCGAAGCCAGCAGGGCCGGGGGGACCAGGCTCACCACGGTCTCCCTAGAAGAAAAGGTGGCAGATTGGAGAGATGCGCTGACATGAGGGAAGGCGGAGATGGAGTGAGGGGAAAGGCAAGGGGTGGAGGCACAGACAGGGCCAGGAGTGCTATGTGAAGGGAGGGAAGGGCCAAGTGTGGGGTCTTAACAGGTCTTCTATACTTACAGGGGCACCACGAGCTCCAGTGGGACCAGCAGGGCCGCTGGGACCAGTTTCACCCTGAGAGCAAGGAACAAGAGGCTCAGGGTCAGGGCCTCCCCTGAATATTCCTGGTAGATGACCCCAGGAGAGCCTCCCCTCCCTCTGGTCCCTCCAGGTTCCCGGGTTGACAGCTCAGTTTGACAGGACCTGCTTTCCCAACCCAACCCCATGGAACCGTGCCCAGGCCTGCTGGGGAGGCTATGTGTTAGGGCAGAAGGTGGGGAAGCAGCCACCTCACCTTGTCACCAGGGGCACCAGCAGGACCAGGAGGACCAATGGGGCCAGTCAGACCACGGACGCCATCTTTGCCAGGAGAGCCATCAGCACCTTTGGGACCAGCATCACCCTAAAGACATGGATAAGCTTGAGATTTCCAGTGTGGGGCAAGGAGATGACCTGTAGTGTTCTGCTTGTGTCTGGCTTTCCTGAGAGGCCCTCTCCTGCTCTGCCCTGCCTCCACCTGGGGCAAGGACTCAAAGGTCCTTTCAGGAAAAAGGGTGCCTGCCTGGAGACTCAGGTAGAACTGAGGTTAAGAGGCCCCTGACTTGTGTAGGGGGATGAATAAGGGAGTCTCCATCAAGGAGATGCCCCCACCTCTCATCGCCATGGTAACTCATGGGGAGAGACAGGCCTGGACCACTAGGAGAGGATTCATCAGCAAAGAGGCCAGAGCAGAAAGGGGAAGAGGGGAGGATTAGTGAGAAGAGGAACAGATCCCAGGGAGAAGGAGAGATGATGAGGGATTCACAGTAGGCAGAGATGGGAGCCATGTAGGGCTCAGGGGAGAGGGAAGGTTGAACTTACTCTGTCACCCTTAGGCCCTGGAAGACCAGCTGCACCACGTTCACCAGGCATTCCCTGAAGGCCAGGGGCGCCCTGGCTACCGGGAGCTCCAGGGGCACCAGCATCACCCTATGTGACAACCAAGAAGACTGAAGTGAGGCGTGGGGTCCCAAGAGTGGGTCATAGCCCTAAGCCCCGCTTGGTATCTCACAGGCTTAGTTCCAAGGCCAATGACAGGCCTTGAGAAAAGATGAAAAGAAAAGACTCACAGCCCAGACTCCAGGCTGTTTGTGGGCCCCTACCCTGGTTTTTTCCCCCCACCTTGCACCCTATCTCCATGGCTTTGGTCATAGCCAGCCATCCCCTGCTGCAGGAGGGGTGAGACCTGGTCCCCGGGCTGCTTGCCAGAGACCCTTCCACGCTGCCCTCACCTTAGCACCATCATTGCCGGGAGCACCATTGGCCCCTCGGGGACCAGCAGGACCAGGGGGACCTTGCACACCACGCTCGCCAGGGAATCCTCTCTCGCCCTAGAAGAGAAGGACAGGGCATGTGACAGCTGTTCTGGAGACAGGGCCACGTACAAGGCACCTTGATGGATGCAGCGAGAGAGGCCTACTTACTCTTGCTCCAGAGGGGCCGGGGGCACCAAGGTCTCCAGGAACACCCTGAGGGGGAGGGAGGGAGGGAGGAACAGACAGTGAGCAAAATCTACCTGGGGCCACTCTGCTGCAAAGCACTGTCCCTCCTCCTGGGGTATGGCTGTGATGAGAGAGGAGCCCCTTCTCAGCACTGAAGTGGAATTATCCCAGACAGCCCCTCTCTTCCTCCTGGAGATGTGTCAAAGGCCTCCCTGCTCCCCAAACTATGGACCAAAATTTATCAATAGAAGGGTTGAGGGAAAGTCACAGCATATTCCAGCAGCTCTTAAAAGAAGTCACCCAGGCTAGCAATCATGCAGCCCCCACTTCCCTCTGTGATGCTCCCTCCATGGTAGGAAGTTCTTTCTGGTGTCTGATCTCAATCCCTCTAGCTGATGGCTGTCTGATGAACTAGGAGCAGCGGCCTGTCCCTCTGGATTCCCTGCATCTCCCACCCTTCTGGCCCGCTGCTCCCAGCTGCTCCCTCTTACCTGTTCACCAGGTTTGCCTGCTTCACCGGGAGGACCAGCGGGGCCAGGGAGACCCTGTGAGTGGGAAATGGGGGAAGGAGGAAGGGAAGGTTTAGAATCTGGAAGAGACCAAAGAGCTGTTTCCCACCCCTACCTCCCAGCACCCTGACAGCCATGAGGCCTCACCTGGAAGCCGGGGGAGCCAGCAGGGCCTTGTTCACCTCTCTCGCCAGCGGGACCCTGCACAGAGAGAACAATGCGGTCACGGAGAGGCCCAGGAGACGAGGGGCTGAGGGTGTTTCCCCTTTCCTGCTCCCCAGATCTCCCTATCAGCGACACTCACAGCAGGGCCAGGGGCTCCCTGAGCTCCAGCCTCTCCATCTTTGCCAGCAGGACCCTGTGGGGAGAGAGCGAAGGGGAACTCAGGGTTGGGAGGCCCTGAGCAGGCTCTGAGCAGCCAACTCAGGTTGGGAGCAGCCAAGGACTGTGGCCTCTAGCACCGATCCTGCAGGGAGGAGAAAGTGCTGGGGCAGCAACCGGAAGCGGGTAGGGAGGGACGGAAAGGAGATACTTACGACAGCGCCAGGGGGTCCGGGAACACCTCGCTCTCCAGCCTTGCCGGGCTCTCCCTGTGGAGAAAGGGAGTTAGGGTTGAGGGGGCTGAAGTAAGAAGCCAGGGCCTCCTGGGGACTCTCATTTACTCTGAGTGGGACTTTTTAAGGGACTTTCTTTTCAAAAGACTCTGCTGTTTGGCCCCCAGGGAATGCCCCTGCAGGCGCTTCTTGCTGGGCCCCTTCGAGCCCACTCCTCCTAAGATGCCCTTCCAGGCTCCTCCTCCTGCACCCTCTCCCCTGCCTTTTTGCTGTTAGATGCCCGCTGTGGCCTGCACTGCAAAGGGCTTTCCTCTCCTCTGCTATCTCCTTTTGGACCTTGAAGAATCCACCAAGACTGGGGGTGCCTACCATATCAAAGGACTGTCCTATCCCCACATGTAGGGGGTGGAGGGCCACCAACAACACTTATTTCCAGCACAGAGCAGTGGTCATGGAGCCTGGAGAAGTCTTTCATTTTTTCTTTTCTCTCTCTTTTTTTTTTTTTCTGTTTTTTTGTTTTTTTGAGACGGAGTCTCACACGGTTGCCCAGGCTGGAGTGCAATGCAGTGAGTGCAGGCTCACTGCAACTTCCGCCTCCCAGGTTCATGCAATTCTTCTGCCTCAGCCTCCTGAGTAGCTGGGATTACAGGTGCACACCACCACACCCAGCTAATTTTTTGTATTTTTAGTAGAGACGTGGTTTCACTATGTTGGCCAGACTGGTCTCAAACTCCTGACCTCATGACCCACCTGCCTCAGCCTCCCAACATGTTGAGGTTACAGGCATGAGACACCACGCTCAGCCGAGAAGTCTTTCATTTTACAGATCAGGAGACTGAGGTCCAGAAAGCGAGAGTGAGTGGCCACACAGCAGGTAGCGCCAGAGCTGAGCCCAGAGCTCAGGACTCCTTTGAGTCTCAGGTGTGTCTGTCCCTGGCTCTTCATGGATCCTCACTGAATACTCACAGCAGCACCTTTAGGTCCAGGGAATCCCATCACACCAGCCTGACCACGGGCACCAGGGGGGCCTGGGGGTCCGGGGCGACCATCTTGACCGGCGGGACCCTAAGGATGGGAGGCACGAAAGCAGCAGTGAGGATAGTGAGGAGGTAGACAGGACAGTGGCAGGGGGTCAGGGGGAGTGATACTTACAGGGGGGCCAGTTTTGCCATCAGGACCAGGGCTGCCAGGGCTTCCAGTCAGACCCTAGGGCGACAGAGAGGTATGAGTGGGTTTTGGGGAGAAGCATGATGGAGGTGGGGGAGGACTCCGGAGGGCAGATCCCTGGGCCCGCTCCAGAACGCCTCATCCCAGACCCCACACGGTATGGTCAGGGCCTGGCCAAGCCAGGCCGAAGGACTGGGGCCTCACCTTGGCACCAGGCAGACCAGCTTCACCAGGACGACCAGCTTCACCAGGAGATCCTTTGGGGCCAGCAGGGCCAGGAGAACCACGTTCACCAGCGGGACCCTGGTTGGGAGAAGTCACAGGAACAGTTAGGGTCTCAAGTTTGTGGCTCTTTGCCATGGGCCAAAAGAGGAAGACGATGCCCAGGGAGCAGCAGGGACAGCCCCCCGGCCTCAAGGAGAGGTTACCTTGGGACCAGCAACACCATCTGCACCAGGGAAACCACGGCTACCAGGTCCACCCTGCAGGAGGAGAGGAGGCCAGTTAACTCAGAGACACGTGGGCACCAGCCAGGCACTGAGGGTGGAGTGGGAGGGGGCGGGCAGGGGCACTTACACGCTCGCCAGGGGGTCCGGGCAGGCCAGTGGGTCCGGGTTCACCTCGAGCTCCTCGCTTTCCTTCCTCTCCAGCAGGGCCAGGAGGTCCTTGAACACCAACGGGGCCCTGGAGAGAGCCAAGAGGAGGGGGCGGCCTGTGGTGAGGGGCCATCCTATGCCAGCCTCAGAGCTAGCTGAGGCTGGGCTTCCAGCATCAGGGGTGGGGCAGGGGCTCCCCCAGAAGGCTAGGGGTTCCTCTTCCTTTCTGGATCTCCCTCAGGGGGCTTCCAGGGCAAGGTGGGCTGGGCTGCAAGAAGAATGACAGGGAGACTTACGGGTTCTCCCTTAGCACCAGTGTCTCCTTTGCTGCCAGGAGCACCAGGTTCACCCTGCAAGGGGGGAGAAGAGGATGAGCTGAGAGTTGGGGGCGCTCAGTTGGCCTGCATCTTCCTGCTCCCCAGATGAGAGCCGCACTGGAGCCAGTGCATGGGGCAGGCAGAAGTTTGGTACTCACGCTGTTACCCTTGGGACCGGGAGGGCCGCCGGGGCCCTGGGGTCCAGAGGGGCCTCGGGCACCAGGGAAGCCAGGAGCACCAGCAATACCAGGAGCACCCTGTGGGAGGCAGACAGCCAGGTGAGCCTAGGAGCAGAGGGAACGGGGCAGGCAGGCTGCAGGCAGCAGGGGTGGAACTGAAGCCTGGCAGGATACTTACATTGGCACCTTTAGCGCCAGGCTGTCCATCAGCACCAGGGTTTCCCTGTGGCACAGAGAAAGGAGTGTGAGCAACAGGCAAGGACTCTGAGGTTAGAAAGCGGCACAGGGGACACTGAGGCAGGGACACTTACAGCAGGGCCAGCAGCACCAGCAGGGCCAGGGGGGCCAGGCTCACCACGCACACCCTGGGGACCTTCAGAGCCTCGGGGACCTTGGGGACCAGCTTCACCCTGGATCAGAAGAAAGGACATATCAGAAGCCACCCTAGTAAACCCAACCTTGCCTCTTGGGATGACAGGAGGAAGGGGAGACAGGGACAGGAAAGCAATGATCAGGACTCTAAGATCAGACACAGAGACCCTGGGACAAAGGTGTTAGTGAACGGGTTGCTCTCTTGCCATTCTGGGTCCCTTTGGTTTGGGGAACAAGGAGACATGAACTGCTTGGCCCATGAGGGTCATGCTCAGAGGAGAGTGGGGGGTCTCACCTTAGCACCAACAGCACCAGGGAAGCCAGGAGGACCAGCGGGGCCAGTAGGACCCTGTGAATGAAATGGAAATCTTAACGAGAAGGAAGAGATGGCAGCTGCAAGTCACACCCTGGGACAGAAGAAGCCCTGGGGTTCAGACCAACACAACCTGCCCCCAGTGTCAGCTCCGAGAGCAGACACTGAGACTCCTCCCCACTCCCAGGCCCTGAGGCCTACAGGCCACACTCACAGGGGGTCCGGCAGCACCAGTAGCACCATCATTTCCGCGAGCACCCTGCAGGAGAGAGGGGAAGCCCCGTTAAGTCCACTGAGCACTGGTCAGTCCCTAGAGCTCCTGGGGAGCCCCTTTCAGAGCCCAGGGTTCCCCCAAGGGGCTAGGAGTACTTACAGCAGGGCCAGGGGCTCCAGGGCGACCTCTCTCACCAGGCAGACCACGGGGGCCCTGACAACCAAACCAAGAGAAGTCAAACGAGATGGGAGACAGCCTCGTTCCCCCAGGCCTCCATCTTGCCCCTGCCTCCTGCCCATCCCTGCCCTCTGGAACTGGGCACACTCACCATCTGACCAGGAGCTCCATTTTCACCAGGGCTGCCAGGCTCACCCTGTAGAACAGAGAATAATGAGTGAGAAATTCATTCATGGTGGGACTCTGGGGATATGGAGGACCATGATGGTCAGACAGCCTCTTACCTTGGGACCAGCAGGACCAGCATCTCCCTTGGCACCATCCAAACCACTGAAACCCTAAAGCAGGAAAGAGGTAGAAGGTGAGGATCTGTGGAGGGGGTGGAACAACCTTGACACCCACCTAGATCTGAGAAAGAGCCTTGAGAGGTCATCACCGCCATTCCCCTGTTTCTGAGCTAGACTAAACCTCAACTGGCTCAAGATCTCCCCCAGTTGTTTAATCGGGACTTCTTTCCCATGGAGGGAGGTGCTTTGGATGTCCACTCTCTGTCCCTCAGGGCTTCTGTAGCTGCCACCCACCATGATGCATCTCAAGATCTTTTGGGGAAGAGGCTGGGACTGGATGGGGGTATGCTGGGGACCTGGGGAGCTTAAATGACTCAAAGGGAACTCACTCTGTGTCCCTTCATTCCAGGGAGGCCAGCTGTTCCGGGCAATCCTCGAGCACCCTGGAGACAGATGAAGGCGGCGAGGAAGGGTCATTAGAACACACCACCATGGACCCAGCTCCTAAATGAAGCCCAAGTGCAGTGAAGCCCAGGTTCAGCCACAGTCCCCTGCTCACCTGAGGCCCAGGAGGCCCACGCTCACCAGGACGACCAGGTTTTCCAGCTTCCCCCTGAAAGGGAGAGAAAAGACCGTCCGTCAGGGCCCTGCCTCCCCACCACCGCCAGGGGCTGGAAAAATGGGGAAGGTCTCAGTCTTCTCTGGGTTGTTGCAGGTCAGGTTTGGGGGCCCAGAATCTTATCTTTGAATCTAGAGCTCAGTTTAAATCTACAGTGAAACCTTCGTTTGGTGAAACCTGAGTGCCTCTAAAGGAATTTCTGTCTACTTCTGTCACCAGCATTTTAATCTCACCATCTGTGCGCCAGTTTCCCCAGAGGGATGGGGTTGGGGATTGCTCTAAGGTGGCTGGGGTGAGGAGAACAGTCACCTTGTTGGGGACATGGAATCATCTCACTAAGGGAAAGGATCATTGTTCAAGGGTAGTCCACGCATCAGAGGGGACTTGCCCTCCTTCCTCTGAGTATCGTTCCCAAAGGCGGTGGAGTGGAAATTGCAGGACCCAACCCACGGAGGCCATGGGGTCAGATGGTATCTTCTTGCTGGGGATACTTACATCATCTCCGTTCTTTCCAGGGGGGCCAGGGGGACCTCGGGGACCCATGGGACCCTAGAAAAGATAAAAGAGGTGGTTAGAATAAGGATAAGAAAAAAAGAAGGGGAAGGCTGGGATTGAAGGGAAGCGGCAAGGAAGACCCCAGGCCTGGGGGTTCTTTGATAGGAGAGTCTGTGTGTTTGTAGAGGGAGTGTGTATCTGTACAGAGAGTGCTTACTGAAGCTCCAGGCTCGCCAGGCTCACCAGGGGGACCTTGGAAGCCTTGAGGACCCTTGAGAAGAAGGAAAGAAAGATGGGGTTAGAAAGCAAGTCCCCGCCAACCTTCTCCAATCTTACCAAGAGATCTCTGAGCATCTCCCCTTCCCTCATCCCAATCTTCCCTCCAAAAAACCAAAGCCCAGGGAGGCATATGAATACGTCCTGGATACTCACAGGTGCACCAGGGGGGCCAGGGAGACCACGGGGACCAGAGGGACCCTATAGAAGGAGAAGAAAGGGGGGTCATGGTGATCCCTCTGTAGGAAAGCATGTGGATGTAGTCATTCATACCTGTTGGGACCACCCAGTCATCCTGCATCTTTTCTGGACTCTGAGGTCCCAAAGGTGATCTTGACCTCCCAAGCTGTCTATGCCAGCTGCCTATGCCCACCTTCTCTGGATACTCATTCTCTCTTCTGTCATCCCTGCTCCCCCTGCTGGCTCACCATGGGACCAGGCACAGAAATTCCTCCGGTTGATTTCTCATCATAGCCATAAGACAACTGGGGAGCGAAGTTCTAGAACAAACAAGAGAAGTCAGGGTCAGGATAGTGAATTGAAAGGCAGAAGACGGCACTGAGGATGGAAGAAACTGACATCATGCGCTTCCTGGTGTGATGTGCTGAGAAGAACAACATTGCTTGTAAGATATTCCTGCCAAAAATGCATCCTGCATCTAATCTAATCAGACAATCCCAAATTGAGGGACAGTCTGCAAAACAACTGGACTCTTCAAAACTCCCAGTGCCACGAAAGACAAAGAAAGTCTGAGGAATATTCCACATTTGTGGAAACTAGAGACATGATGATTAAGTGCAAAATCCATAATCCTGGACAAGATCCCAGGTGGGGTGGTGGGGGTGGAATCTATACAGGACGTTATTCGGACATGGGTGAACTTTGAATACGGACTGTACATTAGAGAGTGAATTTAATCACTGTGCCATGGTTAGTTAAGAGAATGATCTTGCTTTTAGGGAAAACACACCGAAGTATTTAGGCGCAAAGGAACCTGATGTTAGCAACTTACTCAAACAGTTCAGAAAAAAAAAGCTACATATACATAAACAGAAACTAATAAAGCACATGTCACAAACTGTGAAGGGCATGTGAGAGTTTCCTGTAGGATTCTTGCAACTTTTCTGTAAGTTTGAAATTGTTTCATAGTATAAAATTATGTCATCTGCCAAAAACAAAAACAAAACAGGGGAGAGTGGACACACAAGGCCTTTTCACTTACTCCTCCGAGGCCAGGGGGTCCGGGAGGTCCGGGGGGTCCGGGGGGTCCGGGAAGTCCAGGCTGTCCAGGGATGCCATCTCGGCCAGGGGGGCCTGCGGGTCCCTGCAGGGGGAGAGGGCGGGGCCGGTTGAGCGTGGGGCCAGGAGCCACGCCCACCTGCAGCTCCCTACAGCCCAGAGAGTGCAACGCTTACCCTTGGGCCTCGGGGGCCAGTGTCTCCCTTGGGTCCCTGTGGGATTGGGGAAGAAGAAACAAGAGGCCAGGTTAGAGAAGGGAGGACCGTGAGGAGGCACGGGCGGCGGAGGGACAAAAGTCGAGGGCAGGAGATTACCTCGACGCCGGTGGTTTCTTGGTCGGTGGGTGATTCTAGGGGGCGAAGAGACGCGCGTTAGAGCCAAGGTTTGCTAATGCCGCTCCTGGCGGCAGAGGCCTCCAGGCCGCAGGGCCAGCGAGCGCCGACCATCCCCAGCCCCCAGCCCCAGCCCCAGCCCCAGCCCCCAGGCCCCAGGCCCCAGGCCCCAGGCCCCGAGCGCAGTCGCACCTGAGCCGTCGGGGCAGACGGGACAGCACTCGCCCTCGGGGACTTCGGCGCCGGGGCAGTTCTTGGTCTCGTCACAGATCACGTCATCGCACAACACCTTGCCGTTGTCGCAGACGCAGATCCGGCAGGGCTCGGGTTTCCACACATCTCGGTCATGGTACCTGAGGCCGTTCTGTACGCAGGTGATTGGTGGGACTGGGACAGGCAGAGGAAGAGGGGCGTTGTCAGTAGTGCCTGCGACTCCCACCTTGGTGCTCCAAGACCCTCACCTTAACCACCTTTCCCCTGGGTCTAAGAGGCACACTTGGATTTTTCACTTCCCGCGCCTTCTCCCTGTTCCTCTTTCCTTAAATCCTTAAAAGTTCGCCTGCTCCTCATCAGCGCGGGTGACAGCGCCGAGGCGCCTGGCCAGGGAGGCTGTAACTCTTTCCAGTTCTCAGGAATTTAAACAAAGCTTTAGGCCGCGGTGGCTTCCAACTCCAACCTCAGCCCATTGGCGCTGAAGCCAAGTGAAATAAAAACCACAGGGTGGGAGGTGGGGGAGGGCAGGGGGAGAATAGGAGGGGCCCTATCGGGAGGGCAGGCTCGCGGGGAGTGGCTTGCGCGGTGGAGACAGGAGGAGTGCGCGGGAGGAGAGAAGGGAGGTCCAGTCCTCATCCCGCCTCCTTCCCTGGGCAGGTGGGGTGGCAGGGGCGGGGCTAGGAGAATGGGAGCGGCTGATCGGAGGGGAGGCCCCCCCAAGACTTGAAATATACCTCAAAATTAGGAGACACCCTAACCTCCAGGACCTAGACATCTTAAAAGCCCGCTCTCGGGGCCATCCCCAGTCCCCCAAAGCCAGCCAATGCCTCCGGGTCACTTTTAGCCAAAGAACCAAGAAGTCCACAAATAGTCCAGAAGTTAACTAACTACTCCCACCGCACTAGCGGCTCCCCAGACGGCCGCTAGGTGTCGGGCAACGCTAAGCAATGGGGCCTGGGCGGGGCCAGCCTCACCGGCCCGACTACCTCTTTAAGAAGCTCGGGCTGCCCCATCGCCGGCTTTACTTTCCAGATCTAGAGATGGGGTCCGCACCCAGCAATAACTCAGGTCTTCCCGCTCCGGCTCCTGCCCCAAGAAGCGTTGGACCGGGAGACGCAGTGCTCAGCACCGGTCAGAAGGGGGCGCAAGGATCCCGCCCCACCAGGTCCGCGCTAAAGTTTCTCATCCTCCACCCGCCCACGCTCCGCGCCCCCTCCGCCGCGGCCCAGCACCCCCACAGCTCCAGCAACAGTCTAGCCCGGAGAGAGGGCAATCTTTCCTTATGAATCATCCCACAGCCTTCCTGATTGCTTCTACATCTTGGGCTTCAAATCCCCCGCTCGGCGCCGCCATCCCATCTTCGACGTGCTTTCCTCACTCTGCACCCAGATCCCTACTTTCCCGGTTGCGCGCTCGGGATTCTCTCTCGCACCAGCTCACGCCGCGCTCCACCCTCACCTCCCGCTCCCGGGGCGCGTTCATCCCCAACCTCGCCCCAGGGTGAGCTCTGTCCTTTCTCAGGGCCCCGTGGAAGAGCCCTTATCATCTCCCTTCCATTCCCGAGTCTCCGGAGCATCCACGTCTCCGTTTAAGCCGCGGCCCCCAGGACCAAGCGCAAGGCGCGATATAGAGTATCCTTGCACTCCCAAAAGTTTGGGACTTACTGTCTTCGTCTTGGCCCTCGACTTGGCCTTCCTCTTGGCCGTGCGTCAGGAGGGCGGTGGCCGCTAAGAGGAGCAGGAGCCGGAGGTCCACAAAGCTGAACATGTCTAGACCCTAGACATGTAGACTCTTTGCGGCTGGGGAGGGGGTTAGCGTCCGCTCATGCGTGGCCTCACACTCCGCGTGCCTCCTGCTCCGACCCCAAGGAGAAACTCCCGTCTGCTCCGACGCCTGGCCCGGGCCTCTTTTATACTGTCCTGATGGAGAGCAGGGAGGAACCCTGCCCCTCAGAGAGGGGGAGCCGGCCGCCCGTCCCCCAGCCAATCAGAGCTGCCTGGCCCGGCCCCCAATTTGGGAGTTGGAATGGAGAGGGGGAGGAGGAGGGAAAGGAGTCCACCCCACATCTCCCCCCTTCGCAGCTCTGCCTCCCCAGCCCCCCAGCCCAGCCTGGGCCAGAGGTGCTGTGGCAGGGGTGCAGCTGGGTCCTCAGAATGGCATGGGCTAAGCCGTGGGTAGGGGTGCCCCTCTGCTCTCTTCCTGGGACCTCCAATCTAGAGGAAGTGGAACTGGGGAGCTGGGTGGGGAGACTTCCAAAGGTGGAAGGGTTGGGGGTGTTGGGGAGGGGGTCCTCCTGGCTGTACCCCACTCGCCCTCTGACTTTTCTGGCAAGAGCTAAGGGAGGGGCGTAAAAAGGCCAGCTGAGGACCTCTCCAAAACAGGGGAAGCTGGGAATTTAAAAGATGTGCCTGTTTGGGGGTGTCTTCTGGTGTGGCTAGGGAATGGAGCTTGGGAGTATTTGGGGGACAATTTACATATTCTTTTCTAGACATTAAGAACCAGATATCTGAGGGAAGGGTGCAGGCAAGGGAGTTTTAATTTTGAGGATGTCAATTCTTCTGCTGTGCTCCAGGACAGAATCAAATGCTTTCCTCCAAACCCTAGGCATGATTGAGAGATGGGGTGGGGAGGCTGAGGTGCACAGTGAGAAACATGACTAGGTGGTCTCTCCGGAAGAAAGCTTTGGTGTTGGGTGATGGAGCAGCCAGGTGGGGATTCTAGGGACACAGAGGTGGGGATTGGGGCTTGCAATCCCCTAAAAATTCATTCCCCAAGCTCTTGTACCCCAGAGTTGGGAAGTATTTTTAGTGGGAGGCCTGTGATCATTGGTGACTTAGAGAAGAGTTTTGTTTGCTATGGCTGTGGCCAGGGGCTGCTTAGAGACCCTTCTACCCAACACAGTCAAACCAGGGAGAACCTGGGTGGAGGGAGGGAATTTAGCTAAAGAGATGTCTTTCTCGGAGCTGGGTAAAGCCCCTTCTCCAGTTGTACCTGGACTCAGTGTTGGGGATGTATGGGATATTTTGGGTGTCTGCGTGAAACTTGCCTTTGGGGTGTGGGATGAGCTGCAGAGGATGATTGACTTTATTTTAGGGGCTACTTCCCACTGCCTCATCTCTTTCCTGAAAATCCTGGTCACTGCTCTTTGCCTTAGGAACCAGAGAGAATCATCTGTACACTCTGAAAGGGGCTGGGGACCTGAAGGACAGCAGGCTATATCTAGGGAAGATGCCTCTAGAACTCCGTGTCCTTTCTTCCTCCAAGTCTGAATCCCCCAACAGGGCTCTGCCTCAACCCCAATCTACCTGGTCCTGACAAACTCTGTAAGGCTGAGAGAAGGCCTGGGGGTCTCCTTGCAGTGCCCTGTTCATTTCTCTCCCTCCTGTGCAGCTCCCCACCCCCGGTGCTCCAGAGCTGCAAACGTGGAAGCGGGGAGTCCCGCCTCCCCCAAACCATCCAAGATTCCATTGCCTCCCCCCGCCCCTCTCCACGCCCTCCCCCAGCTGGTTTTGTGCAACGAAGGCAAAGGGGGAAAAAAAGGAACAGAAGGGGAGGGAGCCACGTCGGCTGGCCGTGGGCAGCCAGGATGAGCGGTGCGGGTGGGGCAGCAAAGGGAGACTGCAGGGGCTATAATTAAAGGGAAAATATAGAGTTTCCAGAGAGGCAGGGCTGGAGACAGCAATGGAGGGACGGACCTTCATCAATTATCCCGACCATGTGGCAGCGACTTGTGGCCCAGGGTCTGCCCCCGCCTAGTGCCAGCGACTGCAGGGCAGGACTGGGGGGCTGAGGTGCTGAGATGGCAGTTCTTGAACCCACCAAAGTCCTGCCTTCTACTGTGGGTCAGTTCCAAGAGACCGCTTCCCTAATAGGGGACAGGGGTCCTGTTTTTGGAGGGAACAGACATTTGGAGTGGTGGTCTAGGGCAGGGTGTCACAGGACTTGGTGGTATGAGAGTTAGTGACCAGTCCACCTTGCTTCTTGGGTTTTTGTAGCGAGAAGGGCTCCTGCCTGCAGCTCCCCGCCCCTCCCCACATGTTCCCCATCCAGGCTTTCCCACGCCCATCTTAAAGAAGAGTTGAAACCTCCAAGGTGTGAACTGGGGGTTGCTACATCATGGGCCTGGGGTTCTGAAGGATATTTGGGGATCCCTGGTATTGGGGTTGTGTGTGCCTGGCGTGTGACAGCCACCACCCCAACGTCCAGTTCCAGGCCTTCCTCCCAGGGGCCAAGGCAGACAGTTTCCAAGCATCCTTTCCACGTGGCATGGAGCTGGGGCTCAAGGCCTCCCCTGCCACTCTTCGACTTAAAGCGCTTGGCGGGCGCCCAGGCTGAAGATGTGCCTTTAATTTCTGCAGTATGACAGTGAGAGGAAGAATGTGCTTGGGGCCTCCTCCCAGCCTGGCTGGGCCTTCCTGGCCGGGATTGAGGGCTGCAGACTGGGGGGATGGGAAGTGGGAGGGGGACAGAGCTTGTGCCTGGGAGAGGAGGAGACGCCACCTCATCTCTAGGAAACTCTGAAGCTCTGGCTTCTTGTGGAATGTAAGACTTTGTCCGGCACTTAAAGTGGGGGGGAGCAAAAGCCAAAATCTCCTCCCCACACCCCCAAGAAATGGTAAAGTCATCAGCAGTGAGGGAAAAAAAATTCCTTAAGAAGAAAAACAGAGGAAAGTGCTGAGCTCTGAGTTCTCTCCTTCTCCAAATTTCCCCAAGTGTCCCCCGCAACACAAAGAAGGAGGGAAGAGGCTCCCACCCTCAGAGCTCCTCAGGTGCCCCATCTGGACTCCATGGTGTGGGACAAAGGAGAACACACCTGGAAGAGGTAGCCCAGGTGCTGTGCACCTGGTGGGGGGCATGCCCCCCTGCCCTGCACATCCGAGTCACCCTTTCCAGCTGCTGCAGCCTCCAGTTGAGGTTCTGTTGCCCTTCCCCCAACTCCGATTCTCCAGAACGCTTCTCTGCTCCCATCTCTAGCCCCAGACTGGTAATAGAGAGGGAGTTCCTAGGAGAGGGGCTGAGGAGAGAGAAGGGCGGGGTCTAAGAGTGGGGTGCAGTGAAGACCCCAGGATGAAGCTCTCCATGAGTCTCTATCATGGAGCCCTGCACAGTTCCTGTTGAGGGAGCCTGGAGCAGAGTCTGGGGACAGACCCCTGGTGTGTGCGGGTCCTTCTTCTTCCCTTGCTTTAGCATTGCATGGTCTGAGCCCTTTGCTAGGTTCCTCGGCTTCCAGGTACAGCTCTGCTCTTCTATGCCTTAGCCCGAAACCCAAGTCCTCCAGCCTCCTAGGATTTCCCTCTTTCTCTTCCTCCCTCCCTCCTTCCTTTCCAGGGTTAGGGGGAAGATGCTGAAGTAGCTTTTGTCCATGCTGAGTGTTTGAAGCCTGTGAGACATCCAATTAGAAATATGGAGGAAACCCTTGGGTGCCTGGGTCGGGAGTTCAGAGGAGAGACAAATGTGGGGCCCAGGACGATGGTAACTGAAGCTGGGGTTGTGGATGGTGTTGTCTCAGAGAAAGCATGGAGGGAAGAGTGTGGAGGGGCTAGCACTGAGCCTCGGGGACCCTCAGGGTGTAAGGGCTGGGTGGAGGAGGAAGAGGAGACAGGGCAAGAGTGGCCAGAGAAGGAGGACTGGGTGAGAGGGATTGGGGGGTCATGAGTGCAGAGGAAAAAGATGGTGCCAGAAGGAAGGAGAGTTATATGCTGCAGAGAGAACTAGTATGGTAAGGAGTAAAACGTTCCCTGGACTTAGCAGAATGGTGGTGATTGATACCCCCCAGTGTGAGCTGCTGTGGTGGAGAGATGGGCAAGGAAGCTGGACTGGAGTGGGCTAAGGAGTGTGTGGGAGGCCAGGAAGCAAGGTCAGAGGGCAGCGACTGGGAGGAGGAGTCTGGCTGTGGCAGGAGTCTAGAAAGGCATCTGTCCCCTGCTCTTTTTCTTTCCACCCCCGATCCTGCCTTCCTTTCAGGTCCCTGCATCCCTCCTCTCCCTTCCGAGTTACCTCGCTGCTTTCTCCATCCCCCTCTGTCTCCAGAGCTCCTTTTCTGGATCACATTTGCCTCTTCTGCTCTCCTTCCCCCTTTCCTTTTCTTCCCAGGTGACCTGAGTCCTCAAATGTCCACAGCCAGGCCCAGCCTCCCACTCATTCTCCCCTAGAACAAGCCCTCATTCCAGACTCCTGAAGATGAGCCTTGTTTTCTAGTCCTGGATGGATTCCACCCCATTCTTTGCCCCCTGCCCCCAACACCCACACCCAAGTCCTAGACGGTGAACTTGGGAGCTGGAGAGAGAAGGGCTGGGGGTATGGCCTGTCACGGGCCCGGGCTCCCAGGCCCTCTCCAGCCACCTCACCAGGTCCCAGCCAGGCCCCCGCTGAGAATAACGCACTGGAGGGGGGATGTTGTTGAGTTAGGGGACCCCAGTTCTCACTGCCGCTCTCTGGTAGTCAGAAGTGAGGGGTCAGCCTCATCTTTCCTGCTGGAGTGAGCTCCTGGCTGGGTAGCTAGCAGCTTCTCTGTCACATCCCTCCCTGCTCCTGATGTCTGGAGACAGTGTAGTTCTTCTTAAAAGTTGGCTTGGCCAAGTGCAGTGGCTCACACCTGTAATCCCAACACTTTGGGAGGCTGAGGCAGGCGGATCACCTG
This sequence comes from Macaca nemestrina, assembly GCF_043159975.1. NCBI lineage: Eukaryota > Metazoa > Chordata > Mammalia > Primates > Cercopithecidae > Macaca > Macaca nemestrina. The sequence continues at coordinate 58,986,885 of NC_092141.1, read as the reverse complement.
AGGTCAAGAGTTTGAGACCAGCCTGGCCAACATGGTAAAACCCCATCTCTACTAAAAATACAAAAATTAGCCGGGCGTGGTGGCGTGCACCTGTAGTACCAGTTACTTGGGAGACTGAGGCAGGAGAATCACTTGAACCCAGGAGGCGGAGGTTGCAGTGAACCGAGATTGTACCATTGCACTCCAGCCTGGGCAAAAAAAGGGAAACTCTCTTCCCAAAAAAAAAAAAAAAAAAAAAAAGGAAAAGAAAAAAAGAAAAAGAAAAAGTTGGCCTCATGAATTGATTGAAGTTTTATTTATGCCTTTCTGGTTTGGTTCAATTCTGTGCCTGTTTTATCCCATTTACTTTTTTCCATTCCTTTCTTCCTTCGTTTTTTTTATTCATTTACCTTTTCTCTCCCCCTCCCCCTAACCTCTCTCCCTTCAAATTTTTCTCTTCATGCATTTTTCTTCCTTTTCTTCATTTTTTTTTCCTTTCCTTTTCTTTCCTCTGTCTTTGGCCCATTGTCCCACCCCTCCACCCACACACTCTTTTTTCTCCCTCCCTCTTTTCCTCTCTTATTCTCTTCCGGTATCTCCTCTTCCCCAGTCCTTGGTACTCTGGTGCCCATCCTGGGGGATGGCGCTCTGCCGGGTCTCCTCATGCTGTAGGCGGGCGTGCAGCCTTCGTGAGCTGCTCCAGGGGAGAAAGGGCAGCGGCCATAGGGGGTGTGGTCAGGGGGGCGGGTGGTGCAGGGCTTGCCTCACAGCCAGATGTCTGGATGCCGTGTTGTGTTTGGGAGATAAATGCCAGGGTTCCTTTGAATCCTGAATTTAAATAAAAGAAGCGGGGAGCTGAGGAGAAGCCTCTGTTGGGCAGAGGTACCTTCCAGATCTTGATCTCCTTCCTTGATACCCACCCCCCACAACCCCCACCCCAGGTAAGCCTTGGTCACCGATGTCTCCTGTCTTCTACTTCTGCCCCAGCCACCAGTCTTCCTCCTGGCAAACTTGAGATTCTGGAGATTCAGGGCAGGGTGTTGGGCAGGGGTCCTGGCAGAGGACCTCTTTGGACAGTCTGGCTCAGACACAGAAAGGATCCCGTAGGGATAACATGACCTTGCCTTCTTCCCAAAAGCCACCGCCACCTCATTTTGCTAAGGAGTTACATTCATTTGCTAATGAATTCATTCAACAATACTCACGTGCCAGGCATTCAATGGTGAGCAGCACAGACCCTGTGTTTGCCTGATGGAGTTTGTGTCTGGTAAAGACACAGCCAGCAATGAAATCACATGAATAAACATGGAGGTGCAACCATTAAGGTTACTAAGGAGAAGAATGCAGAGCTTTGAATGGGCAGACATGGCAGAGGGTCTGCTCTAGTCCTGGAGCCCTAGGAAGGCTTCCCTGGGTAGGCTGATGGGAAGGAGTAGGAGGCAGGCTGGGGAGTGATGGGACCACATATGCAAAGGCAAGTGGGAGCATGGCAAGTGCTGGATACCCAAGGAATTCAGGGAAGGCCAGTGAGGCCGGAGTACCACAGGAAAAGGTTGAACAGGCCAGAGAAGTCCCATCACGGTGTAGTTTGCCTTCTTTGAGCTATGGGCCCCAGCAGAGGGCCTGAGGCAGGGGAGGGTCACAATCAGGTCTGCATTTGTAAAAGAACACCGGGGGCACTCGATGGAGTAGGTACCTGCGGGAGGAGGGCTGTGGGCAAAGGTGGAGGAGCAGCTGAGAGGCTGCTGCAGTTGTCCAGGTGAGGGGCTTGGACCCGGCAGGTGGGAATGGAGACAGAGAGAAGAGGATGGGCTTGAGAGCCCTTTATGGAGCAAAATTTACAGGTGCTGGGGTTGAATTGGATGTGGGGTGGGGGTGTTGAGGAACAGGGATGACCCTGGGCTTCTGGCTGGGCAAGGACCCTGCTTGGGGGAGAATATGCTGAGTTTGGTGCCTGTTGCTGACCCTCTAGTTGATCCTATTCACTAGGTGGTTACTTCAGGCCTTCTGGGGCCAGCCCTGTGCTGGGGAGAGCTCTGGGGACAATAGCTCCTATTCTGGGAGAGTGGGGAGCCAGGAAAAGAAAGAAAACACACACAAAAACGCCCTTCACTTGAGGCAGCACTGGCTGTGTGATTTTGAGTAAATGCTCCATCTCAGAACTTCATTTCCCCAGTCTGTGAACTGGGGTAGTAGTGAGACCACCTTGCTGGTCTATGTCTTGCTCAGTAAATGGAAGCCTCTAGACACAAAGGATGATGAGAGCGCCAATGAGAGATAAGGAAGGCTGCATGGAGGAGGCGGCTTTCCAGCCAGGCTTGGGAGGGTGGGTGACAGGGTTCAAATGCATGGTTTAAATGGGAGGAAAGGCACCGCCCAGCCTGGGAAGCTTGACACAGATTGAGTGAGAGACAGACAGAGAGAAAGAGGGATAAGGCCATGGGCAGAGGAAGATAAGGCTGGAAAGATAGGCTGGGGCCAAATTCTAGAGGTCCGGGGTTAGTTATACTCGGTGGTGGCCATGGGAGTTGGTGACTGCCTTTGAGAGGAGAATGGTTGTGATTCTTTTGCCGAGAACTCACCCAGAGGACTTATACCTTTGTGACAGCAGAAGGACTCAAGTTAGAAGGCCGGGGCCCTTCAATGGAGGGGAAGATTAGAGGAAAGTGTGGGTAGCTTGGGAGGAACTTGTGGAATTGGAGATGAACAAACAAATGGGGCCCGGGAGCAGGTAAAGAGGTAGACCAGATAACCCCTCCAGAGTTGTGGTTTGACCTCTGCTGAATCCCAGAGCTTTAGAGTCTCTGAGTGGAAATATCACAGAATAAGAGACGTTCTGCTGGAAGGAAACTTCGAGTTTATTCTGTCCTCACCTCCTTGTACAGATTAGAAAACTGAGGCCCAGAGAAGGAAAGTAGCTGCCAGAGGTCACACAGCTGGGACTGAGGGATCAGAGGTAAGAACCCTGTGACACTTCAAGAGCCCAGGTGGTTGGGGCTGGGGAGCTGGCAGGGCCAGGGAAGTCACTGAGGATGGCAGTGACAGCATGACACAGGGATCCCACATAATCCCAGTTTGGTCCTGGGAGGACAGCCCAGGAGAGCTGCTCCCCAACTCTCAGCTGAGCCATGTGGCCAGAGGGGGAAGGGAGCCTGGTGGGCAGGGAGGAACTGCCACATGGAAAAGCCTTGATGCGAACCATCTGGCCTGGGCGGGCGGAATGTGGGCTGCAGGGAGGGGAGGAGCAGGAGACGGGAAGGAGGCCGTGGTGGGCGGGTGGATGGCGGGTTTGGGCTGGGAGTGGCCTGACCCGGAGGCCCCTACCTTCCAGACTGCTGCAGCCCAGATGCCTTCGCAGCCGTGGTCTGGCCCATCCAACCCGCTGACCTCATTCCCAGCTCCCCTCCCTCGCAAGCTCCCCCCTTGCCTGCCACGTAGACTGGAGGCTTAGTTGCATCTTCGCTGGAGGGAGGAAGAGCAGAACACAGAGGCCCTGAGCCCAGAGGTCTGCTGGGTCAGGCTGGCCTGGGGAGAGCAGCTGTGTTCCTCAACACCCTCCATGACCAGGCTGGGCCTCAGTTTGCCCTCCTCAAACCTGAGGCCCAGGAAGTGGAGGGGACAGAGGTCATGGGAGAAGCATGACAATGAAGTGGGTTGGAGTGGGTGAGAATCAGGTGGGGGCTCTCTGGAGGTCATTGTAGCCATCCCCCTGCCTCCTCAGGGCAGGAGAGTGCTAGGATCAGACCCAGAAAGGGACGGGGCAGGACATTCCTCCTCTTTTCAAGCTGTTCACAAGAAGAGGAGTTCCATGGTCTAGGAGGGGGCCTCTATAAGAGCTAGTCTTCCTCCCCATGCTGTGTGAGGACCACGGTGTGTGGCTAGGATGAGGTGGGCGGTACACTGTCTTCCGTCTGTCAGCTGCTCTCAGGGACCTTCCCTTCAGTCCTGTCTCCAGGCTCTGCCTCTGACCCCTGCCTCCCCCTCGCTTCGCCTCCCTGCCCCCCAGGGTCCTGGGTCTCCAGCTGCCCCAGCTGAACAGGGGGCTGTCCCTGCCCCGCTCTCAAGGCGTTCCGGGGCTGTGAGTCATCGGGAATGTCAGTTCTGGCTGCAACTTCCCTCTCCTGACGTGGACCCTCTTTCTCCTCCTCCCCCGCACTCAGGGAGAGGGTGCCCCTCCCAGGCAGGGGGCTCTGAAGTGGGGGAGGAAGCCACAGGCAGGCCCGGGATGAGGTCTTGCTCCCCGATTGCCATTGGAAGGGGGCTTCGAAGACTTGCACGCCCCTCACCCAGATCCTACCTTCCCACGGCAGATAGAATTCCTTGACTTTCTCCCATTTCCCAGGTGGGGACACTGAGGAGAGGTGGGGAGGGGAGGGCCTGAACTTGGGTGGGCCCAGGTTCACTCACTCCCTTTTAGGGCACAGCTTTGTCAGACTGGGAACCTGCCCAGGCGTCCTTCTGAAGGGCCCTCCCCACATTCGAGGCTGGATCTGGCAGAAAAGCTGGAGAGGCTCTGCTGCCCGCTCCAGGGATGACACGTCTCTGCTGGGTGGGGAGTCCACGTCCGCAGAAAAGGGGGATGCCACGTGTCCAGACCCTTCCCACAGAGCCCCTGTGCCCTGCAAGTCTGCCTCCCACCCCTCTTCTCCTCTCCCTCCTCTCCCCAGCAGCCCTGCCTGCCCCCTCCCTCTGACCTCAAGAAATAGCTGGGGGGTAGGGGGAGGGGACACTGAAGGGAAGGCCAAGCTAGGAAAAGCTCCTTTTCGCCCCCTCCCAGCATGCCTGGGCATTTCACTCCCCATCAATGAGCCTCAGTTTCCTCAGCTGGAAAATAAGGGGGATGAACAGAAAAAGTCTCCACCCATGGGTGAGTCTATGATTCTGTCTCTGCACAGTCAGTCAGACTCGGGCACTCATACCCACTCATTCAAACCCACCTCTTCTCTCACACACATTCATTCATTCACACATTCACTGATGCACACTTACACACACATCTACACGCACACGTAGCCCTTTGCCTATTTTGGGTACAGCAGATCCCCACAATTTCTGTTTCCTTCTTTCTGACAGCCCACCATTTCTTCTCTCATTCCAATCATACCTCCCCCAGCCCCCACCCCACCCGCTTTAGCCACCCACTTTACATTTTTCTACTCCTGGTTCTCCTCCTCGTGAGGTCACTGGCAGGGCAGTGAGATTTGAACTTCAGAGTATTAGACCTCTGACCTTGCCAAAGACCACTCTGACTATCCCCTGAGGCTCTTTCTGAGTTTTGGGTGGGAGGGAGTCTGAGTCGGGAGAGGGAATAGAGCTGAGAAAGGCTAGTTCTTTCCTACCCCGCTGGGGATCTGCAAAAGGGTGCCCCTCACTTGTCTTTCCTGAACATCATGAACATTCGCTTTCCAAAAAAATCTGTCCCACTGACATCCGGAGGCCTCCTCTGAAGTGTGATCATTTTAGCAGCTTGCCCTGGCTGTTGCCCCAGGTTGCACCCTTCTAGGAACTTCCGCCTGAGGGAGACTGGTCAGAGCTCAGGAGGGACTGTTCCAGGGGATGAGATATCTGCTGGCCAGGAAAGGCGTGGGAATTGGGCAGCAGAGCACACCCTCCAGACCCGGCCCAACTTCGGAATAACAACAAACGATTGTGCCAGGCTCTGCCGTAAGCACTTTACATCTTTGTACTGCTCCAAAAGCCCTCTGAGATGGGTGCTCCAATTGTCTCCAATTTCAGAGGAGGAAAGAGAGGCACAGAGAGGTTAAGTCAGTTGCCTGAAGTCACAAAGCTATCAAGTGGCTGAGCTGGAATTCAAACCCAGGCAGCCTGGCTCCAGAGCCCCCACGCTTATCTGCTACTCCCAGCTGGTCCAAGGGACCCAGGATGGTCCAAGGGATGCCCTCCCACTTCATCTAAAGCAGTGGCTGTTTGCACAAACAGGCTCCCATCTGTGTGCACTCATGGAAAGATCACAGGATGATGTGGCTGGAAACTGACCACAGGCACCACCAGTAGTTGGAAAGATCAGAACAGAGCCGCCTCCCTCCCATTTGGTGAGGAACTATTGTGAGCTGACCACACCACACACGACATCTCATTTCATCCTCACAACAGCTCTGGGACGTCAGCCTTAATACCTCTATTTTATAGCTGGAGAGTCAAACGGGCCGAGGCGTTGTGCAAGATCCCCTTTCTCAAGCTCAGAAAGAACCCAGGTGTCCCGACAGCCAGATCAGTCTTCTCTCATTGATCCATACATCCCCTATTTCCAAATCCACACGGCTTCTAGACACACACAGTCACATACAACAGACCACATAGAACGTTGGAAAGAATTACAGTTCTTGGTAGGCCACGGTGGCTCACGCCTGTAATCCCTGCACTTTGGGAGGTCAAGGTGGGTGGATTACCTGAGGTCAGGAGTTCAAGACTAGCCTGGCCAACATGATGAAACCCCGTCTCTACTAAAAAAACAGAAAATTAGCTGGGCTTGATGGCGGATACCTGTAATCCCAGCTGCTCAGGAGGCCACGGCAGGAGAATCGCTTGAAACCAGGTGGCAGAGGTTGCAGTGAGCTGAGATCGCGCCACTGCACTCCAGCCTGGGCAACAAGAGCAAAACTCTGTCTAAAATAAATAAATAAATAAATGACAGCTCTCGGTAGTGTTTGAAGAGGCCCTGCACACCTCCTCACTGACAATGTCCCAGGAAGGGCTTATGCCCATTCTGTTGTGAGGGGAAGCCCCTTTCTGGGGCTCCCCACCAGCTGGGAAGTGGTAAAGCTGTGACTAGATCCCATGTCTGCCTGGCCTGGCCACAAAACTAGTGCTCCTCCCACCCTACAATACCACCTGCCACTCTCACTGTCAGCAGCCCAGAAGCAGCCCCTGCGCACACCATATCCCCAGCGAGCACACATGCATGTCACAGACAGGAAAGTCGTACTCACATAGTACCTGCACGACACAGGCTAAGGGCTTTTTGGTGTTTCCTGTGTGCCAGGCCCTGTTGTAAGGTCCATGTAGGCATGAGCTAGATGCAAGGCCATAACAAGCCTATGATGAAGGTTCCTTTAATATTCTTATCCTCGGCCGGGCGCGGTGGCTCAAGCCTGTAATCCCAGCACTTTGGGAGGCCGAGACGGGTGGATCACGAGGTCAGGAGATCGAGACCATCCTGGTGAACATGGTGAAACCCCGTCTCTACTAAAAAATACAAAAAACTAGCCCGGCGAGGTGGCGGCGCCTGTAGTCCCAGCTACTCAGGAGGCTGAGGCAGGAGAATGGCGTGAACCCGGGAGGCGGAGCTTGCAGTGAGCTGAGATCCGGCCACTGCAACTCCAGCCCGGGAGACAGAGCGAGACTCCGTCTCAAAAAAAAAAAAAAAAAAAAAAAATATATATATATATATATATATTCTTATCCTCATTTTACAGATGAGGAAACTGAGGCTCAGAGAGATTAAGTAATTTGCCCAAGGTCACACAGCTAGGAAGCTGCAGAGCTGAGATTTGAATGCAGGCTTTAACCACTGTGCTATGGCCCATTCTCTAATATTGATTGCATGCTACTCATTCAGTCAGTCATCAGCTATTACTGACTACCGTGTTGTGCCCAACTCTGCACAGGCCCCTGGGAGGGCTCTTCCCTGCCCCCTCCTCCTGACCTAGCCTGGTGTGTGCCAAATGGTAGATGGGGGCTGTGCCTGCTGTCACTCTCCTTCTTTTCCAGAGGTTCTCCTCCTCCGCAAGCTGGCACATGTGGATACTGGCTCTGTTTGCCTTTGACCCCTAGTGAAAGAAAATACTGAGGTAACACCTGAATGGGGAGCATGGAGACAAGGAGATGCAAATGGGGTGCCAGTTGGGGCCAGGGCAGGGATGGGGGATAGGGTAGGGGGTGAGGGGAGGTCTGGGAGCAGGAATCTCTCTTTGCTTCTGGCTGCATTTTAATCATATACTCATACCTATTCTTTTTCTTTTCTTTCTTTCTTTTTTATTTTTATTTTTTAGATGGAGTCTCATTCTGTCACCCAGGCTGGAGTGCAGTGGCTAGATCTCGGCTCACTGCAACCTTTGCCTCCCAGGTTCAAGCAATTCTCCTGTCTCAGCCTTCTCAGCCTCCAGAGTAGCTGGGACTACAGGTGCGTGCCACCATGCCCGACTAATTTTTTGTATTTTTAGTAGAGATGGGACTTCCCCATGTTGGTCAGACTGGTCTCGAACCCCTGATCTCAGGTGATCCACCGGCTTCGGCCTCCGAAAGTGCTGGGATTACAGGCATGAGCCATCGCGCCCAGCCTCATATCTGTTCTTTATCACTCCATTTCAGATCTTCTTCCATATATGGCTCTGCATGTCTCTATTTTTCTGTCTCCTGTCTTTCCCTGTCTCCTCACTGCTTTTCAGCTGGGTATAGACCCCTGTGAGGACAACAAATCAGAGCATGGTCACCAATATGGACATCTATGTCTGAGCAGGGCCCACTCTCCGGTGGACCACCGGTCATCCTCAAGCCTTCTTCCCAGGCTCTCCCTGTCCCTGAATACTAATATCTAAAGGTCAGCCCAGCTACCACCAGTGGGCATGTAATATGTCCTGTCTCCCCTGCAGATTGGAAGAAGAAGCCGTGTCCCTCCCATCAGACAGAGGGGCTCCTTAAAGGTAGGCATTGCATCCACTTGTTCAGACAGAGAGCTCTCTGAAATCAGGGAGTGTGTCTCCCATACCAGATTGGGGTTCCTTGAGGGTAAAACATAGGTTTCCCCATCAGACTAGGAGCAGGCCTGTGTCACCTCCTTCCTCTAGATTCTCCTGGTCTCCAGCTGGGGCTCTGCTGGAAAGTAGAGGAAGTATTTAGCAAGGATGAAGGTATGATGCCCTCCCCACCATCCATCTCTCCCTCCAAACCTGTTCAAACTGGAACTTTAACATTCACCCCCAATCCAGTAAACTCAACTTCCTTAAGTCCCTCTTCAGTCCTGTCCCCTCTTTCCCAAATGCGTTCTTACTTCCCTGAGGCAGCCAGAGATAAGGAAAGACAGGAATATGAATATCCAGCATTCCACAAAGAATCCTACAGGGAGGGATATTGCCCAATCACCAATGCCTTGCATCCCAGTTCTACCCAAGATCCAAGCTTGATCTCCTCCCCAAAGACTTCCGGAATCAGGTCACCAACATGGACATCTGAACTTCCTGAATCAGGTCACCGTCTTTCTTCTCATCTCTGAACGTATTTGGAGCTCATTTGTCTGACGGTTTTTGAATGCTATTTTTTTTTTTAAATAAACTTTTACAATTTGGATTTAATAATGTTAGATTTACAGAAAAGTTGCAAAGGAAGTAAAGAAAGCTCCCATATATCCCTTATCCAGTTTCCTTAATGTTGACATCCTACATCATCATGGAACCTTTGCCAAAATGAAGACGTCAACACTGGTGCGTTACTGTGAGCTAAACTCCAGACTTTATTGGGATTTCACAAATTTTTCTCCTAAAGTCCCTTTTCTGTTCCAGCATTCCATCCAGGATATCACATTGCATTTGGTGTTTGTGTCTCCGTGGTCTCCTCTGGTTCTTGAGAGTTTCTCAGTGTCTCCTTGTTTTTCATGACTGAAGTTTCAAGGAGTACTGGTCAGGTATTCCACAGAATGTCCTGCTGTTAGTTTTCAGCAGTAAAAGCCTTTCCTCAAAACCTTCTGCAGAGCCCTAGTCTGTGAACAGAAAACAGTGGAGTTGCCCTGGTCACAGCAGGGATGAGAAATGATCCCCTGAATATGAATCTCCATGGAACCCCCTGAGAATTACGAGAAACTCCCAGGACACCATGGAACCCAGTTTGAAAACCATTAATTTAGGCCAAGCTCTGTTCAGTACTTGGTTTTGTGCTATAAAACTCTAGACGGGGAATTATAAACTAGGTCTTACATACTTCTGGTGAGAGGGCCACCACAATTTTTTTTTTTTTTTTTTTTTTTTGAGACAGAGCCTCACTCTGTTGCCCAGGCTGGAGTGCAGTGGCACAGTCTCAGCTCACTGCAACCTCCGCCTCCCAGGCTCAAGTGATTCTCCTGTCTCAGCCTCCTGAGTGGCTGGGATTACAGGCATGCGCTACCATACCCAGCTAATTTTTGTATTTTTAGTAGAGATGGGGTTTCACCCTGTTGGCCAAGCTGATCTCAAACTCCTGACTTTAGGTAATCCACTCAACTTGGTCTCCCAAAGTGCTGGGATTACAGGCGTGAGCCACCACGCCCAGCCCACACATTTTCAAGAAGGCTACAGTGGCTGGAGAGATCTGTGAAATCTGCCTTTCCTCAGCCTGTATTGTGGGTGCCCCTGCAGGATGGCAACACCCATTTCCCCAGCTGAATGCTGGAGTTCGCTGCCTTGATATTCCTCCCCAAGTTTCACCCTCAGGCAAAGGGAGTCTGCAGGTCTCGCTCCCGCCCTTGGGGGCAGTCGTCCTAGGGCTGGTTGTTGTAAGGGTATAAAACCCTCAAGGCAGGGACAACTCCCAGGGGTTACCTCAGCTCCAGAATTCCTTGTGGGGTCGACTGAGGCCTTTGTTGTGAATCCACTGCAGTGAATTATCTGTCTCTGCCCAGTCCTACAGCAGTCACTACCCCCAAAATTTCTACACATAAAACTCCACCTGAGAGTCTGTTTCCCGGGACCTCACCTAAGACAGCTGGTGCCAGGAGTGGCCTAAAGAAGCCGACTGTGGGCTGGGCACGGTGGCTCACACCTGTAATCCCAGTGTGAGATTTTGGGAGGCCAAGGCAGAAGGATAGCTTGAGCTCAAGAGTTTGAGACCGGCCCAAACAACATAGCGAGACCTCATCTCTATTAAAAAACAAAAACAAAAACAAAAAACTGGGCATGGTGGCTCATGCCTGTGATCACAGAACTTTGGGAGGCCAAGGCAGGCAGATCACTTGAGCTCAGGAGTTCAAGATCAGCCTGGCCAACATGGTGAAACCCCATCTCTACTAAAAACAAAAATTAGCTGAGCATAGTGGCACACACCTATAATCCCAACTACATGGGAGGCTGAGGTATGAGAACCTCTTGACCCAAGTGGCAGAGGTTGCAGTGAGCCAAGATGGTGCCACTGCACACCAGCCTGGGCAACAGAGTGAGACGCAGTCTTAAAAAAAAAAAAAAAAATTAGCCAGATGTGGTGGCACACGCCTGTAGTCTCAGCTACTCAGGAGGCTGACGTAGGAGGAGCTTGGGAGAGCGAGGCTGTAGTGAGCCGTGATCATGCCACTGCACTCTAGCCTGGGTGACAGAGTAAGGTGCTGTCTCAAAAAAAAAAAAAAAAAGAGAGAGAGAGAGAGAGAACAGGCTCTGAATCACCCACCAGCCAGCTTTACACTAAATACAGTAGAAATTCTAGAACTGTCATAGCAGACAGTAGAAGATAGGATCAAAAAGCTCAGAGAAGTGGGCATGCTAGAGTGGATATATTATGTAAAAACCAAACAATTCACCAAATAGTTTCTAGAGGATGACGGCGGACCAGTGCAAACACAACTGAGTATTAGCCCCAATGGCGGCTGCTGGACCAGGAGTCATACCTTTGCTAAAGCAGATGAACATGTCTCAGGTGCATAGTATGTAGGCATTGATCTGAAGAATGCATTCTTTTTCATCCTTATCAGAAAGAAATAGAAACAATTTACATTCACTTGGAAAGGACAGCAATATACATTTAAGGTCTTGTCTCAGGGTATATTAACCCTCCCACTCTGTCATAAAAGTCTGAAGGCACCCGGATCATCTGGACATTCTGCAGAATAGTGCATTGGTCTACTCTTCTTTTTCTTCTTTTTCTTTTCTTCTTCTTCTCTTTTTTTTTTTAGGTGGATTTTTCCTCTTCTTGCCCATGCTGGAGTGCAATCGTGTGGTCTTGGCTCAGTGTACCTCTGCCTTCCGGGTTCAAGTGATTCTCCTGCCTCAGGCTCCCAAGTAGCTGAGATTACAGGCATGCACCACCATGCTTGGCTAATTTTTTTTGTATTTTTAGTAGAGACAGGGTTTCACCATGTCAGTCAGGCTGTTCTCGAACTGCTGACCTCAGGTCATCCACCTGCCTCGGCTTCCCAAAGTGCTGGGATTACAGGCGTGAGCCATGGCGCCCAGCTGCATTGGTCTACTCTTCAGATGACATCATGTTAATTGGACCAGAAAAGTGCCAAGGAGCCTTGGTAAGTGCATGCATTCCAGGGGATGGGAAGAAAAAAACCCTACAAAGATTTAGGGTCTTATTAACATCAGTGAAATCTTTAGTGGTTTGGTAGTCGGAAGCATGACTAGACATCCACTCCAAAGAAAAGGAGAAATTCTTGCCCAACAGATAAGAAAGCACATCTGGTAGGCCTCCTTCGACTCTGGAGAAAACATGTTCTACATTTGGGAATATGTTTACAGGTGACATTAAAGGCTGTCAAATGTGAATGAGACGCAGAGCAACAAAGAGTTGTTCAACAGTTCTGGGTGTAGTGCAAATGGTCCTACCACTTGGACCCTAAGACCCACAGATCCTATGGCATTGGAGGTATTTGTGGCATCAAAAAAGGCTGACAACGCAATAGGAGAATCACAATGCAGACCTCTAGAGTTCTGGAGGGTAATTCACTAGTCAAAAACAGCTTATGGCATGCTACAAGACCCTGGTAGAAACAGAACACTTAACCAGGGGGCATCAGGGGACCAGAGCCACTCATCATAAGCTGAGTCCTGACAGACCCTGCATCTTCCCATGAGTATCCTCCAGACTGAGCTGTCCAGGTTTCTGCTCATTACATGTCCTGAGTCTCTCTTGATGCCCCTTATGTGTCTATCAAGGTCCCTCCCACTTAACATGTCACTTGGCCAAGGATGCACTCTTCCAGCTCTAGGTGGCCAGAGACCAGGGTAACAGGATGATTCCCCCCACCCCACTACATTTCATGATTCAGACAACAGTTAATGGCTATAGAATTTTCCTAAAGTGTGATTCATGGACCACTGGAGGGTCCCTAAAGGTATACAAGTGGTCCATAGGAAACCTCTAAGGCAAAAAAGGATGGAATTGCTCTACTCATAAATCTGAAATGCAAAATTGATTAACTAATTAAGATTCTTGCAACAATTCCCTCTTGTACATCTATCTATCTATCTATCTATCTATCTATCTATCTATCTCAGATACAAGGTCTCACTCTGTCACTCAGAGAGTGCATGGTGTGATCACAGCTCACTACAGTCTTGAACTGTGTTCAAATTACCCTCCTGCCTCAACCTCCTGAGTAGCTGGGACTACAGGCGCAGGCCACCATGCTCAGCTAATCCTTACATTTTTTTTTTTTTTTTTTTTTTTTTTTGGAGATGAGCTCTCACTATGTTACCCAGGCTGGTCTTGAACTCTTGGGCTCAAGTAATCCTCCCGCCTCAGCTTCCCAAAGCACTGAGATTCCAGGCGTGAGCCCCTGTGCCCAGCCCCATTTTGTTCTTAATAACTGTCACATTCTCCAACATTGTGCATCCTCCAGTTTGAATTTGGCTGATCTAGCTTGGGCAGATCATCTCCAGAGATATATTTTCATGACACTTAAGGGTTTTTGGTTATTATTTTTGTGATGTGTAATATCCTCAACCCAAATAATAAGCCAATGATTCAAAAGTGGTTAATTAAAGCCTAAGAAGAGTGATGAAAATAGTAACCCAAATACTACAACTGAGAATGGTGTTATAAAAGTAAATGCGTAGTGTCCAGGCATATGGCTGGGCTAAAAAAGAAAAGGAAGAAAGAAGAAAAGTAAACACACAATGAACAAGCATCTAGTTCAAAAATCTGTAAAATCTCTAAGAACTGGGACACGTCTGACAATTTCACACAAGCGGCTGAAAAAGTGTAAATAGTGAGTATGATGTTGAAGATCTGAAACTAAACTTTACTGGACTGGTGATCTATTCCATTTTAATCCCCAGTGAGTTGTATGTTATGAAACTTTGTCAAATAGTGGCATAAAGCCATCAAGATTTTCACATCATTTTCAAACACAGCACAGTGACCTTTCTGGTAAACCATCAGAGACTTTTCTTTTTTTTCCAGAACAAGAGCAAAATAAGCTTTCCAGGACAAAATTAATGGATTTTCCCCCAGTAAAGGCAGGAAGAAAAACAAAATGACAGAGGCAGCATTTAAAAGTACACTCCTCTTAGTAAAACACAGCTACAAAGTAATACTGTCTGAGAAGATTGTAACACAGCTGTGTTATTAACGATACACATTTCTCTCACAGAGAATGAAAAACCAACTTTTGGCAAATTTCCTTTATCAAATGACAGTGTTGGATATCACACAGTATCAATTGCAAATATGAGAAAATTGTTTGATTTTAATAAATCCGGCTATCAGATCCTCCTCATTTAAAAATGTAAGTTTTTGCCCAGTGATAATTTGTCTAATACCAAAATTTTAAAAAAAGATAATGACATTTTATTCCTCTAAGATGAGGTTTGAACTGTCAGTTATTACATACGTTGTCATCTGAGCAAGCTGTTTAAGATCTTAGAACTGATCTTCAGTGGCCTAGTCAATGACTTAAGGAAATGGTTTCATTTCATCTCTTTTTTCAAACATTCTTGAGGCCCCATGTGAAGTTGGCTAAAAATCAATGATGTGCTGCTGGGTCTGGTGGCTCATGCCTGAAATTCCAGCATTTGGGAGGCCAAAGCGGGTAAATTGTTTGAGTCCAGGAGTTCAAGACCAATCAGGGCAACATGGCAAAACCTTGTCTCTACAAAAAGTTCAAACAAAATTATCCAGACATGGTGGTGCATGCCTGTGGTTCCAGCTACTGGGGTGGGGTGGTGGGGAGCTGAGGTGGGAGGATCACTTGAGCCTGGGAGGCGGAGGCTGCAGTGAGCTGAGATCATGCCACTTCTCTCCAGCCTGGGCAACAGAGTGAGACTCTCAAAAAACAAAACAAAACCAAAAAACCCCCCATTTCTTCTAAGGCCACTCAAGGCCACTTCTGAGATCCTGAGTGACTTGCTCAAATGGCAATATATTCAATATCTGTATTGTCCAGACATCATCAATTACAATGTTTACTGTTGAGGAGCAAGTTAGCAGAATTTTTTTTTTTTTTTTGACACCGAGTCTCAATCTGTCTCCCAAGCTGGAGTGCAGTGGCACCATCTCGGCTCACTGCAAGCTCCGCCTCCCGGGTACCAGCGATTCTCCTGTCTCGCCCTCCCGAGTAGCTGGGACTACAGGCGCATGCCACCATGCCCGGGTGATTATTTTTATTTTTAGTAGAGACGGGGTTTCACCATGTTAGCCAGGATGGTCTCGATCTACTGACCTCGTGATCTGCCCACCTCGGCCTCCCAAAGTGCTGGGATAACAGGCATGAGCCACCATGCTGGCATTAGCAGAATTTCTTAAAACCAAACAGCAGTATGACTGCTCCATTTTGATTTTGATTCTTTTTCAGCACTTGGTGATTTTTGTTTCTGAGCAGGAGAAAGGAATCGGTGACATATTATTAAGACTATTTAAAAACCACATCCAAACATTACATCAGAACTTAAAGAATTCTTTCCGGAGTCAAATTCAACCAAAGAAAGGATTATGGCTCTGCTTGCTCCCCCCAACCCCCGCCCCCCGCTCCCTCAGTGAAATACTCAGTCTTCTGGCTTTTGGAAGCTTTGTACCTGTTGACCTAACGTCCGAGAGAGAGAGGTGAGAGCAGTCTTCAGGAAGAAACAGGTCTGTGATTTCTGAATCCTTGTTTGGTCTGAATCCAGAACCATCTGTCAGAGCCACCAAACATTTGCTGCCATTTCTAATAACCTATAATTGTGGTTTAGGATTTTTCTAATTTGGTACGAATAAGGAATAAGAAAAGAAACTGACAGGATATGAAAACTCCTTATGGCTCCTACTGTCACACAGGGCGCAGACGTACTAGCAGAAATTTTCAGAAGGTATCATCACCCTCCCTGATATGTAACAATTATCCTTCATGTTACTTTTTACACAGTTGCATTTCAAAAATGATTTTAGAAATGCACTGTTGTTTTTAAACTTATTTAAAGTGGGTGGTTGACGTGTGAGCTCAATGCCCAGTAAGGGCTGCTGATGTTGAATGTGAGAAACACTCCTGTTACTGCCGAGGCTGCATTCCATGGCAGATAAAGAAATCCCACAGGGAATCCAGGGAGGCCCCTAGGATCCTGTGAGCCCTGCTTGTCCAGCGCAGCCCTGCTGTGTCAACCGAGCTGACCCTTGTCACAGCCTTCTGGTGGGTCACTAGCTCTTGCTCACACAAAAGCAATGCTCTGCTCCATGTCCAACAGCTCTGTCCCAGCTGTTCTGCTCAAAGTCCAGTGAAGGAAATGCTAGTAGCCCCATTTTACAGATGAGAACCCAGAAGCTCAGAGAGCTTCTCCCCAAAGCCACCCGGCTTGGAGGGGAGAGGCTAGGAGAGGACCCAGAAACTTTTTATGCCCCTTGCCCCAAAGACCCTTTCCCCCAGACTTAGACGTCTGCAAAACGACCTAAAGGACAGTGTCCAGAAAGCTTTGGTTTACTTAGGACTTAGGTTCAGACGCCTGCTTACATTGTCTCAATCTTTACAGCAATCTTCACAATGAGATACATGGGTCATTAGCTCTGCTTTACAGATGAGGAAGCTGAGGTTCAGAGAGGTTAAGTCACTTGCCCTTGGTCCTATTGCAAATGAATGGCGACTTCTGCTTCAAACTGAGGTCTGGCAGCCAAGTGTGGGCTTTTAACTCCCCGCTGCAAAATGGCCATCAAATGGGGTTCTCCCTGTAAAATCTCTCCACCCATGGATTCTCCCCAAGCGCCCTCTCCTTCCTCCTGCCTTGCAGTCTCTGCGAACTCCTGCCACAGCCTCCCAGCTCCTCTCCCTGCTCCCTCCCTCCTAGGGCCCAAATCTTTCTCCAAAAGGCAGCAGCCAGAGTGGTCTTGCCACCGGGTGCCTCATCCTTCCTCCCGACTCTGCCTCCTGCGCGGTGGTCCCCTCCCACTGGGGAGGACCCGAGCTCCCCCGTCACCCCCAGGCCCTGCCGATCAGGACGCTCAGGACTAGCTAACGTGCGGGCCAGCCATCGCGGCTGATGCTCTCACTGCCCTCTGGCCTTCTAGCCACCTCCATCTGCCTGCGCTCGGCTCCTGGGGCCCGAGGCTCCGGGCATCCTGCCCAGCGCGGACCCTACCCTGCTCTGCCTGGAACAGGCCCTTCTCTGCCTACCATCCCACCCCCGGCTCTCCCCTAGGCGTTTCTGGCTACCCTTCTCTTCAAGGACTCGCCTTGGGTCCCTGGCCGCCCCGCTGCGGGGTCTCTCCCAGGCTCTGCTCTGCCCCTCCCAGCGCCCCGCTCTGCCTGGCTGCCCAATCCCATCCCACTCTCCTGAGGATCCTCTCTTGGAGGACTGGGGTACAACTGTCAGGTTCATCCCGGCTCCTAGCGCAGTGCATGGCGCACAGAAGGAGCAGTGCAGTCGCCCTATGAGAGCTTGGCCTGCGGGCTCAGACTTCCAGTTCAAATCCCAGCCGCTCCTTTTCCCAGCGGTGTGACTGTGGACAAGTTACTTCCCTTCTCTGTGCCTCAGTTTCCTCATCTCTAAAATGGGGATCATAGATCTTGTTCATAAGCTTATGAGAACCTAAAGTAGGTAGAACAGTGCCTGGTAGAAGTAAGCATGTAGCATGAATTAGATCAATTATCATTCCTCAAGTAAACTTGTTAGTTTACTTTCCTTCTCAGCCCACTTCCCTCTCCTGAGGACCTCATGTGCCTCTGAAAGTCTGCCCCTACCCCTCCCCGCTCGCTCAAGAGAGGTTTCAAAACACAAGGGGTGGATTCTGTCTTCCACCACATCCCCCATACCAGGGAAGCTGTGCCATCTCCCAGCTCTAGTTCAGACATTCTAAAACTCAGAGAGTTCTGGAAAGAGCTGTGGACTTGGAGAGAAAAGCCCTGTCTCCTGGTCCTGGCTCTGCCCGCCAAATAGCTATGTGACTTTGGACAGGTTGCTTTACCTCTCTGAGCCTTACTTTTTACTCTTGTGAAGTGGGAATAATCCCAGCCCCACCTCCCCCATAGGGTTGTCCTGATGCTCAATTGCACAATCTGGAGACAGGGTATTTTGTCAACCAAGGCAGGGTGAAGAAATGCAGGGTCTGGTAACCACAGGGTTGGAAGGGAAGACCAGGGACAGGCCTGCAGGCGTCTCTGGTCAGGGATGTGCCAAGGGCGTGGCCACTGGGCTCCGGGCTGGGTAGCAAACTGTTATGAGGCGGTGCTGATTGGGAATAAGCCTGGGTCCAAGCTTTGTCCAAAGTCACTCAAAGACTTCTGCTTGGTCACTGTCTCCCTGCCACCTGCTCTCGCCACTTCTCCAAAGCACCTTCAAATGCTTCTCAGGTCCCCAGAACGCCCACTGGATCCTGATACCCAGAGGCCCTGCCAAGTCTGACTGTCAGCCGCAGCTCTCCCCACCCCTTTCCCACTCTCAACTCCAGCTCAGCTGAATTAGGAATTTCCTAATATTAGTCATGATTTTTTCAGTTGCAAGTGCCAACAGCTTAACTCAAAGTTGCTTAAACAGAAAATTAAAGATATTTGGCTTATTTAACCAAAAAGGTCAGTATAGTTGGATGTATGGGCTGAAATAAGATCAAGAAGATTCAGTTTCTCTACCTCTTCTTTTGCTTTTCTCTGAAAGAGCTTTTTTCTTGGACAGCTTGGCTCTGTGTGGTGGTCTCAGGCAGCTGCCTCAGGCTTATTTTCTAAAAGCTAAGCAACCCCAGGAGAAAAACAGAACCTCTTTCACAATAGTTTCAAGGAGGGGAAAAAAATCCCAAGATTTGCCAGGCATGGTGGCTCACGCTTGTAATCCCAGCACTTTGGGAGGCCGAGGTGGGAAGATCACCTTAGGTCAGGAATTCAAAATCAGCCTGGCCAACATGGCGAAACCCCATATCTGCTTAATATACAAAAGTTAGCCGGGGGTGGTGGCAGGCGCCTGTAATCCCAGCTACTCGTGAGGCTGAGGCAGGAGAATTGCTTGAACCAGGGACGTGGAGGTTGCAGTGAGGCGAGATTGTGCCACTGCATTTCAGCCTGGGTGACAGAGCATCTGTCTCAAAAAAAAAAAAAAAAAAAATCCCAAGATTGGCCTGTATTGGATGGACTTAAGTCATGTGCCCTTCTCTAAACCAGTGACCATGGCCGGCGGATAAAATATGCTGGTTGACTTGGGCATGTGCCTACACCAGCAATGCATCGACCAAGAGTGGGGGAAGGGCAGTTCCCTAAAATAAAGTCTGGATGCTGTTTCTGGAAGAAGGAGAAACAAATGCTAAGGCAGGTAGAAACACTCAATGTCCAAAACATTCTACCCCTTGGCTGCTAGCATATATACACACACGTACTTTTCCCATACATGTAATTTTTGTAAACTTTTTTGTTGCCATTTTTTTTCTTTTTATTTGGAAATAATTTCAAGTTTATAGAAAGGTTCCAAGAATAGTGCAAAGCAGTTTTGTTTCCTAAAACATTTGATGGTAATTGCCAACACGATGTTCCATCACCCACGAATACTCTGGTGTGTAAATCCTACAATAATGTTCTCTTAAGTAGCCACAATGCAACCATAAAAATATAAATACTTTGCTACAATTTATTTATGTTGTGCCATTTGTCCCAAATATCCTTTGTCACAAAAAGACCCAATCCGGTATCATACAGTGCATTTGTTTTCAGTCTTTCCTTGCTGTTCATGGCCTTGTAAATTTTGAAGATCGCAGGTCGTGATTTTGTAGAGTGTCTCTTGGTTTGAGTTTGTCTGATGTTTCCTCATGATTAGATTCAAGTTATGAACTTTGGGTAGGAATATCACAGAAGTGATGCCATGTTCTTCTCACTGCATCGTATTGGGTGGTGCATGATTTCGATTTGCCCCGTTACTGATGATGTTAACTTTGAACACTTGATTAAGGTGGCATCTACAAGGTCTAGCCACTGTAAAGTTACTCCTTTTCCCATTGTTTTCTGTGGGGAGGATCTCAGACTATATAAAGTCCCATTCCTTATCCAACCTGTACCCATTAGTTTAATTTAATTTAATTTTTTTTTTTTTTGAGATGCAGTCTTACTCTGTTGCCCAGGCTGGAGTGCAGTGGCATGATCTTGGCTCGCTACAACCTCCACATCTCAGGTTCAAGCAATTCTCCTGACTCAGCCTCCTAAGTAAAGTAGCTGAGATTACAGGCACATGCCACAATGCCCAGCTAATTTTTGTATTTTTAGTAAAGATGAGGTTTCACCATGTTGGCAAGGCTGGTCTCGAACTCCTGACCTCAAGTGATCTGCCCACCTTGGCTTCCCAAAGTGCTGGGATTACAGGCATGAGCCACCACATCCAGCCTGCACCCATTAATTTTAGAATCCATTGAGGGCTCTTGCCTGAAATATTTTTTTAATTATATTTGTTGCTGTCTTAGTTTGGACTGCTACAACAAAGTGCCATAGACTGGGTGGCTTATAAATAATAGACATTTACGTCTCATGGTTCTGGAGGTCATGGTGCCAGCACAGTCAGGTTCTGGTGAAGGCCCTTTACTGGGTTGCAGATGGCTTCTTATTGCATCTTCACATAACAGAAAGAGAGCTTGAGAGCTATCTGGGGTCTCTTTTGTAAGGCACTAATCCCATTAATGAGAGCTCCACCCTCATGACCTAATGTATTAGTTCATTCTCTCACTGTTAATAAAGACACACACAAGACTGTGCAATTTATAAAGAAGAAGAGCTTTAATGGACTCACAGTTTCACATGGCTGGGGAGGCCTCACAGTCTTACATGGCAGCAGGCAAGACAGCATATGCAGGGGAACTTCCCTTTATAAAACCATCAGATCTCGTGAGATTTATTCACTATCATGAGAATAGCATTGGGGAAAAACCTGCCCCCATGATTCAGTTACTTCCTACCGGGTCCCTCCCACAACATGAGGGGATTATGGGAACTATACTTCAAGATGAGATTTGGGTGGGGATACAGCCAAACCATATCATTCTTCCCCTTCCCCCTCCCAAATATCATGTCCTCACATTTCAAAACACAATCGTGCCTTTCCAACAGTCCCCCAAAGTCTTAACTCATTTCAGCATTAACCCAAAAGTCCAAGTCCAAAGTCTTATCTGAGACAAGGCAAGTCCCTTCTGCCTATGAGCCTGTAAAATTGAAAGCAAGTTAGTTGCTTCCTAGATACAATAGAGATACAGGCATTGGGTAAATATACCCATTCCAAATGGGAGAAATTGGCCAAAACAAAGGGAATACAGGCCCCATCCAAGTCTGAAATCCAATAGGGCAATCATTAAACCTTAAAGTTGCAAAATTATCTCCTTTGACTCGATGTCTCACATGAGGGTGTGCTGATGCAAGGGGTGGGCTCCCATGGCTTTGGGCCACTCCACCCCTGTAGCTTTGCAGGGTACAGCTGCCCTCCCAGCTGCTTTCATGGGCTGGCATTGAGTGCCTGCAGCTTTTCCAGGTGCATGGTGCAAGCTGTCAGTGGATCTACCATTCTGGGGTCTGGAGGTTGGTGGCCCTCTTCTCACAGCTCCACTAGGCACTGCCCAAGTGGTGACTCTGTGTGTTGTCTCCAACCCCACATTTTCCTTCTGCACTGCCCTAGCAGAGGTTCTCTATGAGGGCTCTGCCCCTGCAGCAAACTTTTGCCTGGACATCCAGGCATTTCCATACATCCTCTGAAATCTAGGCAGAGGTTCCAAAACATCAGTTCTTGACTTCTGTGCACCCGCAGGCACAACACCATGTGGAAGCTGCCAAGGCTTGGGGCTTGCACCCTCTGAAGCCACAGCCTGAGCTATACTTTGGCCCCTTTTAGCCACAGCTGGAGCAGCTGAGACACAGGGCACCAAGTCCCTAGGCTGCACACAGCAGAGCATCCTGGGCCCAAGAAAAGCATTTTTTCCTCCTCAGCCTCCAGACCTGTGATGGGAGGGGCTGCTGCAAAAGTCTCTGACATGCCCTGGAGGCATCTTCCCCATTGTCTTGGTGATTAACATTCAGCTCCTTGTTACTTAAGCAAATTTCTGCAGCAGGCTCGAATTTCTTCCCAGAAAATGGGTTTTTATTTTCTATTGCTTAGTCAGGTTGCAAACTTTCCAAACTTGTAAGCTCTGCTTCCTCTTCAATGCTTTGCTGTTTAATAATTTCTTCCAGTAGATTCCCTAAATCATCTCTCTCACATTCAAAGTTCCACAGATCTCTAGGGCAGGGGCAAAATGCTGCCAGTCTCTTTGCTAAAACATAACAAGAGTCACCTTTGCTCCAGTTCCCAACAAGTTCCTTATCTCCATCTGAGACCACCTCAGCCTGGATTTTATTGTCCATATCACTATCAGCATTTTGGTCAAAGCTATTTCACAATTCCCTAGTTCTGCCCGCCAAAAAGGCTTCAAAGTAGTAACATCCCAATGAGCACCTAACACTTACATTTTGATTTCTAGGTATCATTTTCCACTAAAAGGAGGCAGAACCTTTCTGAGAAATGGTTGGTTTCAAAATGACATCTTATATATTGCCTGGGACATTTTGTGACGGAAAGTAAGGAACTGCTCAAAGAATGATGGTGACTATTTAAGTCATCTTAAGCTCCCATAATAAAACACCACAGATGGAAGGCTAACATAACAGTCATTTATTTTCTCACAGTTTTGAAGGCTAGAAGTCCAAGGTGAAGGCGTTGAGAGGGTTGGGTTCTCTGAGGCCTCTCTCCTTGGCTTGCAGATGGTGGTCTTCTTGCTGTGTCTGCACATGACCTGTCTCTGTGCTTACATCCTCCTGGTGTCTCTTTCTCTTCTTATAAGGACACTAGTTCTATTGGACTGAGGTCATATACTTATGGCCTCTTTTAACCTTAATTACCTCTTTAAAGGCTATATCTTCAAATATAGTCAGATTGGGGATTAATCCTTCAACATAGGAATGCTGGAGGGAGGGGACATAATTCACTTCATAGCAGGGATGAATTAAAAAACACACAGAAGCCAGCTTGAAGAGGTCTCACTGGCTGCATCTGAACAAATTGAGCATTAAAATAATAACCTTAATACTGACAGAAAGAGAGAGAAGGAAAATAAAAGAGAAGAAAGAAGGAAGGAAGGAGAAGAAGAAAAGGAAAGAAAGAAGAAAGGAAGGAAGGAAGGGAAGAAAGAAAGAAGAAAGAGAGAGAGGAAGGAAGGAAGGAAAGAAGGAAGGAAAGAAGAAAGGAAGGAAGGAAAGAAGGAAAGACAAAGCTTTTTCAGTAAGTAGAATGACAGAAGGAATGATGGAATTAGATAATTATCATATGGGACCAGGCACAGTGGCTCATGCCTGTAATCCCAGCACTTTGGGAGGCTGAGGTGGGTGTATCACCTGAGGTCAAAAGCTAACAGCCTGGCCAACATGACGAAAACCCGTCTCTACTAAAAACACAAAAATTGGCCAGGCGTGGTTGTGAGCGCCTGTAATCCCAGCTACTTGGAAGACTGAAGCAGGAGAATCACTTGAACCTGGGAGGCAGAGGTTGCAGTGAGCCAAGACTGCACCATTGCACTCCAGCCTGGGCAACAGAGCGAGATTCTGTCTCAAAAAAAAAAAAAAAAAGATAATAATCATTTGGCATCTGTCATGGATTGAATATTAGTGCCCCCCTAATATCCATCTGTTGAAATGCCAGCTCCCAAAGTGATCATATTAGGAGGTGGGGCATTTGGGAGGTTATTAGGTGATATGGTTTGTCTGTGTCCTCACCCAAATCTCATCTTGAATTGTAGTTCCCATAATCCCCACATGTCGTGGAAGGGACCCAATGGGAGGTAATTGAATCATGGGGCAGGTTTTTCCTGTGCTGTTCTCATGATAGTGAACATATCTCACAAGATGGTTTTATAAAGGGCAGTTCCCCTGCGTACACCCTCTTGCCTGCCGCCATGTGAGATGTGCCTTCATTCCTCCTTCTCCTTCCACCATGATTATGACACCTTCCTAGCCATGTGGACTCTTGGACTTATACCAGTGGTTGGCAGGGGCTCTTGGGCCTTCAGCCACAGACTGAAGGCTACATTGTTGGCTTCCCTACTTTTGAGATTTTGGGACTTAGACTGGCTTCCTTTATCCTCAGCTCTCAGACAACCTATTGTGGAACTTCACCTTATGATCACGTGAGTCAGTTTGCCTTAATAAACTCCCTTTCATATATACATCTATCCTATTTGTCCTGTCCCTCTAGAGAGCCCTGACTAATACAGGAATACACAATCATACACATATTCACAGTTACATTTCTTTATTTACCTGTATATATTGAAAACTATGGATTCCTACAGATGACTCCAAATCCAGTCCAATACCACAGGGTTCATTCTAGTTTTCTCCATTTCCCTATTTGTAACATCTTTCTCCAACAATGAGAAACCTGGCTTCTATTATCCTTAATATATACACTTATTTGATGAATCCCCCTCTTTGTAACCACTCTCTACCACTGTCCATCTCTGCTGCCACTTCCTTTTCAGGTGGATGCCCTCCTTACTCTTCTTAGGCTCTGGTACCCCCAACGTGCCCACCCCAACCCCTACATGTAGAATCCTTTTTTTTTTTTTTTTTTAAATGAGACTGAGTCTCACTCTGTCACCCAGGCTGGAGTGAGTGGTGCAATTTCGGCTCACTGCAACCTCTGCCTCCCAGGTCCAAGTGATTCTTGTGCCTCAGCCTCCTGAGTAGCTGGAATTACAGGCGCATGCCACCATGCCCAGCTAATTTTTGTATTTTTGATAGAGACAAGGTTTTGCCATGATAGCCAGGCTGGTTTTGAACTCCTGGCATCAAGAAATTCACCTGCCTTGGCTTCCCAAAGTGCTGGGATTACTGGTGTAAGCCACTGTGCCTGGCCTAGAATCCTTCTTAACTCTCCTTTGGCTCTGATTTCCCATGCCAGGCCATCCCCACGTAGGGACGCTCTCCTCAATTACAAGGGTCTGATAAACTGCATGGGACCGTTCCAATGCGTGGATGCCTTCATCGCAGTCAAGTTGACTGATCATACCAGCTATCCCCTCCCCCTCCCTCCCACTCTCTTCACCATGGGTGCCGACCTGGCTCTGGCCTACCTAATGACTTCAGGGCTGAACTGTTCCAGTAAGGAAAGATAGGAAAGAGTATGCAAAGGAAGGAAAGGGAAGGGAGGGGAAGAAGGAAGGAGAAAAAGAGAGGAAGAACAATTTTTATGTGGATATATATTATACTTACTATAAAGTATACAAATCTTAAGTGTATACTAAGTTCATACCTCAACAAACCTTTACAAAGTGAACAATCCATGTGACAGCCAACCGGATGAAGATATGGAACATTACCCACACCTCAGATGTCTCCCTCATACCCCATCCAGTTCCTGCCGTCTCCCAGATAACCAGCTTCTATCACTATGGAATACGTTGGCTTATTTTTAACTTGACATAAATGGAAACATATAGTATATTCTTGTGCCTTTGCGGTATTTGTGAGATCCATCCATGCCATTGCATGTGGCAGTGCCTTGCCCTTTGCCTTTGCCACATCCTATTCCACGGAATGAATATACCACAACTTCTATATGCCCACTCTATTGCTGATGGTCCATTTGTTTGTTCGAGTTTTTGTTTTGTTTGTTTTTTGAGAGACAGGGTCTTGCTCTGTGGCCAAGACTGGAGTGCAGTGGTGCAATCATATCTCACTGCAGCCTCAACCTTCCAGCCTCAAATGATCCTCCCACCTCAGCCTCCTGGGTAGAAGAGACCACAGGTGCATGCCACCACATCTGGCTAATTTTTTTTTTTTTGGTAAAAACAGGAGTCTCACTGTGTTGCCCAGGCTGGTCTCAAACTCCTGGCTCAAGTGACCTTCCCACCTCAACCTCTCAAGGTGTTGGGATTATAGGCATAAGCCACCGTGACTGGCCCTCTTCAAGTTTTTTTTTACCATTAGAAGTAACATGGTTACAAACACACTTGCACATGCTCCTTTAATGCATATATAGGTGCACTTCTATTTGGCATATACTTGAAAGTGAAATTGCTGGGTTGCAGAGAATGCATATTCAGCTTTAGTAGTTATTGCCACAGTTTTTTCTAAAGTGGTTGCACAAATTTACACTCCTCCCATCCATATGAGAGTCCCAGTGGCCCCATCCTTATTAATAGCATTGTCTGTCTTTTAATTTTTAGCCATTCTAGTGAATATGTAGTAGTATTTCATTGTGGTATTATATTTGCATTTTCTGATAAATATGTTGAATACCTTTTCATATGTTTATTAGCCAATTAGATATCTTATTTTGTGAAAAGCATATTGAGTCTTTTGCCCATTTTCTTAAAAAATTGGATTGTCAAAGTTTTTTATTTTATAATATATTTTAAATATATTCTGGACACAAGTCCTTTGCTAAATACATACATTGAAAATATCTACAGGGCGCGGTGGCTCATGTCTGTAATCCCAGTGCTTTGGGAGGCCAAGGCGGGCATATTGCTTGAGTCCAGGAGTTCAAGACCAGTCTGGGCAACACGGCGAAACCCTGTCTCTACTAAAAATAAAACAATTATTTAGGTATGGTGGTGTGTGCCTGTGGTTCCAGCTACTCAGGAGGAGACTGAGGTGGGAGAATCACCTGAGCCCAGAAAGTTGAGGCTGCAGTGAGCTGTGTACTCCAGGCTGGGCAACAGAGCGAGACCTTGTCTCAAAAAGAAAGAAGGGAGGAAGGAAGGAAGGAAGGAAGGAAGGAAGGAAGGAAGGAAGGAAGGAAGGAAGGAAGGAAGGAAGCAAAGAAGGAAGGAAGGAAGGAAGGAAGGGAGAGGAAGGAGGGAGGGGAGAGAGAGAGAAAGAAGAAAGAAAAAGATATAGAAGAAAGAAAGAAAAAGAAAGAAAAGGAAGGAAGGAAAGAAGGAAGGAAAAAAGGAAGGGAGGGAGGAAGGAAGGAGAGAAAGAAAGAAACTGAAGGAAAGAAAGAAAAAAGGAACAGAAGGAAGGATAAAAGGAAGGGAGGGAGGAAGGAAGGGAAGGAGGAAAGAAGGAAGGACAGAAAGATAAAAAGAAAGAAAAAGAAAGAAAGAAAGAAAAGAAAGAAAGAGAAAGAAAGAAAGAAAGAAAAATAAAGAAAGAAAGAAAGAAAAGAAGGAAGCAAGAAAAGAAGGAAGAAATGAAGGAAGGAAGGAAGGAAGGAAGGAAACATCTTTCACTCTGTGGCTTGCCTTTTCACTCAGTGATGTCTTTTGATGAACAGATGTCCTGATTTTACAGAAATCCAATTTATTAGTGTTTTCCTTGTGGTTAGTTGTGTGTGTATGTGGGTCTTGTTTAAGAATTATGTGTCTAATACCAACATCATGAACATATTCCCCTTTGTTAGTCTCTGTATTCTTTTGCAATTCACAATTACTTTTTTAAAATGTACTTCTAATTTTTACCAAAGGTTTATGTGTGCATAATTTAATTTAGACGCCAGGAATCTATGGGGCAGGTTAAAAAAGGGCAGCTGTCCCGTTCTTCATACTGTCTCCTTCTCCCCAGTGCCAGTGATCTTCAATGCAATCAGCTATTTTTTATATAGATATTCTCTAAATAACTTGCTTTCATTATGACTTCTTGATATTTCAGTTTAGGATATCATCTTTTGACTTCCCAGTATGGAAGATGAGGATTTAGTTCTCTCTCAATCTCTCTCTCTCTCTCTCTCTCTCTGTCTCTCTCTCTCTCTCTCTTTTTTAAGACAGAATCTTGCTCTGTCACCCAGGCTGGAATGCAGTGGCGCAATCCAGGCTCACTGCAACCTCTGCCTCCCAGGTTCAAGTGATTCTCATGTCTCAGCCTCCCAAGTAGCTGGGATTACAGGCAAATGCCACCATGCCCAGCTAATTTTTGTATTTTTAGTAGAGACGGGGTTTTGCCATGTTGGCCAGGCTGGGCTCGAACTCCCAGCCTCAGGTGATCTGCCTGCCTCAGCCTCCCAAAGTGCTGAGATTACAGGTGTGAGCCACTGTGCCTGGCCAATTTAGTTCTCTTTGACTCCTCACCTTTACCACATTCAGTCACACTTCCAGTCATACCAGCCTCCCAATGTGGTTGCATGATAATTTTGTTTAGCCAATATTCAATGTGGACCTTACTATAGCTACATAATAGTCATTCTTATCTGAGCTGTGTCATGTGCTATGATCACTTTTGCTCTTTGTTCTTCTGGAGTTCATGCTTATCTTGTGTTGTTGCTGATGTTCATTTAGTCTTCCATGTAATTACCACCATGTCAATCCCAGTGGTCCAAATCCCCTGTTAGGATATTCAGACACATCAAGAATTCTGTTCGTTTCCTTTTCTTGAAATAATCTCTTCTGAAGGCTTTCCATCCATCCTAATCCCAATTGGTTGCTCTCCAGCCCAGGTGAACAGCCCTCAAGCTATAATCTCCTGCACCATCCTTCCAAGATTGGATTCCCCCATTTCCTGAAGCCCACGTCTTCCTCTTTTGTGTTTTATTCTCTTGTTTTTTTAGGAGCTCATCTTCCAATAGATTTGTGAGAAGGTGTACATCTGAAAATGTCTTTAATCTACCCTTACATTTGAATGATAAATTTACTGGGTATAAAAGTTTAGGTGACAAATGCTTTTTTTTTCAGAATTTAGAAGTCTGTTTCCATTGTTCTTCACATTTTGATTAATAATCTACCTAGAACGAACTTTTCTATATGGTCTAAGGTAGTAGTCAAAGTTCACTTTTTCCCACATAAATATTAAATGTATGCAGTATCATTTGTTGAAAAGGTAATTCTTTCCTTATGTCATTTCACTGGACCGTATAGATGTGGGTCTGTTTCTGAACTCTTTGTTGTGTCGCATTGGTCTATTTGTCTGTAAGTTTGCCGATACCAACTGTTTTCACTACTAGAGTTTTGTAATAAGTCTCACTAACAGGTAGTTTAAGTCCTTCATTTTTGTACTTATTTATGATGATTAGTTTTGGCCTTTTGCATTTCCCTATACATTTTAGAATCAGCTTGTTGATTTCCACCAAAATGTAATCCCAGCACTTTGGGAGGCTGACGCAGGTGGATCACTTCAGGTCAGGAGTTGGAGACCAGGCTGGCCAACATGGTGAAACCCTGTCTCTACTAAAAATACAAAAACTAGCTGGGCATGGTGGTGGATGCTGGTAATCCAAGCTACACGGAAGGCTGAGGTGGGAGAATCACTTGAACCTGGCAGGTGGAGGTTGCAGTGAGCCAAGATTCTGCACTGCACTCCAGCCTGGGTGACAGAGGGAGACTCCATCTCAATAAATAAATAAACAAATAAATAAATAAATAAACAAACACAGAAAAGAAAAGAAAAGAAAAAGAAAAGAACCTTCAAGGATTAAAAACTTTTTTACAAAATAGATTTATTGAGATGTAATTCACATACCACATAATTCACCCATGTAAATAAGTGTATAATTCAATAGATTTTTAATATATTTACAGAGTTGTACAGCTGTCACCACAATCAATTTTACAATATTTTCATCACCCTCAAAGAAAACCTCCATATCCATCAATAGTCACTCCGTTTTCTCTCCCACTCTACCCCCAAGCCTAGACAATCACTAATTCTATTTTTCTGTCTTTATAGATAAGCTTGTTCTGGATATTTCATATAAATGGAATCATAAACATGTGGTCTTTTTAAAATTTTTTTTTGGAGATGGAGTCTCACCTCGTTGCCCAGGCTGGAGTGCAGTGGTGTGATCTTGGCTCACTGCAAGCTCCGCCTACCAGGTTCACATCATTCTCCTGCCTCAGCCTCCTGAGTAGCTGGGACTACAGGCACCCGCCACCATGCCCTGCTAATGTTTTGTATTTTTAGTAGAGACGGAGTGTCACCGTGTTAGCCAGGGTGGTTTCGATCTCCTGACCTCATAATCTGCCCGCCTAGGCCTCCCAAAGTGCTGGGATTACAGGCGTGAGCCACTGCGCCCGGCCAAACATGTGGTCTTTTGTGAGTAGCTTCTTTCATGTGGCATAATGTTTGCAAAGTTGATCTATGTTGTAGCTCCTGTCAGTACTTCAATCTTGCTCACGATTGAGTAATATTTCATTCCACGGATATACCACATTTCTTTATCTATTCATCTGTTTTTTCCACATTTGGGCTATTATGCATAATGCTACTTTGAACATTCATGCACAAATTTTTGTATGAACATGTTTTCCTCGAATATATACCTAGGATTAGAATTGTTGGGCCACAAGTAACCTTATGTTTATCCTTTGTAGAAAATGTACAACTGTTTTCCAAAGAAGTTATACCATTTCACATTCCTACCAGCAGGAAATGAGGTTATATTAGGTTGTATTGAATCTGTAGGTCAATTGAGGTGAGAATTGGCCACGTTATAATATGACACTAGCAATCTATGAACACAGTGTATCTCTCTGTATTTTTTAAAAGGTCTTTGTCCCCTTTCATTAATATTCTATAGTTTTCTTATAAAATCATGAGCATAGGCCAGGTGTGGTGGGTCGTGCTTGTAATCCCGGCACTTTGGAAGGCCGAGGCTGGGAAGATTGCTTGAACCCAGGAATCTGAGATCAGCTGGGCAACATAGTGATACCTCATCTCTAGTTAAAAAAAAAAAAAAATTATGAGAATACTTTGTCAGATTTATTCCTAGGTGTTTGGGATTTGATTTTTTTTCATTGACTTTTTTTTCATTCTCTAATTGCTATTGCCCACTTATGGAAATTTTTCAATGTCAACCTTGTTTCCAGGAACCTTGCTAAATTTATTAACTTATAGCATATCTGTAGTTTTAGGGTTTTGTTTGTTTGTTTGTTTTTTGAGACAAAGTCTTGCTTTGTTGTCCAGGCTGGAGTTCAGTGGTGCAATCACGGCTCACTGCAGCCTCAACCTCCTGGGCCCAAGTGATCCTCCCACCTCAGTCTCCCAAGTAGCTAGGATCACAGGCATGCAACCACCACCCTTGGCGAATTTTTTAATTTTTTGTAGTCTCCCTATATTGCCCAGGCTGGTCTAAAATTCCTGGCTACAAGTGATTATCCTGCCTTGGCCTCTCAAAGCACCGAGATTTCAGGCGTGAGTCACTGGACCCGGCACTTAGTTTTTAAAAATGTTCTACCTACACAATCATGTTATCAATGAAGAGCCACAGTTTTATTTTTTTCTTTTCAAACTTTACCCTTTTTACTTCTTTTTCTTGCCTTATTGCACTGGCTAGGACTCCCATACAATATGGAACAGAAATGGTGGTGGTGGACATCCTCAATTTGTTCCAGTCTCAAAGGGATCATTTTTAATACTTTATGCCATAAAATGTAAAGTTTGCTGTGTTTTTAAAATTTACTATCAGATTAAGAAAATTTCCTTTTATTCTTACCTTGCTAAGAATTCTTATCATGAATAAATGTTGAATTGTTTTGAATTGCTTTTTAAACATCTACTGAAATATGATTTTGCTCCTTTATACTTTTAATGCAGTGACTTATATAACTGATTTTCAAATGTGAAGTCAACCTTACATTTCTGGAATGAATTAAAATTTGTCATGATGCATTATCATTTTTTATTTAGTACTGAATTTGATTTGCTATTATTTTTGTTTAGGATTTTGTGTCTATGTTTTGACAGAAATTGTTCCGCAATTATCATTTTGTGTAATGTCCTAGTTCAGTTTTAATATCAAGGTTATGCTGCCCTCATCCAAAAAGTTAGGAAGTGTTCTTTCTATTCTCTGAAGGAGTTTGTGTTAAACTGGTGTTATTTCTTTATTTAATGTTCGGAAGAATTAAGCAGCTAAACCATCTGGAAGTGTTTTTTGTAGGAAAATGTTTAATTGCTGATACAATTTTTCTAATAGATAGAGGATTATACATAGTGTTCCATAAGATTTGTTGTGTTTTTCAAAAATGTTGACCACTTTATCCGAAATTTCTAATTTATTAGCACAGAGTCATTATAGTGTCATAATATCTCAATTGCCTGTAGGATGTACACTGGATAGATTCACAGCAAAACTGAGCAGAAGGGTTCTTCTGCCCCTCCTGGTGCTGCTTGTGTGCTCATTTGGTGAGGATCTGGTACCTCTTTTGTGAAGCAGCAGCTGAGGACACTCCGGCGCTCGCCATGGCCGATGAAAAGCCCGAGGAAGGAGTCAAGACTGAGAACAAATGATTCTATTAATTTGAAGGTGGTGGGGCAGGATGGTTCTGTGGTGAAGTTTAAGATTAAGAGGCATATACCACTCAGTAAACTAATAAAAGCCTATTGTGAACGACAGGGTTTGTCAATGAGGCAGATCAGATTCTGATCTGACGGGCAACCAATCAATGAAACAGACACACCTGCACAGTTGGAACTGGAGGCTGAAGATACAGTTGATGTGTTCCAGCAGCAGACGGGAGGTATCTACTGAGAAGGGAAACTGCTTTTTTTTTTTTTTTTTTTTGATGGAGTTTTGCTCTTATTGCTCAGGCTAGAGTGCAGTGGCGCAATCTCGGCTTACTGCAACCTCCACCTTCCAGTTTCAAGCAATTCTCCTGCCTCAGCCTCCCAAGTCGCTGGGATTACAGGCGTGTGCCACCACGCCCAGCTAATTTTTTTGTATTTTTAGTAGAGACGGGGTTTCATCATGTTGTCCAGGCTGGTCTCGAACTACTGACCTCGTGATCCACCCACCTCGGCCTCCCAAAGTGCTGGGATTACAGGCGTGAGCCACCGCACCTGGCCCGAATCTGCTTCTTTACTCCAGCACTCAGTTCTTTAAAGACCAAGATTACAAGATTACATTCTGAATTAGAAAATTGCAATTTGGTTCCACTGAATCCTGACTATCACAATACAGTTTTCTCTATTCTTTGATTTCCCCCTTCCCCATTCCTTTATGTACATAAAGTAACTGATATATGTGCACAAGCGTGCTGCATTTTAAAAAACTGAACAGCCAATGGTATGTTTTGATTGGCATCAAGTGGAGACGGGATGGGGAAAAATACGGATTCTGTGAAAATATCCCCTTTCTCCATTAGTTGCATGTTCATTCAACTTCTACCTTTATATTCCAGTAAGTTATTTTGCCCTCACTGTTTTAACAACAACAACAACAAACAAAAAAAACACACACACACATAAAAATCCTTGCATACCTTGTTCAGTTGGAGAATTTTAATGTTTTTCATTTGTCATTATAAAGCCAAGGACAATTTTATAACTTTTTTGTACATAGCTGTTACATGTAGGGCAATCTATCTTTAAGTAGGGAGAAATTACTCTAAAAAAAAAAAAAAGGAATCCTCGATAGTTTTCCCTTCAAGTGTCTTGTTGTTTAAATAAACTTATTGTTTTTTTAAAAAAAAAACTAAGCAGAAGGCATAGAGATTTCCATAAACCCCTTGTCCCCACATAGTCTCTGCTACTATCAAAATAGTACATTTGGGCCGGGAGCAGTGGCTCACACCTGTAATCCCAGAACTTTGGGAGGCTGAGGTGTGTGGATCACCTGAGGTCAGGAGTTCAAGACCAGCCTGGCCAATGTGGTGAAACCCCATCTCTACTAATAATACAAAAATTAGCTGGGCGTAGTGGTGCATGCCCATAATCCCAGCTACTTGGGAGGCTGAGGCAGGAGAATCACTTGAACCCAGGAGACGGAGGTGGCAGCAAGCTGAGATGGTGCCGTTGCACTCCAGCCTGGGCAACAAGAGCGAAACTCTGTCTTTGAAAAAAAAAAAAAAAGGTACATTTGTTGCAACAGATGAACTTACATTGATACATTATTATCACCCAAAGACCATAGTTTACATTAGGGTTCACTCTTGGTGTTGAGTATTCTGAGTTTGGACAAATGTATATGATATAATCCACCATTGTAGCATCATACAGAATAGTGTCACTGCCCTAAAAATCCTCTGTGCTCTGCCTGTTCATCCTTCTCTCTCTCCACCCCTGGCAACCACTGATCTTTTACTATCCTCAAAGTTTTGCCTTTGCCAGAATGCCATGTAGTTGGAATCATACAGTAGGTAGCTTTTCCAGATTGGCTTCTTTCATCTAGAAATATGCATTTAAGTTTCCTTCATGTCTTTTCACGGCCTGATAGCTCATCTCTCTTTAGCACTGAATAACATTCCATTGTATGAATGCACTGCAGTTTATTTATCCATTCACCTACAGAAAAACATCCTAATTGCTTCCACGTTTTGGCAATCACAAATAAAGCTGCTATAAACATTCATGTGCAGGTTTTTTCTGTGTAGACATAAGTTTTAAACTCATTTGGATAAATACCAAGGGACAAAATTGCTAGATTGCATGATAAGAATGCCTTTAGTTTTGTAAGAAACCGCCAAACTGTCTTTCAAAGTCGCTGTACCATTTTGCATTCCCATCAGCAACAAATGAAAGTTCCTGTTCCATATCCTTGCCAACATTTGGTCTTGTGAGTGTTTTGGATTTGGGCCATCCTAATATGTATGTAGTGGTATCTCATTGTTGTTTTAATTTGTAATTCCCTAATGACATATGATGTTAAGCATCTTTTCTTATATATAATTGCCATCTGTATGTCTTCTTGGTGAAGTGTGTGTTTAGATCTTTTGCCCATTTTTTAATTGGATTGTTTGTTTCCTTAAGGTTGTGTGTTAAGAGTTCTTTGTGTATTTTGGATAAGTCGTTTATCAAATGTGTCTTTTGCAAATATTTTCTCCCCGTCTGTCGATTGTCTTCTCATTCTCTTAACAGTGTCTTTTGCAGAGCAGAAGTTTTTCATTTTAATTAAGTCCCTCTTATCAATCTTTTCGTCCATGAATCAAGGCTTCGGTGTTTTATCTAAAAAGTAATCCCAAGGTCATCTAGGCTTTCTCCCGTGTTATCTTCTGTGAATTGAAGATATATAGTTTTGCATTTTATTTTTTCTTCACTTTTGAAGGATAATTTCACAGGTCCCAGAATTCCAGGTAGGTGGCTTTTCCTCTCACAACACTTTTTAAATACAATCATGCATCACTTAGCAACAGGGATAATTTGAAGAAATGCATCATTGGGTGATTTCATCGTTGTGCAAACATCATAGAGGGAACTTACACAGAGCTAAATAACAGAGCCTACTATACACCCAGGCTGTGTGAGATAGCCTGTTGCTCCTGGGCTACGAACCCGTACAGCATGTTATCATACTGAATGCTGTAGGTGACTGTAACACAATGCAAGTGTTTGTGTATCTAAACATATCTCAATGTAGAATACCTACAGTGAAGGTATGGTGTGATAATCTTATGGGACCACCGTACGATTGTATGTGGTCCATCATTGACCGAAATATCTTTATGCAGTGCATGATTCTATTTTACTCCACTCTGTTCTTGCTTACGTGGTTTTTGAGGAGATGCCAGATGTAATTGTTATCTTTGCTCCTCTATGAGGAAGTTGTTTTTTTTCCTCTGGTTTCTCTCAAGATTTTGCATTTATCTTTGATTTTCTGCAGCTTGCCTAGGATATGCCTAGATGTAATTTTTTTTTTCTTTTATCCTGCCTCGTATTCTCAAATTCTTCCCGGATCTGTAGATTGGTGTCTGACTTTAAGTTGGGAAATTCTCAGTCATTGTGGCTTCAAATATTTCTTCTGTTCCTTTATTGCTTCTCCTTCTGGTATTCCCATTATGTGTATGTTACACCCTTTGCAATTGTCCCACAGTTCTTGGATATTCTGTTATGGGCTTTTTGTGCGCGTGTGGTGTGTGTGTGTGTGCGCGCACGTGCATGTGTGTGTGTGTTTTCAGTCTTCAGAAAGAAGAGTGTTTTCTCTTCCGTTTTGGGGGGTTTCTGTTGACATATTCTCAAGCTCAGAGATTCTCTCCTCAGCTGTGTCCAGCCTACTGACGAGCCCATCAAAGGCATTCACCGTTTCTGTTATGGTGTTTTTGATCTCTAACATTTTCTTCTGGTTCTTTCTTAGAATTCCCATCTCTCTGTCTACATTATCCATCTGGCCTTGCATGCTGTACGCTTTATCCATTAGCACCCTTAGCATATATATATATATATATATTTTTTTTTTTTTTGAGACCAGAGTCTAGCTCTGTCGCCCAGGCTGGAGTGCAGTGGCACAATCTCATCAGCTCACTGAAACCTCTGCCTCCCAGGTTCAAGCAATTCTCCTGGCTTAGCCTCCCAAGTAGCTGGGATTACAGGTACCCACCACCACGCCCAGCTAATTTTTGTATTTTTAGTAGAGACGGGGGTTTCACTGTGTTGGGCAGGCTGGTCTCAAACTCCTGACCTCAGGTGATCCGCCTGCCTCTGCCTCCCAAAGTGCTGGGATTACAAGCGTGAGCTACCGTGCCCGCCCCCACTTAGCATTAATCATAGTTATTTTTAAATTCCTGGCCTGATGATTCTAACATCCCAGCCATATTTGAGCCTGGCTCTCATGCTTGCTCTGTCCTTTCAAATTACCTTCTATTGTCCTTTAGTATGTATGTCTCATAATTTTTTTTTTTTGATAGCGAGACATGATTGATGTGCTGAACAAAAGAAACTGCAGTTTCTTTAGTAATGTGTTGGTAAAGTGTGGGAGAGGGGAAGTGCTCTCCAAACCTATGATTGTCTCAATCTTTCAAAGAGCCTGTGAAATTGTAGGCTCTGAAAACAAAACAAAACAAAACAAAACAAAACAAAACAAAACAAAACAATACTTTAGGCTCTGGTAAAATAGTTCCTCTTGAGGGCAGGCCTTGTGAAGCTGAACAGAATGCTCTGGCATATTTCATATGAGAACCTGGTTAACCTCCTGGAGGTAAGTAAAACTCACAAAAGTGTGTGTGTGTTGGGGGGGTCCCTCCTGTAACTAGGTCCCCCTGGAATTTTTTTTTCTTTGAGATGGAGTCTCACTCTGTCACCCAGGCTGGAGTGCAGTAGTGCAATCTTGGCTCACTGCAACCTCTGCCTCCTGGGTTCAAGTGATTCTCATGCCTCAGCTTCCTGAGTAGCTGGGATTACAGACATGTGCCACCACACTCAGTTAATTTTTGTGGTTTTTTTTAGTAGAAATGGGGTTTCACCATGTTGGCCAGGCTGGTCTTGAACTTCTGGCCTCAGGTGATCCACCCAGCTCAGCCTCCCAATCTGCTGGGATTACAGGCGTGAGCCACCACACCTGACCTCCACCTAGAATGTTTAACTCTCAGACTTGTTCACATTAAGCCTCCAACAATTCATCAGTTACAGTTCAGGTCTGGTTCCCAGGGATATTTTTGCTCATGGGTTTCT
Organism: Macaca nemestrina; assembly: GCF_043159975.1. Classification (NCBI taxonomy): domain Eukaryota; kingdom Metazoa; phylum Chordata; class Mammalia; order Primates; family Cercopithecidae; genus Macaca; species Macaca nemestrina. The sequence goes on along the minus strand of NC_092141.1, from coordinate 58,949,507 downwards.
TCTGCTGTGGTAAATTGTGATTCTCTATATCCACCTGTCTTCTTCTCCAGTGTTGAGTACAGCAGCTTGCCCTGTGATGAATCCAAGAGGAAGCTGTTGATTTTTTCAGTTGGTTCAGCTTTTTGCTTGTTGGCAGAGTAACAACTTACTTCCAAGCTTCTTACATGTCAGAATGGAATCTTCTTCTCCTTCTCCTTCTTAACAGAGTCTCACTATGTTGTCCAAGCTGGCTTCAAACTCCTGGGCTCAAGCAGTCCTCCTGCCTCAGCCTCCGAAGTAGCTAGAACTACAGGTACATGGCACCACGCCCAGCCTCTTCATCTTTTAGGGAATATTTTCACTTGTCTAGTTTGCCAGTTATTTTACAGCATTTCAAATATATAATTATTTTTTGAGACCGAATCTTACTCTATCACCCAGGCTGGAGTGCGGTGGTGTGATCTTGGCTCACTGCAACCCCCACCTCCCAGGTTCAAGCAATTCTTGTGCCTCAGGCTCCCAAGTAGCTGGGATTACAGGTGCCCGCCACCACGCCTGGCTAATTTTTGTATTTTTAGCAGAGTTGAAGTTTCACCATGTTGGCCAGGCTGGTCTCAAACTCCTGGCCTCATGTGATCCTCCCACCTTGGCCTCCCAAAGTCTGGGATTACAGGCATGAGCCACCGTGCCTGGCCTTCAAATACATCATTTAATTGTCTCCTGGTTTCCATCATTTCTCTGAAATTATTAGGTGCCAATCTTACATATTAAAGATAGCATAAAGTTGAGTCTTGTTCTTTGTTTTATTTTATCCAGTTTGATAATTAGGTTTCAGAATATGTAGATTATTTACTTCTAATGTAATTGTGTCAACATCATTGGGCTCAAATCTACCATCTTGTTATTTGTTTTCTATTCTCCCCATATGTACTTTATTTCTTTTTCCTATTTTCCTGCCTTCTTTTGAATTAATTGAATATTTTAAAATATTTATTTTATCTCTACTAATGTCTAATTACCTATATTGCTTTAAAATTTGTTAGTACTTGTTCTAAGGCAGTAGTAAGCATATGCCCCGTGACCTGTTTTTTATGCCCCATGAGCTATGAATGTTGGGGTTTTTTAGTTATAAACTTTATTTTTAGAACAGTTTTAGATATACAGAAAATCATGAACATAGTACAGCATTTTCATACATCTTGTATCCAGTTTTCCTTATTATTAGCATAGTACATTAGTTATAATTAATGGATCAGTGATACCTTATTATTAACTAAAGTTCATACTCTATTCAAATTTTCTTAGTACTTTGTTTGTTTGCTTTTTGAGATGGGATCTCACTCTGTCACCCAGGCTGAAGTGCAGTGCCATGATCTCAGCTTATTTGCAACCTCTGCCTCCTGGGTTCAAACGATTCTCCTTCCTCAGCCTCCTGAGTAGCTGAGATTACAGGTGCCCACCACAGTGCCTGGCTAATTTTTGTATTTTTAGTAGAGATGGTGTTTCATCATGTTGGCCAGGCTAGTCTCAAACTCCTGGCCTCAAGTGATCCACCCACCTCAGCCTTCCAAAGTGCTGGGATTACAGTCCTGAACCCCCGTGCCTAGGCGCCTTCTTAACACTGAATAACGTTCCGTTGTATGGATATCACACATTTTGTTTACCCCCTCATCTGTCAAGGAGTGGACACTTGGGAGATTGCCTTAGTTTTAACCTAATGTCCATTTTCTGACCCAGGATCCCATCCAAGATATCACATTTATTTAGTCATCATATCTCCTCTGGCTCCTCAAGCATGTGACAGTTTCTCAGACTATCCTTTTTTTAATGACCTTGATGGTTTTGAGGAGTATTGGTCAGGCATTTTATAGAATGTCCCTCTATTGGGATTTACCTAATGTTTTTCTCATGGTTAAACTGGGGTTATCGGTTTTACAAAGGAAGACTACAAAGGTAAAAGTGCCGTTTTCATCACATCAGGTCAAGAATACATACCATCAGGCCGGGCACAGTGGCTCACACCTGTACTCCCAGCACTTTGGGAAGCCAAGGCGGGTGGATTACTTGAGGTCAGTAGTTTAGGACCAGCCTGGCCAACATGATGAAACTCTGTCTTCACTAAAAATACAAAATCAGCTGGGCGTGGTGGAGTTGGACTGTAGTCCCAGCTACTCAGGAGGCTGAGGCAGAAGAATCACTTGAACCTGGGAGGCAGAGGTTGCCCAGTGGTGCGATCTCGGCTCACTGCAACTTCCGTGCCCGGCCTGACTTATCATTATTGATATTGACTTTGATCACCCAGCTGAGGTTAGCATTTGCCAGGTTTCTCTAAATTTACTCATTTTTCTCCCTTTCCACACTGTAATCTTTGGAAGGAAGTCTTTATGCCAGCTCACATTTAAGGAGTGGGGAGTTATGCTCCACAGGTTGAGGGCAGACTATCTATGTAAATTACTTGAAATTCTTCTGGCTGAGAGATTTGTTAAGAAAAGGTTTTATGGCCAGGCAGGGTGGCTCACGCCTGTAATCCCAGCACTTTGGGAGGCTGAGGCAGGTGGATCATGAGGTCAAAAGATCGAGACCAGCCTGGCCAACATGGTGAAGCTCTGTCTCTACTAAAAATACAAAATTTAGCCGGGCATGGTGGCTCGTGCCTGTAGTCTCAGCTACTCGGGAGGCTGAGGCAGGAGAATTGATTGAACCCAGGAGGCAGAGGTTGCAGTAAGCCAAGATCACACCACTGCACTCCAGCCTGGTGACACAGCAACTTTCCATCTCTAAAAAAAAGAATAATTTTTACTTTTTTTTTTTGAGACAGAGTTTCACTCTTGTTGCCCAGGCTGGAGTGAAGTGGCATGATCTCGGCTTACTGCAACCTCCATCCCCCAGGGTTCAAGCAATTCTCCTGCCTCAGCCTCCCGAGTAGCTAGGATGACAGGCACCCGCTACCATGCCTGGCTAATTTTTTTGTATTTTTCGTAGAGACAGGGTTTCGCCATTTTGGCCAAGCTGGTCTCGAACTCCTGACCTCAGGTGATCCACCTGCCTCAGCCTCCCAAACTGCTGGGATTACAGACATGAGCCACCGCTCCCGGCCTACTTTTTACTTTTTTTCCCTCACGTCAGATCATCAAATGGGTAAAGTGCTGACATCCACATGGTAACAAGGTTGGAGGGAGGCACATCTTACACATGACCATGAATACGCAAAAGAATCTCTGTCTGTTTTTGAGACAAAGTCTTACTCTCTCACTCTGAGTGAAGTGCTGAAGAGCCATCATAACTCGCCACAGCCTCAAACTCTTGTCCTCAAGCAGTCCTTTCACCTTGGCTTCCTAAAATGCTTTACCTTTTTTAAAAGTTGAAATGGGCAGGGACACAGTGGCTCACGCCTGTAATCCCAGCACTCTGGGAGGCCAAGGCAGGCGGATCCCTTGAGGCCAGGAGTTTGAGACCATCCTGGCCAACATGGTGAAACCGTGTCTCTACTAAAAATACAAAAATTAGCAGGTATGGGGGTGCACACCTTTGTCCCAGCTACTCGGCAGGCTAAAGCATGAAAATCACTTGAAGCTGGGAGGCGGAGGTTGCAGTGAGCTGAGATTGTAGCACTGCACTCCAGCCTGGGCAACAGAGCAAGGCTCTGTCTCAAAAAAAAATTCTTTTAAGTTGAAATGATTCAAAAGAGTAATATTTTGGGGATACATGAAAATGGCATAAAATTCAAAGTTCAGAGTCCACAAATAAAGTTTTATTGGAACACAACCATGCTCACTCATTTGAATATTGTCTACAGCTGCTTTCTTGATAAAACAGCAGAGTTAATTAGTTGCAAAAGAGATTGTATGGCCTTCAACACCTGACATATTTACTATCTGGCCCTTTACAGGAAGTTTGCCAATCCCTGCTCTAAGGTTTACAATATGCATCTTTAGTTTATCAGTTTTCCTCCAAATAACCTTATATCACATCATGTAAAAGTTAGAAGCTTAAACTGGCGTATTTTCTTTTTGCCCCCATGCTTCGTGGTATTGTTATCATACATTTTATTTCTACATATGTTATAAACCCCATAATAAGTGGTTATTCTTTTTTCTTTAGGTAGTCGATGATCTTTTAAACAAAATTTTAAATGAAAAAAATATATTTTACATTTACTCACATATTTTTCATTTCTTGTTCTATTTATTCCTTTGTGTAGCTCCAAGTTTCCATCTGGTATCATGTTCCCTCTGCCTGAAAAAACTTTCTTTAACTTTTTTTGTTTTTGTTTTTGTTTTTGAGACAGAGTCTCACTCTGCACCCCAGGCTGGAATGCAGTAACGTGATATTGGCCCACTGCAACCTCCGCCTCCCAGGTTCAAGCAATTCTCCTGCCTCAGCCTCCCTAGTAGTTGGTATTACAGGCGCCTGCTACCATGCCTGGCTAATTTTTGTGTTTTAGTAGAGATGGGGTTTCACCATGTTGGGCAGGCTGGTCTAGAACTCCTGACCTCAAGTGATCCACCCGCCTTGGCCTCCCAAAGTGCTGGGATTACAGGAGTGAGCCACCAGGTCTAGCCTCTTTAACATTCTTGTAGTGTAGGTCGACTGATGGCAAAGTCTCTCATTCTTTGTGCATGTGAAAAAGTCTTTATTTCACCATCATTGTAAAGATATTTTCACTTGGTTTAGAGATCTACGTTGAGAGTACTTTTTTTCTCCACAACTTAAAAAATTGTGTTCTATTATCTTCTGGCTTATGTTGTCTCTGACAATAAGTCCATGATCATTGTTATCTTTGTCCCTCTATATGCAATGTCTCTTTTTCCCTCTGGCTTCTTTTAAGATTTTCTCATCATCTCTGATTTTCAGCAGTTTGATTATAATGAATCTTGCTGTCATTTACTATCTTTGTAGTCGGTATTGAGATTCTTGGATCTTTGAGTTTCTAGTTTTCATCAAAGTTGGAAAACTTTTGGTCATTATTTCTTCAAAAAATTTTCTGTTTTCCTGTTTCTCCACTCTTTCTGGACTTCAACAACAAGTATGTCAGAGCACTTGATATTATCCCGGGATAACCATGGCTCTGTTATGTTTTTGGTTATTTCTTTCCATGTTCTTCCTTTCAGAAACTTTCTGCTGATAATGTCTTCATATATCTTCACGTTTACTGACCTTTTCTTCTGTGATATTTCATCTGCTGTTAATCCCATCCATTCAAAATACATTCAAATTATATTTAGGGTCAGGCACAGTGGCTCATGCCTGTAATCCCAGCATTTTGGGAGGCCAAGGCAGGTAGATCACCTGAGGTCAGGAGTTTGAGACCAGCTGGGCCAACATGGTGAAGCCCTGTCTCTACTAAAAATACAAAAACTACAAATATAAAAATTAGCCGGGCTTGGTGGCAGGCACCAGTAATCCTAGCTACTCAGGAGGCTGAGGCACGAGAATCACTTGAACCCGGGAGGCGGAAGTTTCAGTGAGCCAAGATCACACCACTGCACTTCAACCTGGCTATGTTTTTTTTTAAAAATCTATATTTAGGCCGGTGCGGTGGCTCAAGCCTGTAATCCCAGCACTTTGGGAGGCCAAGACGGGCAGATCACGAGGTCAGGAGATTGAGACCATCCTGGCTAACACGGTGAAACCCCGTCTCTACTAAAAAAATACAAAAAACTAGCCAGGTGTGGTAGCAGGTGCCTGTAGTCCCAGCTACTCAGGAGGCTGAGGCAGGAGAATGGCGTAAACCCGGGAGGCGGAGCCTGCAGTGAGCTGAGATCCGGCCACTGCACTCCAGCCTGGGCAACAGAGCGAGACTCCGTCTCAAAAAAAAAAAAAATCTATATTTAGATTTTGCGATTTTCATCTCAAATATAATTTCAATTTGTCAGTCTATGGTTGTTTCTTTGGAGGAATGTGCTTTTGTTTTCTTGGTGCTTTCTAGATTTTTCCCTTTGAATTTAACATTTTACAGTTTAAGTACAACGTGTCCAAGTATGATTTCTTTGTATTAAACCTGTTTAGCTTGATGTCTTGTGTTAGTTATAGAAAAAACACATATGACATAACTTTTTATTGTGTTGCATATAATATTAATGGCATTTTTGTGTTCTCTATCCTTTTTCTGTCTATGCTATGATCAAAGTATTTTTTACTGACCTGTCTTCCAATTCACTAATTCCCTCTTCTGCTCTATCTAATCTGCCTTTAGTCCTGTGAAATAAATTCTCAATTTCAGTTAGTATATTTTTTTCCACTCTAGGACTCCACATGATTCTTCATTTTTTATTAATTCCAATTATCTAGTGAAACTATCCTGCTATTCGTCTATTTTCTTATACAAAGTAATGATAATTAGTTCAAAACTCCAACTGATTACTCCAGTATCTGGATCTCCTGTGAGGCTGTATTTTCTATGGTTTGCTTTTCTCTTGGTTTTCAGGTATTAGTCCAGTTTCTTCCTCACATGCATGGATTTTTTTTTCAATCCCTTCCAAGCCATAGTAGAATTTTTTTTTAACTTTGAAGCAGTCTCAAATGTATAGAAAGATCACAACTATAGTACAAAGAACATTTTTCCTGAAATCATTTGAGATTAAGTTGCCATCACCACTCAAACACTTCAATGTATAATTCTTATGAACAAGGACATCCTCCTAGATAAACATAAAACCACCATCAAAATCAGGAAATTAACACTGGCAGATTACTGCCAGCTAATCCACAGCAAAGACTCTATTCAAATTTCACCAGTGTGCCCAATAATGTTTTTATGACAAAAGGATTCAGCACAGAATCACATATTCCATTTAGTTCTCAGTTATCTCTGGTCTTTTAAAATCTGACAGTTCTTCAATCTGTTCTTAATTTCAATGACATTTTTATAGATTATGAGCCAGTTATTATCTAGAACACCCCTTAAATTGGGCTCATTCAGTGTTTCTTCATTATTAGATTCAGGTTATGCATTGTGTGCAGGAATATCACAGAAGTGATCCTGTCTTTCTCACTGCATCCTATAGGTGGTACACAATTCTCATTTATCCCATTGCTGTTGATGTCCACTTTGTTCATTTGATTAAGGTGGTGTCTGCTAGTTTTCTCCACTGCAAAGTTACTGATTTTCTCTTTGTAATTAATAAGCATTTTGTGGAAAGGTGCTTTGAGAATATGTAAATAGCCCATTCTTCAACAAACATCCCACGTATTCATTTATATACAACAGTATAGAGTCATGGATTCCTATTTTATTCTGTAAGTTATAATCCATTGATATTATTACTTATTCTGATGCTCAAACTTTCCAGCTCCAGCCAGTGGAAGCCCTTTCTAGCTGGCTTCCATGTTGTTTTGACATGTCTCCATCGCTCATTTGAGCACTTCTCTTTTCTTTTCTTTTTTTTTAAATAGCTTTACTGAGGTACAATTCACATATGTTACAACTCACCAATTTAAAGTATACAATTCAACGATTTTAAGCGTATTCACAGATATGTGCCACCGTCACCACAGTCAATTTTAGAACACTTTCATTATCTCTAAAACAAGCCTTGTAACCTTCAGCTATCATCCCCCTATCCTCACACCCACTCCAGCCCCTGGCAGCTACTAATCTGCTTTCTATCTCTGTAGATTTCCTTATTCTACATAGTTAATATAAATGGAATCATACAATATGTAGTCTTTGGTAACTGGCTTCTTTCACTGAGCATAATGTTTTTGAGGTTTATCCAGGTTGTAGCTTGTACAATTACTTCATTCTTTTTTATGGCTGAACAATATTCCATTGTAAGGCTGTACTACATTTTGTTTATCCATCCATTGCTGGGCATTTGGGTTGTTTCTAACTTGTGGGTATTATGAATAATGTTATAAAAATTCACATACAGGCATATCTCAGAGCTATTGCCAGTTCAGTTCCAGACTGCCACAATAAAGCAAACATTGCAATAATGTGAGTCACACAAATACTTTGGTTTCCCAGTGCATATAATACTTTGGTTTGCCAGGCACAGTGGCTCACTCTTGTAATCCCAGCACTTTGGGAAGCCAAGGCTGGCAGATCACTTGAGGCCAGGAGTTCGAGACCAGCCTGGCCAACATGGTGAAAACCCGTCTCTACTAAAAATAGAAAAATTAGATAGGTGTGGTGATGTGCGCCGACCATCCCAGCTACTCAGGAGGCTGAGGCTGGACAATCGCTTGAACCCAGGAGGCGAAGGTCGCAGTGAGCCGAAATCGTGACACTGCACTCCAGCCTGGGCGACAGAGTGAGACTCTGTCTCAAAAAAAAAAAAAAGTAATGTGGGAGGATCACTTGAGCTCATGAAATCAAGACCACCCTAGGCAACATAGTGAGAACTCATCTCTATTAAAAAGAAAGAAAGAAAGAAAGAAAGAAAGAAAGAAAGAAAGAAGGAAAGAAAGAAAGAAAGAAAGAAAGAAAGAAGGAAAGAAAGAAAGAAAGAAAGAAAGATTATTGCTAAAAATAAAAATAAAAATAAAAAAAAGTTAACAATGTTAACAATCACCTGAGCCTTCAGCAAGTCATAATCTTTTTGCTGATGAAGAGTCTTACCTCCATGGTGATAGCTGCTGGCTGGTCAGGGTGGTGGCTGCTGAAGGTTGGGGTGGCTGTGGCAATTTCTTAAAATAAAACAACAGCGAAGTTTGCTACATTGATTGACTCTTTCAAGAAAGATTTTTCTGTAGCATGTGATACTATTTGAAAGCATTTTACACCAGTAGAACTTCTTTCAAAATTGTAGTCAATTCTCCAAACCCTGCTGCTGCTTTATCAGCTAAGTTTATGAAATATTCTAAATCCTTTGTTGTTGTTTCCACAATGTTCACAGCATCTTCACCAGGAATAGATTCCATCTCAAAAACCCACTTTCTTGGCTCATGCATAAGAAGCATTTCCTCATCTGTTCAAGTTTTACCATGAGATTGCAGCAATTCAGTCACATCATCATGTTCCACTACCAATTCTAGTTCCTTGCTGTTTCTACGTCTGCAGTTACTTCCTCTACTGGTGTTGAATTCCCTCAAAGTCATTCATTAGGATTGGAATCAACTTCTTCCAAACTCCTATTAATGTTAATGTTTTGACCTTGTCCCATGAATCATAAATGTTCTCAATGGTATCTAAAATGGTGAATCCTTTCCAGAAGCTTTTCAATTTACCTTGCCCAGATCCGGTAGAGGAATCAGGATCTCTGGCATTTCCTATAGCTTTAGGAAATAAATTCCTTCAATCATAAGACTGAAGAGTCAAAATTACTCCTTGTTTTGTGGGCTGCAAGATGGATGCTGTGTTCGCAGGCAGGAAAACAACATTAATCTCCATGTACATCTCCATCGGAGCTCTTGGGTGATCAGGTACATTGTCAATGAGCAATAATATCTTGAAAGAAATCTTATTCTAAACAGTAGGTCTCAACAGTGGGCTTAAAATATTCAGTAAACCATTCTGTAAACAGATATGCTGTCATCCAGGCTTTGTTGTTCAATTCCTAGACCACAGGCAAAGTAGATATAGCATCATTCTTAACAAGCCTAGGGCTTGTTAAGGGTTTTTTTTGTTTTTTGTTTTGAGACAAGGTCTTACTCTATTGCCCAGGCTGGTGTGATGTTGGCTTACTGCAACTTCTGCCTCTCAGGTTCAAGAGATCCTACCACCTCAACCTCCCCAGTAGCTGGGACTATAGGTGCAGGCCACCACGCCCAGCTAATTTTTGTATTTTTTGGTAGAGATGGGGTTTTACCATGTTGGCCAGGCTGGTCTCAAACTCCTGACCTCAGGCAATCTGCCTGCCTTGGCCTTTCGAAGTGCTGGGTTTACAGGCACTGCACCCAGCCAACAATCCTAGGGTTTTTGCAAAGGTTAATGAGCACTGGCTTCAACTTAAAGTCATCGGCTGCATTAGTTCCTAACAAGAGAGTCAGCCTGTCCTTTGAAGCTTTGAAACCAAGTATTGCCTTCTCCGCTCTAGCTCTGAAAGTCCTAGATGGCATCTTCTTCCAAGAGAAGGCTGTTTTATCTACATTGAAAGTCTGGAGACCAGTCGCAGTGGCTCATGCCTGTAATCGCAGCACTTTGGGAGGCTGAGGTAGGCCAATCATGAGGTCGAAAGATCGAGACTATCCTGGCCAACATGGTGAAACAAACCCCACCTCTACTAAAAATACAAAAATTAGCTGGGCGTGGTGGCGTGCACCTGTAGTCCCAGCTACTTGGGAGGCTGAGGCAGGAGAATCGCTTGAACCCAGAAGGTGGAGGTTGCAGTGAGCTGAGATCGTGCCACTGCACTCCAGCCTGACGACAGAGTGAGACTTTGTCTCAAAAAAAAAAAAAAAGTCTGTTGTTTAGTGTAGCCACCTTCATCAATTACCTTAGCAAGATCTGAATAACTTGCTGCAGCTTCTCCATTAGCAGTTGCTACTTCACCTTGTACTTTTATGTTTTGGAGACAGCTTGTTTCCTTAAACCTCATGAACTAACCTCTGGTAACTTCTAACTTTTCTTCTGCAGCTTCCTCACTTCTCTCAGCCTTCATAGAATTGAAGAGGCCTTGCCCTGGATTAGGCTTTGGCTTAAGGGAATGTCGTGGTTGTTTGATCTATCCAGACCACTAAACCTTTCTCTATATCAGCAGCATAAGGCTATTTCAGTTTCTTATCATTCGTGTATTCACTGCAGTAGTACTTTTAATTTTCTTCAAGAACTCTTTCTTTGCATTCACAACTTAGCTAACCATTTGGCACAAGAGGCCTAGCTGTTGGCTTGTCTCGGCTTTCAACATGCCTTTCTTAATGAGTTTAATAATTTTTAACTTTGATTTAAAGTGAGAGATGTGTGATTCTTCCTTTCACTTCAACATTTACAGGTTATTGTAAGGTTATTAACTGGCCTGATTTCAAGAGTGTTATGTCTCAGGGAACAGGGAGAGAGATGGAAAAATGGCTGGTTGATGGAGCAATCAGAACACATACAACACTGATTAAGCTCACCATCTTCTATGGGCATGGTTCATGGAATTCCAAAACAATTGCAATAGTAACATCAAAGATCACTGGCCACAGATCATCATAACGGATAGATACAGTACTAATGAAAAAGTTTGAAATATTCTGAAAATTACCAGAAGTGACAGAGACACAAAGTAAGCACATGCTGTTGGAAAAACGAAGCCAATAGGCTTGCTCAAAGCAATGTTGGCACTAACCTTTGATTTGTGAAAACTGCATTATCTGTGAAGCACACTAAAATGAAGTGTAATGAAACAAAGTAAACCTGCACAAGTTTTGTTTTCTCTTGGGTATCCTTAGGAATGGAATTGCTGGTTCCTGGGATCACTCTATTTAATCATTTCTGAACTTTATTTTCTGGCACAAGAGGATTCAGGCTTATCTTGTACTTTCCCTGCCCTATCCCTATAATTAGCCGTTTCGCCAAGGAGCCCTGGTTTCTTCCAGTGGACGGTGGTATTTAGACATTAAGACTTGGGTGCTATTGGCTGGGTAAGGTGGCTCACGCCTATAATCCTAGCACTTTGGGAGGCTAAGGTAGGCAGATCACCTGAGGTCGGGAGTTTGAGACCAGCCCGACCAACATGGTGAAACCCTGTCTCTACTAAACATACAAAATTAGCCGGACGTGGTGGCGCATGCCTGTAATCCAAGCTACTCCGGATGCTGAGGCAGGAGAATCACTTGAGCCCAGGAGGCGGAGGTTGAAGTGAGCCAAGGTCATGCCATTGCACTCCAGCCTGGGCAACAACAGTGAAACTCCTTCTCAAAAAAAAAAAAAAAAAAAAAAAAGACTTAGGTGCTATCAAAGCATGATGTAGGCTGATTTAAAAAAAAAAAAAAGGCTTGGGTGCTAGCTATACTCATTATTATTAACGTGTCATAGCTCCCAGGCCCTCTCAATGGATAAAGCCGGGAAATATCTGTATGTATACACATAAGTATACATACATTGACGCATGCACACACAACATAAACACATACATACATGCATTTGCATCAATATTTATTTCTACAACTGGCTATTTTGTTTATTCTTGTTGTGTAGAGATGGGATCTCACCATGTTACCCAAGAGGGTCTCAAATGCCTGGCCTCAAGTGATCCTCCCACCTTGGCCTCCCAAAGTGTTGGGATTATAGGCGCGAGCCACTGCACCCAACCTCTACATCTCTCCATGTATTACCTCCAATTCCAATCCAGGTGTATAGGATTACATGTGAGACCATCAGAGGATTCATTTCCCTTCCCCTTCCCCTTCCCCTTCCCCTTCCCCTTCCCCTTCCCCTTCCCCTTCCCTTCCTTTCCTTTCCTTTCCTTTCGAGATAGGGTCTCACTCTCTCACCCAGGATGGAATGCAGTGGCCTGATCATGCTTCACCTCAGCTTTGACCTCTTGGGCTCAAGTGATCCTCCCACCTCAGCCTTCTGAGTAGCTGAGACTACAGGCACGTACCCCTGCATCCAGCAAATTTTTTGTATTGTTTGTAGAGACGAGGTCTCACCACATTGCCCAGGCTGGTCTTGAACCCTTAGGCTCAAATGATCCGCCCATCCTGGCCTCCCACAGTGATGGGATTACAGGCACAAGCCGCTGCACCCAGGCTACTTTTGCATATTATAATCCTCTTTGCCGACAGTGAGAAACCTAGCTCACTTTTTCTCATTGGGTCAGTCCCACTGTATATAACTGTTCTGCAGTGGGCAGGTCCAGGCAAACCTATCCCCAAAGGCTGAGGAAGCTGAGAGGCTAAAGAAAGAGGCTGACAAACCCAGTTCCTCAGAAAGAAACATTTAATAAGGAATTAAAAAGAGAAATCATGTCTGACATTGGTGAGCAAAATGGCGGATCCCCACACTATTGCTCCCAACTCCAGGGCTTGTATACCACAGGGTGGCAATGTTAAGACAGTTGAAATTGGCCCCTCGGGGGAAGGCAAAAATGCTATGTAATATGCCTAAGGGCAAGATTTAGTTAACAGTAGTTAAAGTAGAAATCTTAGAGGCATCCCTGGAACTGGGGTTACTCAGAAGTCAACATGGCGGATTAGTATCCAAGATGGATTTGCTTTAACTTCCACGGCAACCGATATCCCATGCCCTCCACCTCACCCAGACCCTCCTCAGCAATCTTGGGCTCTGACACCCCGCCCTGGGCCAGCCCACCACATGGATGCCTCTTTGTCTCTCAGACTCCAGCATGCCACGTCTCTCCCCACACGGAAGCCACCCTCAGCCTTCATGGGCTCCGACACTCTGCCTGGGGCCACCCTACCCCCACCTCCCCTCATGGACGTGCTCCTCCACTCAACAGGCTCTGGGGTCCCACATCAAGCTCCCCCTGGATGCCCTGCCCACTCCTGCAGGAATGCCCTTCTCATCCCCCCTGAATTCCCCTTCTTTGGGCTTGGTCACTACCCTGGTCAGATGCCCTCTTCACCTTTCTCATGACTTACTCTCCCTTGCTGAGCTGGGACCCAAGTGGACATCCTCCTTACCTTGCTTGAGTTTTGACATCCCACACTGGACTGCCCTCCCACTTGGATGTCCTCCTTTGCCCCTCTTTCTCCTGCTCTGGCCACCCCCCACATCGGAAACACCCTCCTCACTTCACTTGAGCTCCAGAACCGTTTGCTGAGCCACTGCATCTCCCATCCACCCTACCCCTGGGGACCCCCGCTTGCGCCGGGAGGTCAGTTCAGTCTTCTGGACTGAATAGGAGGAAGAGGAGGAGGGGAAGAAGAGGAGGAGAAAGAAGAAGGAAAAGGAAGAAGAAATAGAGAAGAAAGCGAAGGAGGAGAGGAGGAAGAAGGTGGGGAAGAAAGAGAAGAGGAGGAGGAGGAGGAGGAGGAAGAGGAAGAGAGCTGCCTGGCCAAATTTTGTGGAATGGCGGATGCTGCGGGTGACAGATTGTAGAGGCTGTGGCTGATATCATCTTCTTTCAGGGAGAATTTGATTGCCTTCTGGTAGCCAGACAGCGTACAGGGAAGCCATCTTGATGCAGTGAAGCTGGTCTAGGTCCAGTTTGCCCTTATTCCTGGGTGTGGCTCTTTCCAGGGTCTCACCTGTAAGCCACATTGATGGAAGTAGAGACCGTGCTTGTAAAAAAATTGAAGCTGGGGTGAGGAGGAGAGAGCCCAGAGGTGATTTGGAGGCTCAGGAGTGCAGGATGGTGGGGGACACTAGTGTGTGTTTGTGGGTGGATGGGAAGGAAGTTCAAGTCGGAGGTGAGGACAGCCCAAGGAGAACAGGGGACTGTGGGTGGTGGAGCAGGAGGGTAGGGCCCTCTGAGCCTAGGGGAGAGCAGGGGTTGCGGGTAGGGGTGTGGGGAAGCCAGCAAGCTTGCTTGTTGGGGGTATGGGATTGTGGTAGGAACCTGCCTGCCTCCCTGTGGAGTCTCTGGAGAGGGGCAGGGCAGCCGGGGTGGTGTGGGCAGATGGAGAAGGGATGTAGTGAGGGACTGGGGCTCAGGAGGAGGAGGGGGCCAAATGTGGGGAAGAGGCTTAGTGAAGGGAGGGACCCTTGGTAGGGAAAGAGTTCAGTGAGAAGAGAGGGAGGTGTCATGGAGGCCCCATCTCTTTATCTAGCTGGGGCCATCTGAGAGCAGTGACCGCACTCCCATCCAACTCTGTCCCTCCCCCGCAACATGGAGGCCCCAGCCCAGGACTTGCAGTGGGGAGTGAGGGGGCAGCCTCCAGTGCTTGTTCTTGTCCAAGGCTGGGGTGGGGAGCAATAAGCCCAGGCCCCAGACTTTCTGCCTCATGGTGGGTGTGGGTCAGTGAGGTCCCGCACTCGCTGCCCGCCCCCCAACCCGGGGGCTGACACCTTCCCCCCTGGGTGCTGGTGCCTAGGAATGGAGGCAGGGAAGGGGCTGGGGGCTCACTCTCCCCTCCCTCCATGCACTGCAGGGGCAGGCAGCGGGACAGGCAGTCAGACTGGATTTGTTTCTCATTTGCTCTTGGCTCCTCTGGTGGAAAAATCGAAGCTCTCCCCCTGGTACTGCTGAGGTGGAGAGGGTGAGCGTGGCTGGGAGGCCGTCCTGGCAGGGAAGTCCAGGGGCAGGCGGGGCCTGGCTGGGGAGAGGCTGCCCCCTGCTCACACCCCCCTCCCAGCCCCCTTGCTTCGACGTGGCTCTCCAGGCCCAGTGGGAAGTCCTGCCTCAGCTGAGGTGGAGGGGCCAGTCCAGGGAGGAGGTCAGACTGGGCTTGGGTTCAGCTTCAGGCTTGTAACACCCTCCCTCCCTGGGCCTGTCTCTAGAGCAGTCTCCCAAGGGTGATTTAAAATCCCCCGAGGGTCCTCCAAGAAAGCGCTGTCAAGCTGCAGCAGGAGGGGGCTGAGTCAGACCTGTGACAGGATTTCTCAGCATTCAGACTTGGCCTAAGTGGGAGGTGAGCTGTGTGCTAGGAGGGGAGGTTTCCACAGGCAGCTGCTGGATATTTCCTGAACATCCAGGGACATGAGAAGCCTTTTTTGTACTTCATCTCATGTGGCCCTCACAGACACCCCAAGGTCAGTATTAGCCATCCCATTAAAAAAAATTTTTTTAATACACAGGGTTTTGCTCTGTTGCCCAGGCTCCAGTGCAGTGGTGCAGTCATAATTCCAGGCACCCTCTAACTCCTAGGCTCAAGCAATCCTCCTGCCTCAGCCTCCCAAGTAGCTAAGACCACAGGTACAAGCCACCACACCTAGCTCATTTATTTTTGTGAAGAAGGATCTCATTATGTCGTCCAGGCTAGTTTCAAATTCCTGGCCTCAAGTGATCCACCCACCTCGGCCTCCCAAAGTGCTGGGATTACAGGGGTGAGCCACCACACCTGGCTCCATCCCATTTTACAGGTGAGGTTCCATGAAGTCAGGTGCCCCACTCAAGGGGCTACACAGCCTCTACGTGGCAGGGCTGAGATTTGAACCCAGTTGTGTCTGGCTCTTTCCCAAACACTGGAAAAAGCAGGCCTTTTTCCCCTCCACCCCAGGGCCCAGGAGCCCCTGAACAGCTCCTGGGTGGGGCTGCCCCACAGGGAACCCAGGCGGTCTTTGGGCTGTGTGGCACAGTGGAGTGCCTCAGGAGATCTCCCCTCCACCAACCCTACTCTTGTGGAGTTGGACCCACCCCCACCCCGTTTTTTCAGAGGGCCCTCACCCCAGCCCTCTCCATCCCGGTGGAAAGAGGAGCCCAACCTCTTTCCCTCTGGAATCCGCTGCCTCGGCTCTCCGATGGAGAGACCATCTGGAGTGCATTATGGGCAGAGGAGAAAGCCGAGAGCAGGAAAATGTGAGTTGGCCCCAGCAGCTCCCGTCTGCAGGGGGGCGGCGGGGGCTCAGCACTCTTCAGGGGATGGGCCAACTGCTGCCTCCACCTCCCCAGTCCCTAGAAGGGGCAGATAAGAGATGTGCTTAGGAGAGGGTGGCCAGGAGAGGGCAGGGCCCAGGCCACCAACACCTCTGCAGAGCCCAGTTTGAACCTGCTAATCTTACCAACCTGCCCATTTCACAGAGGAGAAGACGGAGGTCCAGAGAGGGGGAGTAACTTCCCTAAGGCCACACAGCAAACCCTTTCACAAACATGCACATGTCAGCGGGCACCAAAAGTCTCCAGTGTTGGGGGCACGCGGAGTTAGCCCTGGGAGTGGGAAAGAGGCCGGGGTCAGCCTCCAGAGTAAAGTGAAGGCGCAAAGGCCGATGCAAACATCGAGGAATGCCTTCATTGTTTCGAGGTCTCTCTTCCTGGCCTCCCAAGCCCACTCGCTGCCCCAAGCGCCACCCTTCCCTGGCGCCTGATCCCTGAGGACGTTGAGTCCTGGGGTGGGGGCCTCTGGGCTCTTCCTCTGGGCCCCAAGAGCCCCCTCCCCACTCCATGGCCCCAGCTCCAGACGTGGCAAGGCAAGCCGGAGTGAGGTTTCTCTACTCCCTCCCAAGTGCTGCGCTGGCGGCTCCCGAAATAAAAATCAAATGTGGGCTTGGCAAAGGGAGCGGGGTGGGAGAAGCAGCGGAGGCAGGGCTGGGGCTTCATTCTTTCCATTGTAACTTCACCTCCTAACCTCTGGCATTTTAATTATGTCTCCTACCCCCCTCGCTCCGCCTGGGCCAGGGGGTGAGCTCACCCTTTCCTCTAGCCTGGGAGGGGGCAGCCGCTGCCTGGACCCCCAGTTCCCGGCCTGCTCGGGGCGGGGGGCAATCTGGGTGGGGGCCATGCTGGGGGTGTTGGCCTCAGGCTCCCTCCAGCTTCTCCAGTCTCAGAGGGGCCTGGAGAGGGCCCAGCCCCCAGGCAGCTGGGTCGACACCTCAAGTTCCATATGCGAATCATTAGTCTTCACACCCACTGCTCCATTTAATGGTGGCCACAGTCCTCAGGCGAGGCAACGGCAGGCTCACCAGCCCATTCTATGGATGACTTAGCTGGGGCAAGAATAGCTCAGGCCTGATAATTTGCCTCATCTCTTTGAGTGTCCGTTTTTTTCCAATGGTAAGTGATGGAAAGCATTATTTTGATACTAAAACATACAAGGACATAGCATGGGGTAGGAAGTAAAATGCCTGTGAATGTTCAAGGTAGAAAACAAATCCTTAAGGAAGATCAGTGGGGCTGTCTGCAGGCAGGCCCCAGGGAGTAGCATCCTTCTCCTTGGCATGGCTGTGGACTGGAGTGAGATGCAGTCATATGTGTTTGTAACCAGTTTGTGCAGACCCAAGGCTGCTGCGGAAGATGCCAGTGGGTGCTGGGTGCTGGCAGACAGCCTTGGCCCACCCCGGGATGCAGAGGCCTTCTTTCCCTCCAAGGCCTACAGTGGGAGTCCTGCCGACTCTGTCTCCTGGGGAGGAAAACCTCCACAGGACAAGCAGCCTGCGTGGGGGTGGGGGCTGCCTCCACGGATAGTGCAGGCACAGGGCAACCTTGACTGTGAGCCCAGCGCCAGCACCCCAACCACCCCAACTGAGGCTTCCTCTCCGTCCCCTGGGAGCTTCCCGACTGCACTGCCTTAGAGGCCCAGCCCCTCAAGGAAGCCCTCAGTTTTCTTCTCTCTTGCCCTCCCAGTCTCCCTGAATGCATGTTCCATCAGCAAACTCTGCCTCAGGCCTTGCTACGGCCTCTGCGGCAGTGGAACTTCCAGATGAAGAGGGGGAAGTCCTATTTACCATGCTGGGTGCTGTGATGGGGGAGATTAAGGTGACAGCAGCTCCTGGAAGGAGACTCCTGACCCAACCTCGGGTGTGAAGAGCATAGAGAAGGCTTCCCAGAGTGAGGGGTGACCAGCAGGAGCCCAGGAGGAAGAGCATGGAGGGCGGAGGGAGCAGCATCTGCAAGGCCCAGAGGTGACAGAGTGCCTAGGGCAGGGCCACGGGAGCATCAGGTCTGGAGGGAGCAGCCGGGACCCCGGGAGCTGTGCAAGCTGTTAGGGTGCATCTTAGGAAGATTTCTGGGCAGGCTGTGGAGGATGAGTTGGAAGGTGCTCAGAACGGAGGTGGGGTGGCCTCTTAGAAGGCTGCCACGGAGGCCCAGGTGAGAGGTGATGGTGGCCAGGCCCAGGACAGTGGCAGCCAGGTGGAAAGAGGTGGCCAGACTGATAAGAGATTTAAAAGGCAGAAGCCAGAGGACTTGGTGACTGATGGGCAGAAGGATGGGGGCCAGTGATCTGCTCAGGCTGGCTCCTGGGTTTCTGATGAATGAATGAATGAATGAATGAATGGATGGATGGATGGATGGATGGATGGATGGATGGATGAATGAAGGAATGAATGGATGGATGGATGGATGAATGAATGAATGAATGAACGAACTGGGAAACAGCACCAGATCTGAAAGCCCCAGGTTTCAGTTTGGCCATCTGGCTAGGAGTTTGCTGCTGCACTTGCATTTGGTACACCTGCAGAGCATCCAAGTGGAGGTGCCCATGAGACGGCTGGATGCATGGCGGTGCCCTGGAGAAGGTGGAGAGAGAGGAAGCTGGCACAGCCTGCAAAGAGGCCAGAGAATGAGTAGCCAGAGCCCCTGAAGCCTCACAGTAGGAGGTCTTAGACAAAGCACAGCCAACAGTGCCAATGGCTAGAGATGAAGCAGGTGAGGCCCAAGAAGGGACATGTGTTCAAGGGACCCAGAGGCTTCTCCCTGTCCCCCAGCCTTTCCTTCTCTCTGTCCCCCAGCCTTTGCCCACCCCTCTACGCCCCCTCCCCTGGGCTTTCTCCTATAGTACTCTTCCTTTTGATCTCCTCCTCGTCTCTCAGACCAGAAGGCTCGACATCTTTCTAAGGGAAACTTCGTGCTACCCCTACCCAACTGGTTGCCCTCCCTGGATTCTCTTTTTTTTTTTTTTTTTGAGACGGAGTCTCGCTCTGTTGCCCAGGCTAGAATGCCGGGGCGCTATCTCAGCTCACTGCAAGCTCCACCTCCTGGGCTCACGCCATTCTCCTGCCTCAGCCTCCCGAGTAGCTGGGACTGTAGGCACCTGCCACCACACCTGGCTAATTTTTTGTATTTTTAGTAGAGACAAGGTTTCACCATGTTAGCCAGGATGGTCTCGATCTCCTGACCTCATGATCCACCTGCCTCAGCCTCCCAAAGTGCTGGGATTACAAGCATGAGCCACCGTGCCCGGCCCCTCCCTGGCTTCTGAAATCACCCCCCACATCCCCAAAAACCACCACGTACACCTTTCACCATAGAGCACTGGCTGCCCTGGTGTCAGCCCCAGTTCCCACCTCCAGCACTTCCAGAAGCTGGGGCAGAGAGGAGCACACATTTGTGAGCTGCCTACTGGGCAGCTCACACTTCCTCCAATGGAGCCCCCTCAAGGTACTGGCCTCCAGGGCAACTGTAGGCAATCCTGGCTCCCAGGGCCTTATGGCCTAAAATGGAGAGAAGCCATGACCCCAGCAGGCCTATGCAGACAGAGTGAGAGAAGAGGCCCAGAGAAAAAGCTATGGACATTTAGATCCAGTGGAGGGACCTGAGCAGGCTTCCTGGAGGTGACTCTGTGTAGGGCCTTGAAGGACTGGCAGGATTAAGTCATGTGGCAATGGGAGCAAAGGCAGTTGCAGGAGGAGGGAGTGTAGTGAGGAAAGGGGTGGGCCGGGCGCGGTGGCTCACGCCTGTAATCCCAGCACTTTGGGAGGCCGAGGCGGGCGGATCACAAGGTCAGGAGATCGAGACCACGGTGAAACCCCGTCTCTACTAAAAAAAATACAAAAAATTAGCCGGGCGCGGTGGCGGGCGCCTGTAGTCCCAGCTACTCAGGAGGCTGAGGCAGGAGAATGGCGTAAACCCAGGAGGCAGAGCTTGCAGTGAGCTGAGATCGCGCCACTGCACTCCAGCCTGGGCGACAGAGCGAGACTCCGTCTCAAAAAAAAAAAAAAAAAAGAAAGGGGTGGAGGTGGGAACTGGGGCTGACACTGGGGCAGCCAGTACTCATAGCAGCTGGTGGCTGAAGAGTGTGGCCAGAGGGGTGGGAGGCGGCAAGGTGGAGGGCCACATGACGCAGGCTGGAATGTGGAAGAACTTTAGAGTTTGTCCACTGCTGCCTCTTGACGTGTAGCTTTCAGATCTGATGCTGTTTCCCAGTTCATTCATTCATTCATTCATTCATTCATTCATTCATTCATGAAATATTGCCCGCTTGGTGCTAGGCAAGTGCCGAAGATGCTGTGAGAGGCAGCTAGAAGTCCCTGCTGTCATGGATCTTAAGTTCCAGTAAGAGACACAGATATAGAGTCAGGAACAAGTAAAAACTAAAAATTAATATCATGGTGGGGGCTGCCATCATGACTGGCCACTCTGAAGGCTGGGCTTGTGTCCTGTCTCCCCTCAGACTGAGGGCACCCTGAGGGCAGAGCCTGTGCCCCCTCCATCAGACAAAGGTAGAACCAGCTTCTCCATCGGGCTGGAAGCACCCTGAGGCTCAGGGAGAGGCATGGAGCATCTGGGAACAACAGCTGAGGTGTCCTAGAAACCTCCCAGGAACGGACCCAGGCATAGAAGTTGGCAGGCAATGGGGGAAGGACTCCCTTCCCAGCCAGGCCAAATGTGGGAGGGCTTCCCTCTCCTCCTCCCCATCCAGTCCTTGACCCTATTAAACCTTTAAATTAACTTCAGCTCCACCCCGAGCTAGAGAGAGTGCCCCAAAATAAATCCTAAATTACATGCTGCTTGGGGGCAACCACAGTTCTCCTTCCTCC
Source organism: Macaca nemestrina (assembly GCF_043159975.1). NCBI lineage: Eukaryota > Metazoa > Chordata > Mammalia > Primates > Cercopithecidae > Macaca > Macaca nemestrina. The sequence continues at coordinate 58,928,344 of NC_092141.1, read as the reverse complement.
CTCTCCAGCAAGCAGACCCGCCCGACACCATGCTGGGGGGGCTCCCCCAAATAGCAAAATGGGCTATTTATACAGCTCCTGCTCCCCTGTTCGCTCTCTGGCCCTGTTGTCCTTAAGTGAGGCCAAAGCAGGCTATACAGCTCTCCTAGGAGGATAAAGGGAGTGAGAGAGGCTGTGAGCTTTGCCAGGGTCTGACTGGCCATGGGGGATATAATTTCTAGTCCAAACTAGGATACTGTGGGGTGCTCGTAGCAGTTACATCCAGGCAATGGCATGGATCTGAACTGTCCTGGGCACACGGGGTAGCTGGTCACCCAGCGATGGGGCTCAGACTCCAGCCTCTCAGCCACCCAGAGCATTGCCTTCTTGGGGATGAGAGAGAGAGAGAGAAAGAAAGAGAGAAAGAGAGAAGAGAGAGAGAGATCTGCCTTCATCCCCGTTGCTGAGACAAGCAGTTCTGAATATGGGAGCACTGGGGCTCCCATACCACCTGGCAAGGCAGAATAGGCTCTGGCTTCAAGGACTCCCAGACACAGAGAGGTCCTGTAGGAGGGTCTGGGCAAAGAAGTGGGGAGCCGGATGTGGCTGTTTTGAGACCACGGGCTTGGGTCAGGGGCCTCCCTCTCCCTGGACAAAGACACCTTCCATTCTGGGAAGCTGGCCCCAGATACTGGATCTGCTCCCCTTGGGAGAAAAGAGAGAGGGGAGGGAAACTGCAGGAGAGGAGAAAAGGGAGAAGAGAGTGGGAGATAAAGACAGGCACACACAGAGAAGCGGCAGAGCAAAGGACAGAGACAGAAACAGAGGTGGGCAAGGACAGAGGGAGGGAGAGTGGGGAGGGGGCACTTCCAGAGCCCCAGGATGGCAGCACCCCCTTCCTACCCACAGGGCCCGCTCTCCCTGCTCTGAGCCCCAGCGCAGTGAAGTGGGGGCAGGGCCTCTGGTCTGCCGGCTGCCCAGGAGGACACCTTCCTGCTCCTCCACTGCCTCCCTCCTCAGGACCAGCAGTGGGTGGCTGGGCCCGGAGGTCTGCTCCCTGGCTGCTGGCGGGCTCAGGTGTCGGCAGAGCGTTCTCCTGCTCTCTGCCATCCCTTGCACACCCCTCTATTTCAGGCAGCCTGGCCCCTGCTCAGTGCCCTCCCCAGAAGCCTGCTCTTCGGCCTGCAGACCTGGCTCTCCCAGGTCCAGCCTCTACCTGCCCACTCCTCCCATCCTCTCAAGGGGGCTTTACTTCAAGGGGTTGGAGCTAGGGCTCCTCCTCCCTGTGAGGTTGCCCTGGGGGTAGGAGCCTAGAGGGGTGTCAGAGGCAGGGCTGAGGAATCAGAGGCTCCTCTCACTCTGAGTCAGATACAGGGAGGGGAGGGTGGAGGGGGCAGCAAGGAGGTGGACCGAGAAAGAGCCAGCCACAAAGATGTCCAGGGAATGGGGCAGGGCTGGGTGGCAGCATCGCAGTGTCTGGAGGGCCAGGTACACATCCAAGTGCACACCATCATGTGGTGATTTAGAGATGTGGCTCAATCTTTGCGGGCTTCAGCCTTGAATTGTGAACAGAGGGGACACACAGCACAGGACCAGCTGACCAGATCCCAGCCACCGCTTGTTTGCACTCACAAGTAAATTGATGCTGAGAACCTGGTGCAGAGGGCTGGTGGTGTGTGAGTGTGAGTGTGTATGTGTGTGTTGGGCAAATAACAGAGGATTCAACCAGTGTCACCCAAGAGGGGCAAGGATCCCGCAGCACTGGGAGAGGGTCACAAAAGCCTTCCCCACCTTAGAGGAGGCAACATGCTATCTTCCCAGTCCAACTTGATTATCTGTCTGCTCAGCAGCCCCATGACCCCCACCTCCCAAGAAAACACTGTTTATGGGGCCTGGGGCATCAGGCCTGTCATTTAGCTGGAGGAGGCAACCCAAGCCGCAACTGGGAGCTGAGCCCTGTGTGGAGAAGCAGTGCCCAGCCTGAGGCAGGCACCAGCCCAGACACTTAGTGTCCTGTTTACCCTGGCAAGGGTGGCTGGCACAGGTGGGCCTCTCCAGGGAGCAGCTGGTGGCCCTGCCAGCAGACCCCCCTGCAGGCCAGAGAGGAGGCCAGGACAGCAGCTCTCCGGGGTGGGGAGGGAAGCACCTTGCCCGCTGCACACCCTGCGCTGCAGTTTGCAGGGTGCCAGCCTCTGAAGCTCAGGAGTCTCCCAGCTGCCCTGCAAGGGAGACCATATGGCCCAGGGCCCAGCAGGAGAAACCACAGCTCCAGGATGCTGGACACTGGTCCCCAGGGCTCCCCAGAGGAGGCTGAAGGAAGCCCCAGGTCTTTGGGGTCCTGGTCTGGTAGGCCCAGATGCCACTCAACTCCCCAGGTTTGTGGGACCCACCTTCTGCCTCCAAGGGCACATGTAACTTGGCATAAACATACACTCTTTCCCCGCCACAGCCCATCACTACACAGTCGCTGTCCCCACAGTCCTTCTCTATCACACAGATGGTATAGAACATGCTCTTGCACCCTGCCACACCCAACATACACATCATCATTCAGCACCCAGCTCACCAACACAGCTGACACCAGACACACAGTGCTCACCCAACACAGCTCCTTCCCCACCCGTGTAACCTCCACTCCAGCAGCGAGGTCACATTTGCTTGCACACACGTGCACCCACACATACACACACACACTCACAGTCCTCTGAACCAATACACTCTTCTCCCAGTGACACACTTGAAAGTGGGCCCAAGTAGGGGGCACCATTTTAGTCCTGGGCTTCTCCCTGCCCCTCCCACTCTCCGTCCTCCCTCCCACTCTCGGTCCTCCTCCAACCTCCTCTGCCTGCCTTCCACCCTCCTCTGCCTGCCTTCCACTTTCTCCCTTTCTCTCTCTCCTAGCTGAGCCCCTGGCCCTGAGGTCTCTTTCCCAGCACATATGGTGGGACACTTGAGGCCACACATCTGGGCAGCTCCCAGCAGCTATTAAATACCATTTTGCCTGCCTTTGGGGTTTTGAGGGGCTGCAGGTTCCGGAGGACAGGAGGCAGCAGCTGGCAGCTGCTCAGGGCCTCACATCCCCCTGCTCACCATCTCCCCATGCACCGCCCACCCCTCCCCATTCTGGGTTGAATCATCCCCACATCTGGAACCTCTGCACATCTGGAAGAGCTGAAGCCTGTGCAAGCAGCTCCACGTAGACACCCCCTCCCCCCTGCTCCATCTCATCCCCATCCCTGCTAGCAGTTGGGGTCCAGCATCCCCCACCTGGAGCAGGACCTCGGTCACCTAGCAGCAGGCACCCCCGGGCCAGCCTTGGGAACCAGGATTGCCCACAGGCCTCTCCCCAGTAGCAGTAACAGTGGCATCTTGGTGCCCACCGCAGTAAGCAGGCAGGGCAGTGCTGGCCTTGGAGGAGGCCAGGCCCAAGGCTGGGGGAGGCAGGAGAGCCGAGCGGGGAGGAGGCAGTGGTTTGGCCCAGCAGGCAGAGGGAGTTTATCCTGGCACCGGGCCCTGAAGCCAAACATCCTCCACAAACCTCGCAGACACATCAAAGCCCGCATGGAAGGGGCCCTTCCGTAGAGGAAACCTACAATCCTGGAGGCCTGACAACCTGACTGCAGGCACAGGACCACCCTGTCCCACTCGGCAACCCAGGCTCAGGCTGGGCACAGCTGCCTGGAGGCGACAGGCAGAAGAGGACATTTCTACCCAGAGGCCCTGCCCCCTCACCCCACCCGTTCAGTGCTGCCACAGAGTGGGGTTTTGCCCCCAGGAGGGGGCAGAGTTGGCACCAGATTTAGCTTTAGCCCCTAATACAGTGGTCCCTCCCAAACTGCCCCCTCCCCACCCTCCAGGCAGGGAAGGCTGATGGGGAGGGGCTCACTTTGTGCGCCAGCCTTTCAGCCCCAGCCTGGAAGAGAAGTCGTGCTCAGTTGTGGGGGGAGCCAGCTTCCTCCCCCAGGCTCTGATGTCCTGCAAAAGACCCCTCCACATGGACAAGAGGGAAATGGAGAGGGCAGGGGGTTAGGGTTTGGGAGAAAAACCAAGCTTCGAAAAGTAGAAGCTGAAGTGGAATCAGAATGCAAGAACTGGGCTGCAAGCCACAGGGCCTCTCTCTGGGGGAACAGCTGGGGCTGGAGGAGGAAGAGGGGTTGTGAGGCGCTAACAAGGGAGAGAGGAGGTGCTAACAGGGCCACTGGGGTGAGGGGATCCTGAAGCCAGCCCCCTAAAGGCTGGCCCAGAGATAAGGAAGCCAGGCACTGGCAGTGGGGTAAGGGGTGTAAGTGGGAGCTGCCAATCAACACAGGAGGCTGGGATGCTCTGCATACACACACGTGCACATAATATACATACATGCACACATGCAGCTCCCACACAACCAAAGCCAAGTCTGTCTTCAGCTGGGAGCCAGATGATGTGGCTGCTTAGAGGAGCTATGATTTGAGGAAGGATGTGATCTCTGCCTGCCTGAATCCCTCCCCACTGCTCACACTCATTCTCTGCCTTTACAGCTTCAGGGGTCTTCTCAGGCTGTGCCTGTGCCCCACTCTAGTCTGAGCCCCCAGACCATGAAAGGGCTCCCCTTCCCATGGCTGTCCTGAATCCGCAGCTCCTTTGGATCTGAAAAGTTCTTCTAGGTGTAACTACAGCCCCAGTAACATTTGGGTCAGAAACAAAGGAACCCACAAACAGGGTACAGTAGAACCCTCTTTTCAGGAGCCAACAAGAACAGAGCTAGAAAGCGAGGATCCCAAATTCCTTTCTTCCCTCTGGTTACAGGATCTGGTCTCAGGTAGACAGTGAGGGTAGGTGTCAGATTGGGGCTGCAGACTGAAGGAGGGGGCCCCAGAGGAAGGAAGCCAGGCATGGGGGCTCTCAAGACCCTCGCCCTAGTCTTAGCTCAGCCTCTCCTGCCCAAGCCTTCATGGCTCTGCTCCATCTGCCACCCCGGAAGCCAAAGCTCATCAGCTCAACCTTCCCCTGACCCTCCCCACCCGACACCCATCCCGGCTCTTTGAGGTGCTTTCCTTTCCACCCCGGCCTGCACCCCAGAAACCTACACTTTGGAAGGATAATGGCTCCCAAATGGCGTTTTTGTCTCTGCTAAGCCTCCAGGAAAGTGAGCATCAGTGAGTCCCTCCAACCTGCTCATTGGGATAATGAGCGCCCTGTACTGTTAATTCTCAGGTGGTTTGCCCTCCCTCCACCCTCCGGGCCCACAGGTTCACGGCTCAAACTTGGAGCTGACTCCAGAAGTGGTCTCCTCCACTCCCATGCCCATCACCCCAAGAATGGGAAAGGGCCTGGTGGGCTTCAATTTCCAAAAAAAAAAAATGTTGGAAAGGGAACTGAGGTCCCCGTCCCATGGCCAAGAAGTCCTATTATTGGACTCTGACTCCTCCAGGAAGGCGGACTGTAAGCCAAGCATTCTTTGCTACACCCCCTTAGGAGTTGTTCAATCCCTAGGGAGCCATCGTCCTCACTTGCTGAGCGGGGAGTCACAAATTTGAGCACACCCTTTGGAGGGGGTGCAGGAAGCAGAAGAGGTGGATTCCCCAAACCACTGAGGAGTCAGTCTGGACTCCTCCCACCCCATCCACGAGTCCTTCACCAAGGACTTTGGAAATGCATTCCCTATCCACTTGGAGAAATCTGGCCCCTGACCCAGGAAGGCCCCTAACCAGCTTGGATTCAATGACAACAGAGCCAGTGTTTACTTGGAACAAAGCACCAGGGGGAAATGCATGCTGAATCAGAGCTGGCCAGCCCCCGCAGCAGCCGGGTAGGAGCATTAGGACATGTCCACACATCTTCAATGGAAAAAGGCCAAGGGCTGTCAGAGAGGCCCAGGGAAGAGGCCTGGGTAGGGGCAAGCAGGGAGCAGACAATCACTTGTTGAAGGAAGATCCAAGTCCAGGTAGGCTTTCTGGAGGAAGTGGCATTTGGGCTGAGCTTTAAAGGATGGGGAAGAATGTGTTCGGTTTCTGGGAGGGATTTGGGGAAGGAACTAGGTGGAAAAAACTGCCTGGGCAGAGGCAAGGAGAGAAGCAGAAAGAGTAAGAGGAGGGTTTGGAGAACACAGCGGGGGTGGGGGTCAGGTAGGGACTGGTTATGGGGGACCCTGAAGGTCTCTCTGGGATGGGACTTTATTCAGGTGGCAGTAGTGAGCCTCTGAAGATTAGGGAGCAAGAGAGCGACATGCCCAACATGGTCTGTCCCTCCTTGGCAATGAGGAGACCAAGTTAGAGGCCTTGTTGAATGTGGCTATGAAAGTCCTGATGAGCCAGGCTGCACGGGGGGCCAATGGCAGTGGGGATAAAGGGAGAGGACGCCTGTGACAGGCACAGCTCCACTCTCCATGGGCTCTCAGCCCATGTGGAGAGGCGGGCCTCCTCTGTGAAGTAGACCCAGGCAGTGCTCAGTGGGCCGTGAGAGAGTAGAAAGGGGGAACAAACTGGGAGTGGAGGGAATCACATCTCCAGTCCCGGCGCCACGGTCAGGAGTGGTCGGCACCTGGGCATCCTCTGGGATCTGTCACCAGCCCCATCTTCTCAGGCCTGACTGGCCCTTAGTGGGGCCCAGTGGACAGCAGGGGGGTTTAGTGAGCAAGGTGTCCTGGGGAAACGGGCTGGATGCTGCAGCCCGTCCAGGGGAGTGAGCAGTCTGAGAGCAGCGAGACCCTGCACTCCTTGGCACCCAATTCTGCCTCCATGTGAAATGCAGAGAAGGAAGTGTGGGCCCCTTGTCTCTGCCAGGAATGACAGCTAGCATTTATTTGCCATTACTGAATGCCAGACACTGAGCGGCCTATTTCATCCTTATCATGGCCTGTATGATGAAGGAGGTGCTGTTATCCAGCTCCTCCCTCTCCTCCCTGTTGAGAGAGACCCAGAGAAGTTCCATTTCTCGTCTAAGGTCACACAGCACAATATATTCAGCGGCACACACTGACTAACACGACACAATACTGCCCCTACAGGCAGAGCCGGGCTAGAGCACAGCATTCTGCTGGCTTTGAAAAGAGATCCCAGCCCAGTGCCATCAGCCATTACAGATATTAGTGTCCACCAAAGTATGGGGGTGGGGGAGACTGCCAAGTGAAACAGAATTCAGCCTGTCTCTTCCCCTTCACCCAGGCCTGGCCCCCTGGGCTGGGCTAAGCCAGGCTGGGCAAGGCCACCCACCCTGAGTGATCCTCCATCCGGAGCAGTGGAGCAGGGCTCCCCAGGCCCGAGGTGAGTCCCACCTGTGCTGGGCGTGGCGTCTCGAGCGCTGCTTCATTCTTTTTTTTTTTTTTGAGGCGGAGTCTCGCTCTGTCCACCCGGCTGGAGTGCAGTGGCCGGATCTCAGCTCACTGCAAGCTCCGCCTCCCGGGTTTACACCATTCTCCTGCCTCAGCCTCTCGAGTAGCTGGGACTACAGGCCCCGCCACCTTGTCCGGCTAGTTTTTTGTATTTTTTTTTTTTTAGTAGAGATGGGGTTTCACCATGTTAGCCAGGATGGTCTTGATCTCCTGACCTCGTGATCCGCTCGTCTTGGCCTCCCAAAGTGCTGGGATTACAGGCTTGAGCCACCACGCTCGGCCCACTGTTTCATTCTGATCCTGACTCAGCCCCTCCTGTCCTGTGCGACCTGGCCTTCCCGCCCTCGGGGGCCCCAGTTGCCTCCTCTGAGAAGGGCATAAGTGGGCCGGCTGGCCTCAGAGGCCCCTCCTTCCAGCTGGGCCCCGGGAGGATGCACAATCAGCTCATTCTTTAGCGAATGCACTGGGGGGCCCAGCGAGCGCTTATGAAGACATTTCGAAGTGGCTGCTCTTGGGAAACCCCAGATGGAATTTGGCATTCAATTTAGGGGGCCGCTGACTGCATGAGGCCTCTGGGTTTCCATGCTCGTGTATGCCTGAGCACCTGCATACACTGCCCTGCTGGTGCCAGATGACGCACCGAACAGAAGATGCTGGCCTTGTCCAGGACCCTCCTTCCTCCTGCATACACTGCCCTCCTGGTGCCAGATGACGCACCGAACAGAAGATGCTGGCCTTGTCCAGCTCAGTCTAGGGGGGTCCATGGTGCTCCCACCCCCTTCTGATCTCACCCACCAAGAATCCTAGGCCCCTGCGGCCATGATGAATGCTAACAGGCCCTGGTGTTCTTGGCCTGGCCTGGGGCCACCCACCTTCAGGCTCCTCGTCTTGTCCCCATCTGCAGGAAGGAACACAGGGCCTTTGGTGTCATGGAAGGACCTGGGGGCCCAGCCAACGGGCTCGAGAGCCCTTCAGACTCTGCCTGGTGAGTCAAGCGCTAGGGACCTCACTTCTCCATTGGAAGATGTGGGGTGGGGGTGGAGTTTGTTCCTATGACATTGTAGGGATGTGGATAGCATTACCAGATTTTGTTTTGTTTTGTTTTTCTTTTTAGAGCAAGGGTGGTGCTCTGTCACCCAGGCTGGAATGTAGTGGTATGATCTCAGCTCACTGCAGCTTTGGACTCCTAGGCTCAAGTGATCCTCCCAACTCAACCTCCAGAGTAACTGGGACTGCAGGTACATGCCACCACACTGGTTTAATTGCTTTTCTTTTCTTTGTTTGCAGAGACAGGGTCTCGCTATGTTGCCCAGATTGGTCTCAAACTCCTGGGCTCAAGTGATCTTCCCACCTCGGCCTCTCAAAGTGCTGGGGTTATAGACATGAGCCACTGTGCCTGGCCTGGTTGCTAGTTTTAACAAAGAAAAATACAGAACATCCAGTTAAATGTGAATTTCAGATAGAAAAGTAAATTTTAGCGTAAGTATGTCTCAAATATCGCTCGGGCCCAGGCTGGGCATAGTGGCACATGCCTGTAATCCCAGCTACTTGAGAGGCTGAAGCGTGAGAATAGCTTGAATCTGGGAGGTGGAGGTTGCAGTGAGCTCACACCACTCCACTCCACTCCAGTCTTGGTTCTCAAAAAAAAAAAAAAATATATATATATATATATATACACACACACACACACACACACATATATATATATAGCATGGAGCATAATTATACTAAAAGAAAATTATTCATTGTTTATCTGAAATTTGGATTTACCTAGGCCTCCTGTCTCTTGTCCGGCAACCCTAGATCTGGGTCAGGTTGATGCCAGAGACCCAGAGAGCAGCCATGCCAGCCTCCTCCCCCTCCTCCTGCCCCTCTTCAGGGCACTGGTGCCTGCCTAGTTCCCTCATCCCCACCCTGCTGGCCCCCCATATCTGTCCCATGAGTTCCCTCATGCCCTTTTCAGCACCCTCATCACCCCCCAGGGTATCTTCCTGCTCTGAGCTCAACCATTTTCTCATTTTCTTCTCCCATAAGGGCCACACCTCTGTAGGGCTCCCGGCCTGGGCAGGATAGCCGGGAGTGTGGGGTAGAGACCCCAACCCTTACTGGTGCAGTGGGGCCTGGGTGGGAACAAGAAGAACCCTAGAAGCCCAAGTTGGCAACGACTCAAGAGGCGGAGGCTCCAGCACTCTCAGGACTAGGTCCCCCTGCCAAGGTCTACCTGCAGGGGCGGAGGGGAGAGGGCGGCCCCTTCCCTTCTCCAAGCTCACAGTCACTTCAAATACAGAGGGGCCAGATCACAATACCCCTCGGATCAGGAGACTGGAAGATTATCTTCGTAAGGGCCGACAAGGGCAAGGAGGTAATGGGAAATAGAGACAGGGAAAGGGAGAGAGAGAGCAGGGAGAGAGCATAAGAAACAGACCGAGAGATTAGGGGTGCAGGACCAAACCACGGACAAGGAGAAGGGACCAGAGAAACCGAGGAAAAACAGACGCCTCCGCCGAGGCAGACAGAGGTGAACACAGAGAGGAGAAACAGACAGGAGAACAGAGGGAAAGGCTGGGAACTCGAGAGAAACTGGGTGCAGACAGATGGGGAGAAACCGAAGCAGAAAAACAGAGACTGGGAGAAACGGTGAGAGACACAGAGGGGTTAAATGTAAGACAGAGAACATGACTGAGAGAGATGAGGGAGAAGGGTGAGATGCAGACACAAGGAAAGAGAAGAAATGTCCCCGACGTCGGGGGTGTTTTTCAGGGGTCAGGACAGGTGGGCGACACAGCAGGAGGCGCCCAAGGACATGACTTTGAGCCTCTCAGGGTCCCCCTTCCCCGGGCCAGGGAGCAGCGCCCCACGTTCCATCGCCCTCTCGCCCTCTCCTGCGGTCCTGGCTGCACCGATCCTGTCCCGCCCCCGCCCAGCGCCCCCAGCCCACTAGCCCCGGCCGCGCCCCTCCCGGCTCCCGGGGACACCCGCGCTGGGCGACGCTGCCACCTGCCGGCCCCTCCCGGAAGTTCTGCGCCTGGAGTGCTGGAGGCGGCGGTCGCAGGGGGCTCGGACTCTGGCTCCTCCGCACTGGGGCGGCCTCCGCGGGGTCTTTCCAGGAATCTGGATGGGCCTGCTCGCCCGCGCCCCGGCGGGCCTGGCAAAGGACCAGCCCCAGCAGCGGATCCCGGGGCAGTCTAAACCCTGGGACCTTGAGTTCCCGTTTTGTCAATGGGAGGAAATGCACCAACACCTCCCGTAGGATTTCAAGAAGGAGGGCACATGAAGATACCCATGTTGTGCTCCTGGTCTTGCTTCCTCGACCTGGAAATCTCAGGTCACTCTGAAATCAGCCAGGCTGCCTCCTCCCTCCTTTTTTGGCCAAAACGCAATGGGGTGATATCCCCCAACCATAACACCTCGAAATCTACCCTAGAACCTTCGCCTTCCCCTCCCTCAACCTCTGCCCCCATGACTTCTCACCAGACCCAGCAGTCCAGATGAGAAGGGGCTTCCACGTCCCCCTCCCACTCCTGCCGGTCCCGGCACCCCTCCCTGGAGTCTGGGGCACTTAGGAGTGGAGGAGCTGGGGGTTAGGAAGGCCCAGCTCAGCGGTGTGGAGTTGACCCCACCTCTTTTTAAATTTAGGTTATTTATCTATTTATTTATCTATTTTGAGATGGAGTCTCACTCGGTCGCCCAGGCTGGAGTGCACTGGCGCGATATCGGCTCACTGCAACCTCTGCTTCCCGGGTTCAAGCGATTCTCCTGCCTCAGTCTCCTGAGTAGCTGGGATTACAGGCACCCGCCACCACGCCCGGCCAAATTTTTTATTTTTAGTGGAAACGGGATTTCACCGCGTAGGCCAAGCTGGCCGCGAACTCCTGACCTGAAGTGATCTGCCCGCCTCGGCCTCCCAAGGCGAGTATTACCTGGCATTACCAGCGTGAGCCGCGCCCGGAGGTAGAAGAGATTAACAGATCTGTTAATCTCTTCTACCTCCCAATTCCCAAAACCCAACCGAGACCTCTGCGCCTCCCTTCCTCCTCCCAGCCCCTCCCTGCCCCGAGTCCGCCTCTCCCGGTGCAGCTCCGCCCCCATCCCGAGGCGGGGCCCCATAGATGGAGAGAAGTGGGAGAGGTCGGAGCCCCGCCTTCGCTACACGGGAAAGCTCAGTGGCCCCCAAGCCAGGATGTCCCAAGCTTGGGTCACCGGCCTCGCGCCCACCTTGCTGCTCAGCCTGCTGGCTAGCCCCCAAAAGGTGAGACTTGGGAGGTAAGGTTGTTGAACTTTCGGGCCCTACCCTTGTAGGTCAGGAGTCTGCTTCTGGAGCCTGGTGCCACCTTCTATAATCAGGATTTCCTCCTGACCACACACAATTAGCAACTTCCTTTCTTTCTTTGCTGTGGAGGTGGACGTGGAGGTGGAGGTGGGGGCAGCAGAGGAGGCTCTGGGAGAGCCTGGGTTCTCCCACCTCAGAGGGGAATCCTGTGGTGGGAACTGGCCACCACCCGCCACCTATCTGACACCTGGCACTTCTCTGTGAATAGGGACTTTGGACCTCGTTATTAGCCTCAGCTTATCCTTCCAGCTCCTTCCTGCCTGAGGTCTGGACACCTGGGCCAGCACTTAGCCCCAGCTCTGTTCCTCCAGTGCTGGGGGACCCTGGAATGTCCCCCACCCTCTTTGGGACTGTGTCTCTGCTTGTTCTCTAGGGGAGAGAAGGCTCCCTCGTCCCCTTCTAGGGGTGAGTAATCCCAGCCTGTGGTGGGATTTGACCTGGCTGCCTAACCAAGGCTGGGGAGACCTCTGAAATCTGTGATTTTGAGAGGGAGGTGTAGGGTTCTAGTGCTCCCTCGGCCCTTCTGTTCCTCCCAGGTAAACTCTACAGGTGATGGGGGAAGACTGTCTGGTCCTGGGGTGGGTGATTATCCTGGGAACAGAGAAGGGTCTAGAACATGCATTTGTGACTTATTTCCATTTAAGAACCAGAGGGAAGTCAGGGCCTGCTCCCGGAACAGGGTACCTTCACACATCTGGGCTGAGCTTTCAGAGTGGCTCTGCCAAAACCCTTCCATGGACCCGGGTTAGTGAGCAAGGTGTTCCTTCTAAATCACTGGGCAGTCGGTTTGTGTCAATGCTGGGCTGGGCATCCTCTGGTTTACCCCTCCCACCAACCCCAGGGGTGAGGTGCTGTTAATGCCTTCAATTCTGGAGTTAAGTAAGCTGAGATTTACTTACTCCCAGCCCAAGACCACCCTGATGCTCCATAAAACTCAGCCTCTGAACCACCCCAGACAAGACTACCCCCTGGTTAAAATGTGGGGAGACAATCTGGGAGAAGAGCTCCTCCCCCTCCCAAACCGGAACTTGAGACTAATTTACTAAACCTGTTAATTACCCATCTCTTCTTAGTTGGGGTCCAGGAAAAGGACAAGGGCCAGAGTGGGGTCTGAGGGGGAAGGGGTGCTGCTGAGTGCCTGGATGGACCCCTCCATTTCTCTCTCTCTCTCTCTCTATATATATATATATTTTTTTTTTTTTAATTTAAAAAATAGAGGCTGGGCGCAGTGGCTCACACCTGTAATCCCAGCACTTTGGGAGGCCGAGGCAGGCCGATCATGAGGTTGGGAGTTTGAGACCAGCCAGACCAACAACCCCATCTCTACTAAAAATACAAAAATTAGCCGGGTATGGTGGCACGTGCCTGTAATCCCAGCCACTCGGGAGGCTGAGGCAGAAGAATCACTTGAACCTGGGAGGTGGAGGTTGCAGTGAGCTGAGATCGCACCACTGCACTCCAGTCTGGGCAACAGTCTGAGACTCCGTCTCAGAAAAAAAAAAAAAAAATAGAGATAGGGTCTCGCTATGTTGGCCAGGTTGCTCTTAAACTCCTGGCCTCAAGCAATCCACCCACCTCAACCTCCCCAAGTACTTAGGATTGCAGAGATGAGGCACGGCGCCCAGCTTGTCTCCAATTCTATAGTCATTCCTGTGTGCTGTGTGATTTGGATTCACAGACTCACCCTCCCTGGGCCAACCTGCAGGGGTTCCTTCCTGTTCCTGTCCCCACAAAGGGACAAAACCTGTGAGATGGTACTCAGCCTGGGACTGAGCATGGAAAAGGGGAATTACCCCAACTATTATCGGCTATCACTGGTATTCTTATCTTTACTGTTGTGATTTGCAATTGAAATATTTCAAGTAAAGGTATACAGATAAAGATAATGGTGGTTTTGCCAAAGCTGGCGTCCTATTTTTAGCCTTGGTTGTTTGTCCCAGGAGGCTAGGGTGAGGTGACAGATGCCCTCCCCCACCACCCATTTCCTATGTTCTGGCACCTACATCCCTCCCCCACAGTCTGGGAGCAGCAAGGATGAAATGAAACCAGGTAATTGATGAATGCACGTTCATTCATTCTGCAATTATTTTGACTATTGAGTTTTCAACAATGATGTAGCAAAAATCCCTGCCCTCGCGGAGTTTGCCTTTGACACAACTGAAGGACAATTAACAAGATAAAGTAAATGTATAGTATGTTAGATGTTGATAAGAGATGTGGAGAAAAATTAAGCACACTAAGGGGAAGGAGAGTGGTTGTAATTTTAAATAAGGTAACCAGAGAGGGAGGGGCTGGAGCCAGCCTTGCAGCCACCTAGAAGAGTATTCCAAATCAGTGCAGCTTTGACACGCAATTGCTATCAATGGAGTGAAATTCTGTAAGATGCCCTGGCTGCTCTGCAGACCTAGTATAGAAGAGGGAGAAGCTGATTTGGGAGGCGGGGTCCTGGCAGCTTTGCAGAGCATGGAATCCCCTAGGCAGGGATCTGAAGGATGAATGGAGGCTCAGACAGGTGTAAAACAGACAGGTATGTTCAGGGAACTCCCAGTGGGTGTGTGTGAGAGGAAGAGAAAGAACTAGGGGAAGCGAAAGGGGAGGGAGTGCAGCTGCCCACTGGGGGGTCTCTACCCCAGGGAGCCACCGAAGGCGGCTTCCAGCAAGATGCAAGATTTTTCGGTGATGAGATTTGCATTATAGGAAGAGTGCACCTGCCCACAGTGTCTGCAGTGACAGGGTGGGAGAAAGAAAGTGCCCTGAGAAATGGGTGTCACGGCAGAAGCCGGGTTGGAAGGGTGGTCAGAAGGGATGAGCTTACAAACCAGGGGGTGATGGAATGTGCTGAGAGAGTAAGGGCAGCTGGGGCCAGCCAGGGGTCAGCTGGGCTCCAAGCACTGACCTGGGACCATAGTAGAGAGTGAGGTGGGGAGTGACTTGCAGGAAGAGGCTGAGTCTACTGGGGACCTGCTGCCTGTGAGGTACCTGGGTAGCATCTGAATGGAGACCCCACTCCCACTATCCCCAGTTTATGATCCCGACCTCTCTCTTTTCTTCCACAGGTTGCAGCCAAATGTGGTTTCATCTTGTAAGTCTGGAAGCCATAATTTCCAATCTGGGGAGTGGGGAGGAGCAACCCAAATCACGCCCTGCATGCCTTGTAGGGTATGGGGGGCCAGAAACCCCATCCATCCTCACCCACTCCCAATCCAGCTAGAAACTGTCCCCCCACTTTCCCAGCCAAAGAGGGAGACCCCACCCTCTCCCTCCACCAACGAACCCAGGGACTTCCACACTTGGGGGCAGGTCTGTAGCTGGATCCCGGTCCTTCCTACTGCAGTGCCAGGCCATCTCCCCTCTGAGGGTCCCCTGGGTAGAAGGCAGGGGGCTAACCCTCATAGAGAAATCCCAGAAGCCTGAGCACAGGGGTGGGGCTTGGTAAGGGTCACTGGGCAGAAAAGTGTTTCCATTAGGTCAGCACTGGGTGTTCTGAAAGCACCCATTCTCTGACCCCTCATACTCCATGGGCGCCATCGAGGACTTTCTTCCTGGACATGCCATGTGGCCCTTTCCCCTCACCTCCTGAGAGTTGGATGAGCGGTGTCATGGCCACTGCAATGTCCCATCCCCACACCTGCCTGCTGAGGTCAACAGGATACTTCTCCCACCCATGTTACAGATGAGGGGCGTGGGGCCCAATAGGGAGCCCTTCGCCAGAGTCCTCCTACTGAGCTCAGAGGGAGGCCATACCCCCCACCCCGCTAAGGGGTGGCTTGGTGCCATGAGCATATTGGGTGTGTTTTGGGGAGGCTGGGATCCTTCTGCATCTCCATTCTGGTGCCAACAGCTTCTCCTTGCCCTTTTCTGTGCCCTCCGTCCAGCAACTGCCCCAAAGGATTCAAATGCTGTGGTGACAGCTGCTGCCAGGAGAACGAACTCTTCCCTGGCCCCGTGAGGTGAGCCCAGGGCCAGCTCCTCTGGGCGCAGTCCTTGGAGGGACCTGGTCCACACAGGGCAAGGCCAGGCACCTGCCGAGGGGGCAGTGTGGGCGGCGGGAGCGGGGAGGTGTGGGGAGTACCCAGGGTGGCCTGGGGACTCAGGGTGCTCTTGGTGGTCCCCACTCCAGGATCTTCGTCATCATCTTCCTGGTCATCCTGTCCCTCTTTTGCATCTGTGGCCTGGCTAAGTGCTTCTGTCGCAACTGCAGAGAGCTGGAGCCAGACGCCCCAATGGATTGCCCGGGGCCCCTGGAACTGCCCTCCATCATCCCTCCAGAGAGGGTCAGAGTATCCCCCTCTGCACCCCCACCCCCCTACAGTGAGGTGGGTGTCTCATCCCTATCCCTACCTTGCTTCTTGCCGGCTGTGCAGCAGGGACAGTGGAGGGCCCTTCGACCCTGGAGGGCACTCTGCACCCAGCATTGGGTCACCCCTCTCCCTGGTAACCATGCCTCAGCTGGCAGCGGGGAGTGGTGGCCAGGGCCAGGACCTAGAAGACTGAATTCCCTCTTTTCCCTGCAGGTGATTCTGAAGCCCAGCCTGGGCCCAACTCCCACAGAGCCACCCCCTCCCTACAGCTTCAGGCCTGAAGAATATACCGGGGATCGGAGGGGCATTGACAACCCGGCCTTCTGAGTCACCTCCTGCCTGGAAGCTTGCGATCAGCAGCCTCCTCCCCAGTGCCTCCTTGATCAAGCTAGAGACTGCTGGCACCCCAGGAATGTCCCTGCCCATCCTGCCATGACTCTGTTCTTTCTTGGATTTAACTTATTACTTTTTCTGCCTCTGTTTCCACCCCAGCTACCTCTCTTGTCCTGAGGGTTAGGCTGGAGTGACAGTATCTGCCCCCCAACCAACCCAAGAAAGAGGATGCCAGAAGGAAAATGCCGACCATTGGAGGTGCCCAACAGCAGAATGGGCTACTCTGAGGGGTAGTGAGAGCCCCATTTCTGGAGGTATGCAAATCTTGACTGGACAGCCAGCTCTGAGATTTTATCAGGGCACTTCTACACCTGTGGGACATTGGACTGGATGAGCTCTGAGCCAGCTTCCACTCCTACCTGAATAGAGAACTCACTGTACCCACCCACAACACAGGATAAACACATGTCCTCACTGCATGTTACTGATCGCAGCTGAGGGCCTGCCTCTGGCTGTGTGGGGAGGTGGGCGGAGAGGTGAGTCCAGACACTGCTGGGGGTGTGGTGATGGGGTTGCGGTGCCGCAGTCCCACCACTGATGAGCCATCTGGGAGGACAGTCCATCTGTGGGCCGCTCTTGGTGCTTGTTCTAGGTGCTTTGGCTGTCTGTTTTTTTATGTCTCTGTGTGCCAAAGAGCCTGGAAATGGGGTGCGCATGTCCCTTGTGTGGATTTCCCAATCCCTTCTGCCCACAGCTTTCCTGGGACACATGGAGCCCAGCTCTCTGGCTGTCTTACCATGAGTTGTGAGAAGTTGGCTGCGAGGAGTTGGATCCAGGAAGCAGCCCTGGGACAGCCCCTGGGACAGCCCATTCTGCTGTTGATAGCAGGAAACCACCTGCTGGGAGACGATGGGGGTGGGGAGAAGCCCAGGAGAGCAGTGGGTGGGGCTGGGCATCTGTGGAGTGGGGCTTTAGGAGACCTTGAACGGCCCCACCCTGGAATCTCCTACAGGGAGGGGAGGAGGTGGCAGGTTCCACCCTTCTCTACCAGCCCCACCCGTGGGAGTTAAGCCCTAGGGGAAGAGAGTCTTCACATGGGGGCCTGGCATAGTCATGCAGAATGGGGCAGGACAGTGCCAGTGCCTTGGGACTCAGATGGGACTGGGTGCCTCTACCCTGATTTTTGCCTTTGCACTGCGCCGCCACAGTCCACTTAATGCCAGCCTCCTTCTCCAGGCAGAGGACCCCGTGTCAGTGCTGGCCAAAGCTCCCAGGAGGATTGGAGGTAGAACTGGCCCTCGTGTGCCAGCAGGGGTGCCTCCTTTAGTGCTCTCCCAATAATGCCCATCCTGGGGGCATCAGTACGCAGGCAGGTGGCAGAGTTGGGGGCAGTTTGATGGCACAGGCAGCCCCAAAGATGTCAGGAACAGGGACTGTCTGGGTGTGGGTTCCCAGTGGAGATAGGGCCCTAGAAGGAGTGCAGCAGTTACTGACAAGATAGTGCCAGGGTTGGCTGTAGGAGAATGAGCCCAAGCGTAAGTGGAAGTTTCCCGTTACTTTCAGGGATTGGTCAGGGGTGGCAGAAAGCATGTGGGTTCTTGGTGTAGATGTGGCTAGTTCCAATGAGAGAAGTCCTGGAGCTGATGTTACCCTCACCGTGATAGCAGGAGGATGTTGAGAAATGGGCTTGGCAGACCTGGAGGAGAAGTTACTCGGCCCAGACGTTGTCTTCCTTTCATCACAGGGCCTTTAACTCCTAAGGAGCAGCAGAGTGGCCCGAAGGAAAGTGGCCGTCCTGAAACCTAGTGTTGCTGTGACCTGGTGACAGAAATGGAAACCTCTGTGGCTCTGGTCATCCTTGGTGGGAGTGGAAATGGTGTCACCTTTCTAGAGGGCCATCTGGCACCATGCAATCATGCCACAGATGTTTACAAGGCTCCTGCTATCTAGGAAGCACTATACCTGGCACTGGGTATCCATTAAAATGTAAATTGCACGTGACCTGGCAATTCCACTTCTAGAAATGAGCCTTCAGAAGTGCTCATACAAAAGAGCTCAATATAAGTACCAGGCACTAACCCATTGTGCCACCAGAGCTCCCTATGCAGCCTTTTAAAAGAATAAATAGGTTCTGTAGCACCAACCCTGCAAAGCATCCATCACTTATTGTTACAGAGAAAAGGCAAGTTGCGGAACTGCCTATGATCTCAGTTTGTAAGGATATAACCCATACATATTTTATTTTATATATGTATATTTTTCCTTTGCAAATATGTAGATAAGATCTAGAAGGATATAAAGCAATCACTCACCACACTTCCAATAGTTGTTGGCCCCAGGAGTGGGATGTAGGTAGCGAATTGCAAGCAGGGCTTCTTCCTTTCTATGCTTTGGCACTGTGTGTTTTTTACAATCAGCAAGTATTGCTTTCGTAAATTTAAAGAGATTTGTTTACTGGAAACTGTAGGCAGCTTTAGAAGTTTATGAAAATTCACCTTGTGAACTTTGATCAATGGCAGCTAATAAATTATCAGCCCTGGTATGTGGAAGAGAATACAAGGACTTTAGACTGTGGTACCCACCTGACATGGATGTGACCCAGGAGATAGATACGTGATGGGAAAGCCTGGACGCCTGCCAGACATGCGTGAAGCCCAGGTCTCAGACCTGCGCAGGATTTATGAGGTGAAGGGGTGGTCTGCCCCTCCACACCTGTGGGCGTTTCTCGTTAGGTGGAACAAGAGACTTGAGAAAAGAAATGAGACACAGAGACAAAGTATAGAGAAAGAAAAAGTGGGCCCAGGGGACCAGCGCTCAGCATACAGAGGACCCATGCCGGCACCGGTCTCTGAGTTCCCTCAGTATTTATTGATCATTATCTTCACCATCTTAGAAAAAGGGAAGTGGCAGGATAATAGGATCATCGTAGGGAGAAGGTCAGCAGTAAGACATGAATAAAGATCTCTGTGACATGAATAAGTTTAAGGAAAAGTGCTGTGCCTTGATATGCATATGCAAATATCTCCATAAACCTTTTTAGCGCACAAAGAGCAGCATTGCCACTAGCACGTCCCGCCTTCAGCCCTAAGGCGGTTTTGTCCTTTCTCAGTAAATAGAACACACAATTGGGTTTTACACCGAGATGTTCCATTGCCCAGGGACGGGCAGGAGACAGATGCTTTTCTCTATCTCAACTGCCAAGAGGCCTTCTTTCCTCTTAATACTAGTCCTCCTCAGCACAGACCCTTCACGGGTGTCAGGCTGGGGGACGATTAGGTCTTTCCCTTCCCATGAGGCCATATTTCAGCCTATCACATGGGGAGAAACCTTGGACAATACCTAGCTTTCCTAGGCAGAGGTCCCTGCAACCTTCTGCAGTGTACGTGTCCCTGGGTACTTGAGATTAAGAGAATGGTGATGACTTTTAACCAGCAGGCTGCTTTCAGGCACTTGTTTAACAAAGCACATTCTGCATAGCCCAAAATCCGTTAAACCTTGAGTCACCACAGCACATGTCTCTTGCAAGGACAAAGTTGGGGGTAGGGTCACAGATTAACAGCATCTCAAATACAGAACAAAATGGAGCCTCTTATGTCTACTTCTTTCTATATAGACACAGTAACAGGCTGATCTCTCTTTCTTTTCCCCACAATGAGGTGAATAATGAATGAGAGAAACAGTGAGCTGGTTGGTTGGGTGAGTGAGCAGTGTCACAGTGGCGGAGAACTCATCCCTCATGGCTGGTTTAGTCACTCAAAGCCAGTGAGTGAATAATGAAAGATGGAATGAATGAATGAAGATTAAATGAGTGCATCAATGAATGAATGAATAAGATCTGCCACCAGATATTTGTAAAGAAACACAGTCTAGGCCAGGCGCGGTGGCTCACGCCTGTAATCCCAGCACTTTGGGAGGCCGAGGCAGGCAGATCACAAGGTCAGGAGATCGAGACCACAGTGAAACCGTCTCTACCAAAAATACAAAAAATTAGGCGGGCGCGGTGTCAGGTGCCTGTAGTCGCAGTTACTCAGGAGGCTGAGGCAGGAGGATGGTGTGAACCCGGGAGGCGGAGCTTGCAGTGAGCCGAAATTGTGCCACTGCACTCCAGCCTGGGCGACGCAGCGAGACTCTGTCTCAAAAAAAAAAAAAGAAACACAGTCTAGTTAACAGCAAGGAGATGTTCCTCGTGGCTGTGCACTTGAATTTCTATCTGCAGGGACTCCCCAGAGGAATGGGAAATGCAGGAAAGGCTGTAGGGTGGGGGGCATGTTGAAGGGGGAGAGCCTTAAGGCACTTGCTCCAGGGATGCAGAAGGGGAGGAGAAGGGCTGCTGCTGAGGGAAGTGAGGAGGGGGATAAACACCAGCAGGAATCTTACCTCACCCTCCAGCTGAGATGCAGAACTCCAGCTTCTGACATTTCGCCTTCTGCATCCAACATCTCCAGGCGTTGGTGTGACCATTTGTACAGTGAAGAGGGTGGGCCCTTCTGGCTCTGGTAGGATGTAGCTCTGAATCCAAAGTTGGGAAGGGGCCTGGCACGGTCGCTCATGCCTGTAATCCCAGCACTTTGGGAGGCTGAGGTGGGTGGATCACTTGAGGTCAGGAATTCGAGACCAGCCTGGCCAACATGGTGAAACCCTCTCTACTAAAAACACAAAAATTTGCTGGGTTTGCTGGTGGGCACCTGTAATCCCAGCTACTTGGGAAGCTAAGGCACGAAAATCCCTTGAACCTGGGTGGCAGAGGTTGCAGTGACCTGAGATCACGCCACTGTACTCCAGCCTGGGCGACAGAGTGAGACTCCGTCTCAAAAACAAAAACAAAACAAAACAAAACAAAAAACAAAAAAAAAACAAACCAAAGTTGGGAAGGACCAAGTAAGAACAGGCAGAGAAGCTGCTCAACACCAGCAGACTTTCCTCCACTCTGCCTTGGCCACACTCTCAAGTGGACATACCTTATCTCGTCAGTCCTGATCACCTCCAGCCTCCCACTCTGAACATCACCTCCTGCACTGGCAGTTCAGGTAGGTCCTGTATTACCACCACACCATGCCAGCAATTCTCTGAGCCCACCCAGCCCTCCGAGCCAGCGATCTTTGCCTGTTGGCAGCGCCATCACCATGTCCTTAAGCCATCCTTACAGTCACTGCCCTGCATCCTTTACCCCTTTTCCCCCATTCACTGTGCCCACCCAGGGCAACTCCAGACTCCAGTTGGATCCAACTATGGCTCAAGAACCAGCACCCGTGTGTGACCAGACTCATTTTCCAAATCACAACCAAGCATCTCACGCGGGCCCTCGGTTCCTCTAATGCACTTTCACAGCTTCACTTCCTCTCTCTTGAAATGACTAATTTCAAATCTCCCACACCCCCAACCTCAATTTCTCCTGGCAATGCCACCACAGGCTTCAGAGAAAAGAAGGGATGCAACCACAGCCGCATACCTCACCTCTGTGCCCCACACCTGCCGCCCAGTATCCACACGTGCTCCCTTCCCCCGCCGTATCGCGCTCCTCCAGCCTGCACAGGACCCCAGCCCTCCTGCTCCTTAGGGCGTGGCCCCCACAGTTGTCTCTGCAGAGCCTTTCTCCCCTTCCCCAGATCATTATCATCCGCTTATAACATGCCCTGCCCTCCATCCTTCAGAAACTCTCCCTGGAGGCCCCCAGCTCCTCCGGCATCTGCTGTTCCACCTCCCCCCTCCCCACTTTCATTCTGTGCTGCTCCTATCAGCCTTTTGTCCCCACCGTTACAGGAGATGACTCTCGTCCAGATCATCAGTGACCTACATATCACTGAGGCCAAAGGTCCCTTCTCCGGCTTCTCAGTGGCTTTTGACATGCTTGGCCACGGCCTCCTTACGTGCTTTTCCAATGTCTCTGACTCCAACTTCCCCCGGTTTCCCTCCTCCACACGGCCTTCTCCTTCTCAGGAGCCTTCACTTCCCTGCTCCTCCTCTGCCCTCTTTTGGTGATGGCTGCCCCGGAGGTCTGTCTTGGGGTCTCCCGTCTTCGTCTTTTTTTTTTTTTTTTTTTTTTTTGAGACGGAGTCTCACGCTGTTGCCCAGGCTGGAGTGCAGTGGCGCGATCTCGGCTCACTGCAAGCTCCGCCTCCCGGGTTCCCGCCATTCTCCTGCCTCAGCCTCCTGAGTAGCTGGGACTACAGGCGCCCGCCACCGCGCCCGGCTAATTTTTTGTATTTTTAGTAGAGACGGGGTTTCACTGTGGTCTCGATCTCCTGACCTTGTGATCCGCCCGCCTCGGCCTCCCAAAGTGCTGGGATTACAGGCTTGAGCCACCGCGCCCGGCCCCGTCTTCGTCTTTGTTCATTCCCGTAGTGGCTGTCATCCCGATCTGCGGCTTCACAGACCCACAGACCATCTCCGGTCTGATGAATCTCAAGGCTTTATCTCCCGCCAAGACTTCTCCTTAGGACTCAGACTCACATATTTAACTACCTCACACCTCCTCTTGGATGCCTAATGAGCATCTCCCAGCCAAAAGCAGGCTCGAATTTCCCTCCACCACCCCCTCAAACCCCGTCCTTCCCAAGGTCTCCCACCATAAATAGATGGTGCTCCCCATTCGCCCAGTTGTGTAGGCTAAAACACTAAGAAGTTACTGTGATTTCTCTTTCCCTCACCCCATCATCCTGACAGTGCTGCCTCCAAGATAGACCTAGGCCCACTTATTACCATTTCACGGTTACAGACCTCGACCAAGTCACCTTCATCCCTAGCCCAGCCTATCCTAATGACCTTCTTCTACCTGATTTCTGCCTCCAGGTTTGTCTCCATCTCGCCCCCTGCAGTTTATCCCACACACTGCACTTAGGGAGATCTTTCTAAAGTGCAAACAAGACATGCTATTCCTGTGCTTAAAATCCTCCAATGAGATGGAGGTTATAGTGAACCGAGATCATGCCACTGCACTGCAGCCTGGGTGACAGAGCGAGACTGTCTAAAAAAAAAAAAATCCTCCAATGGGCCAGGCGCAGTGGCTCACTCCTATAACACCAGCACTTCAGGAGGCCATGGTGGGAGGGAGGATCACTTGAGCCCAGGAGTTCAAGACCAGCCTGGGCAACATAGAGAGACCCCCCGTCTCTACACAAAATATTTTTGTATTTTTTGGCTTCACTCCTGGTGGTGCGAGCCTGTGGTCCCAGCTATTCAATGGCAGGGCAGGGTTGGGGGGAGTTGGGGCAGGGGGAGACTGAGGTGGGAGGATTGCTTAAGAGATCAAGAGGTTGAGGCTGCAGTGAGCTGTGATCCCACCACCGCACTCCAGCCTGGGTGACAGAGCGAGACCTTATTTCAAAAAAACAGAAAAAGAAAAAATGTGCCCATTGCACTTAGAATAAACTTCAAACCCCTGACTGTAGCTGGCAGGACTTAGGCGGTGTGGCCCCTCCCTTGCCCTCCAGCATCTTCTCCTACTTCTCTCTCCCTTCTCACGGTATCGCAGCCACAGTTGCCTTCTCTCTGGGACTTGACTATCCCAAATCTTGGCCTGGCCCAGGGCCTTTGATGGCTTTTCTGCTTAGAACTTCCCTCCCTCCCAACTCCCTCCTCCCAGTCTTCACAGGGCTGCTGTATTTTCACCGTTCAGGTTCCCAGAGGGGCCAGCATGTGCAAAGGCCTGAGGAGGGAAGGAGATTGGGGGCTGGAGAAACTTAAAAGAGACCCCTTCCTTCCTTCAAAACCCCCTAAAATTTTGCAGAGTTCGGTGGCATGTACCCGTAGTCCCAGTTACTCTGCAGGCTGAAGCGGGAGGATCAAGTGAGCCCAGGAGTTCAAGGTTGCAGGACACCATGACTGCACTTGTGAGCAGCCACTGCACTCCAGCCTCGGCAACCTAAAAAATAAAAACCCCTTGTGGGGGCACAGTGGCTCAGGCCTGTAATCCCAGCCCTTTGGGAGGTCTAGGTGGGAGGGTAGCTCGAGCCCAGAAGTTCGAGACTAGCCTGGGCAACAAAGTGAAACCCCATCTCTACAAAAAATAAATAAAAATAAAATACCCCAAGAGTATGAAAAGAGGGTTTTGTGTTTCCTCAGGCTGCTGTAGCAAAGAACCACAGAGTAGGTGGCTTAAAAGAGAAGAAATTTATTATCTCAGTTCTGGAGGCCAGAAGTCTGAAATCCAAGCATGGTTAGCGTTGCCCTTGCCTATCTTTTGGCGGCTGCTGGCAACCCTGGGTGGCCCTTGGCTTGTGGCTGCCCTCTAGACTCTGCCTCTGCAGCACAGAGCATTCCCTCCCTTCCTCCCTCCCTTCCTCCCTCCCTTCCTTCCTTCTTCCTTCCCTCCTTGCTTCCTTCCATCCCCTCCCTGCCTTCCCTGTCTTCCTCTCTCCCTCTCTTTCCCTCTCCTTTCCTTCCTTCCTTTCCTTTCCTTCCTTCCTTCCTTGCTTGCTTGCTTCCTTCCTTCCTTCCTTTCTTTCTCTTTCTCTCTCTTTCTCTTTTTCTCTCTTTCTTTTTTTCCTCCCTCCCTCCTCCCTTCCCCTCCCTTCCCTTCCCTTCCCTTCCCTTCCCTTCCCTTCCTTCCCCTTCCCTTCCCCTCCCCTCCCCTCCCCTTCCCTCCTTCCTTCCTTCTTTCTTTTTTCAGAGACAGCGTCTCGCTCTGTCACCCAGGCTGGAGTGCAGTGGGATGATTATAACTCACTGCAGCCTGGAACTCCTGGGCTTGAGCAATCTTCCTGCCTCAGCCTCCCGAAGCACTGGGATTACAGGTGCAAGCCATCACGCCCAGCCTATCATTTTTTTCTGTGTCTATGCATAAGGACACTCTTCCTTGGATTTAGACT
The DNA here is from genome assembly GCF_043159975.1 of Macaca nemestrina. Lineage (NCBI taxonomy): Eukaryota > Metazoa > Chordata > Mammalia > Primates > Cercopithecidae > Macaca > Macaca nemestrina. Next base: position 58,903,288 of record NC_092141.1, on the reverse strand, counting down.
TCACCCTAATCTAGAATGATCTCATCTCAAGATCCTTATCTTAATTACCCCTGAAAAGACCCTGATTTCAAATAAGGTCACACTCTTAGGTTTTGGCTGAAGAGACATAATTTAACCCACGAGAGAGGATATATTTCTAGGCATTTTAATCTGGGTGGGATTGCTGAGGCAGGAGGACCTCAGAGGTTACCTGAAAAAGCATATCTGTAAGCACATTCCCTGAAAAACTAGCTATAGGTGATTTTCTTTTTTCTAGAGGATATGTTTTTTTAAAGGGTTGGGGGAGCATCTGTGTTCAGATAAATTTGGAAAATGCTGCATACAACTCCCACACTAGAGTCACAGTTCACCTTAGTATATTAAAGGGCTGAGAATTCACGGTAAAGAAGCACTATGTATTTATGTAAAGCATCATTTCCCTAGTTTATTTCACCATAAAACCCCATTTTCTTTCTCATAATCTCTGTAGCATTTTCAGATCCTATCAGCCTGTGGAAATTCAAGAGGAATGTTGATGTGACCCAACCATGTCTTACTATAACTGAGAAGATCAACATCCAGAAAAGGACAAGTGACTCATCCAAGCGCACACTGCTGAGAGGGTTGGAAGTTGATTTAAAACTCAGCCTCCTCAAAATGATAGCGATGGAGACACATTAGTTGTTGATGGGGAGAGAGTGCGTGTGGCTACACAGAGGTCTCACCAGAGAGATCTATTTGATGAGAGAACAGTTCTGCCTTTTACTTGAAGTGGTAGTATTACACAAATTTGCATGTGATAAAACAACACAGAACTAGGCACACACGTTATACGCATGTCAGTTTTCCTGGCTTTGATACTTTACATAAGATGCAACCTTTGGAGGTCCAGACACAGTGGCTTACCCCTGTAATCCCAGCACTTTGGGAGGCTGAAGTAGGCAGACCCCCTGAGGTCAGGAGTTCCAGACCAACCTGGCCAACATAGTGAGACTCCATCTTTACTAAAAATACAAAAAGTAGCCAGGAGTGGTGGCACACACCTGTAGTGCCGGCTACTCTAGAGGGTGAAGCAAGAGAATTGCTCAAACCCAGGAGGCGGCGGTTGCAGTGAGCTGAGATCACACCACTGCATTCTAGCCTCGAGGACAAGAGCGAAACTCCGTCTCGGAAAAAAAAAAGAGATGTAACCCTTGGAGGACAGTGCCTCACACCTGTAATCCCAGTGCTTTGGGAGGCTGAGGCAGGAGAATTGCTTGAGCCCAGGAGTTCGAGACCAGTCTGCGCAATATAGTGAGGCCCCCTCTCTAAAAAAATTAGCCAGGCATGGTGGCACATACCTGTAGTCCCAGCTCACGGGCTGGGACTATGGGACTACTTGGGAGGCTGAGGTGGGAGGATCGCTGAAGCTCAGGAGTTCGAGGTTGCAGTGAACTATGATCATGCCACTGCACAGCAGCTTGGGCAACAGAGCAAGGACCTGTCTCGAAAAAAAAAATTTGAGATAAATTTGGCAAAGAAAATTGGGACCTCTTTGTACTATCTTTGCAACTTCCTGTGAATCTATAATGATTTCAAAATAAAAAGTATGAAAAATCGGTTTCCTGCCTCCAGGTTCCAGAGCTTTTAACACTGTCAAAGGTCATTAGATCAAGATTAGGTGTATGCTATGCTATTCATATGCTTCTAGTACCCAATAAAAAGCACAGTTTATGGGCTGGGTGCAGTGGCTCACGCCTGTAATCCCAGCACTTTGGGAGGTTGAGGCAGGCAGATTACCTGAGGCCAGGATTTCGAGACTAGCCTGGCCAACATGGTGAAACCCCATCTGTACTAAAAATACAAAAATTGGCTAGGCATGGTGGCACACACCTGTAGTCCCAGCTACTCGGGAGGCTGAGGCAGGAACATCACTTGAGCCCAGGAGGTTGAGACTGCAGTGAGCGGTGATCACTTTGGAGGCTCAAGAAGACAATTTTGTGTTTTGACACAGCAATAGCAGAACTTTCATCACCAATTAGATTCAGAACAGGTTATAATGCACACATTTTTGCCACATGCCCAGTCGTCTGGCTTCTCTTGGAATTGTCTCCATTTGCCCCCACTCCCACCCTCATTCACATAATGACTGTGGAACTGGGGGCAGCCATTTCCTTTCCACACAATGTGATTCTGCTTCTCTGGCTACAGTTGACTGGTTCAGGGGTGGGCACTGATCCAATCTGGGCCAATCAGAGCCCTTCCCTGAGAATTTTCGATTTGGAGCTCAGGGAATCTGTCCAAACCTAGATTGCTCAGGTAGTGAAAGTGTGAGATGGAGATGGGGTCACTGGTGGCCATGTTAGCCCCTTATGTGAAAAAACCTAGTTGAGTGGGAAGAAATGAAGCCAACATTCAAAGCAAAGTAAAGACAGGAGACAGAGAGAAAGTCCTATTAACCTTGCGATGCCTGTTTCTGTTTGTTTCTGAAATCCAGTTGCCTTACTATGGCCTGGCTACTCTTCCCTTCCTTGGCAACCACAAGCTAACACATCCCTCATTTGGGTGTGTGTGTGTGTGTGTTGTTTTGTTTTGTTTTTTGTCTTCATTTTCATTGTTTCAGACAGGGTCTTTCTCTGTCACCTAGGCTGGAGTGCAGTGGTGTGAACACAGCTCACTGCAGCCTCGACCTTCCAGGCTCAAGTGAACCTCCTGCCTCCGCCTCCCTAGTAGCTGGGATGACAGAAACATGCCACCAAGCCTGGATAATTTTTAAATTTTTTTGTAGAGATGAGGTCTCACTATGTTGCTGATTGGCCTAGAACTCCTGGGCTCAAGCAATCCTCCTTCCTCACCCTCCCAAAGTGCTGGGATTACAGGTGTGAACCACAGCACCCAGCAACATATCTTATTTTGCTCAAGCTAGTTTGAGTTGTTTTATCGTCACTTGCAATCTAAAGAGCCTAAAGTAGCCTATAGATCAACTCCTTCACTTTACAGATGAAGAAATGAATTCCAAGAAAGTCCATGACCTCCCTACGGCTGAGGTCAGTGGGTAGCTAGGCTAGAATTAAATCGCAAACATCCTGATGGGAATGCTCATTTGTTTTTGCACAGCTGCTGCTCCTGCCACGCCATGTGACATTTCCAAAGCCTGTCAAGATTTCCAAAGTCCTCAGTTGGAGAGAAATGCACCTGAACCTCCTCTTATCTACAAAACAAAGGGGAAAGGATAAAAATAGAAGACCCCCTGAAATATAACTGGAGATCTGGGACCTGGGGGATTGGTGCAGGAAGCTGAGAATGGAGAGAACAAAGTCAGATTTGTTAGAGGTGAAAACCGAAAGGACCCTACACTCTATTTGTGGCTGAGCTCTCACACAAGGAAGACAGGATCAAAGGAAGTCTTCATCTCTTTGCAAAACTCTCATGCAGGATTCAGATTAAACTGAGCCAACAAATATCCTCCTAACCAAGGCTAAAAAGAGATCAGAGACCTACTCCAGTGTTGGCTGCCTGTGAATCCCCAAAACTCCCAGCCTTCCGAGGTCACCCTTACCTTTAATATAAAGTCGGGTGGCTCAAAGGAGGATCCAGATGCTTTTCCTGCATGGTTGCACAGTTTCTTGCCAGTCCCCTTGGCTCCTACAGCTGACATTCTCCTCCTATCCCCAGACCCCAGCCTAGACACAGCGTTCTTCCTGCTCCGCCCACCCCCGACAAGCACTGCTAATCAAGCTGCTGTGTGGACCTGACTTTTCCTGAAGTTTCAGGGTAACAGAGGGGTGTGATGGGCCCTGGCAGGTTTTCAGGAGTTTTAGTTCCTCCTGGGCCACATAATATATGAGGCTGACAGAGTAAGCCTGAATCAGACTGGTCCCTGCTAAACAAATGACTCAGCATCCTGGAAATGTGTAGCAAGATGGTGTCTGGAGCCAGCCAAGAACTTGTCCCCAGAACCCACAGTGTTTGTTAGTTCCCAGTGGCTTGCTACAGGCAGATTTTACAACTCCATGAGGCACTTATGCTGGGGTTTCAGGAAGAAGTGGGTGAGGGGCAAGTGGGTTGGTGAGCCTCACTTTGAGCTATCTAAGACTTGCCAGATCTTCATCCAGGACAGGCAGAAGCTTTTGCTGCCTGTCCCAGGAACCCTCCTGGGGGGGACTGAGAGAGCCACAATCGCTGACATCATCCAGCCCATTGGCCCCCAGTGTCCCCTGAGCCTCCCACAGTCAAATGGTATTTCGTTAGGGATCCTGGGGCAGAGGGCAGCTTCTAGGCGGCTTCAAACCCCATCCTCTGCAGAACCTGCCAAGAGGGTAACATCTCAAAACACATACGTGTTGTGTGCTGCTCATCCCTGACCCCGCTCAGGTGTCCTCACCTGATGTTCCCTGGCCCTGCCTGTGGCTGGGGCTCCCTTCCTCTCCTTGTGTCCCCAAAACAACCCCAAGCAGCCTGCAGCCCACTCTGAAGAGCAGTTTCATGTTTTTTATCTAAGACTTTCCATTTTCAGGAGGTCTGGCCTTCCATGAACAAACACGTTTATCAAGGTGCTTTTTCTAACCCAAAGAGTAACTGGCTCTCTAAAAGCAATTCTGTTTGATTCCGGACCAGCAAATGCAATTCACAAACCCTAGCAAAAGTTATTAAATTGTGAGAAATATTCCCCCATCTCCAAAACATGAACCTGATTCATACATATAATTACTGTAGTTCTCATACCCCACATTGGGACAATATGATCTGACAGTGACACAGAGGTCAGAACTATCCTAGAAAATCCAAGATGTACTGTCGCCAAATCTATTTTCCATATATGCACCACTCACATTGAAATGGATCCCTTCCTTGACTTTTACCTGGAAACATCAGAGCTCCTCAGTAGCTTCTCAGAGTCTCAGTTACAGGACAAGCCCTGGGGAGTCTTTAAAATCCTAGGAATAGGCCGGGCACCGTGGCTCATGCCTGTAATCCCAGCACTTTGGGAGGCTGAGGCAGGCGGATCCCCTGAGGTTGGGAGTTCGAGAGCAGCCTGACCAACGTGAAGAAACCCCGTCTCTACTAAAAATACAAAATTAGCTGGGTGTGGTGGCACATGCCTGTAATCCCAGCTACTAGGGAGGCTGAGGCAGGAGAATCGCTTGAACCTGGGAGGCAGAGGTTGTGGTGAGCCGAGATCATGCCATTGCACTCCAGCCTGGGCAACAAGAGCTAAACTCTGTCACAAATAAAGAAATAAAATAAAACAAAATAAAATCCTAGGAACAAGCCGTGAGAACTAGACGGGTTTAATTTCAAGAATTTTTTTTTTTTTTTTGGCAAGGTCTTGCTTTGTTGCTCAGGCTGGAGTGCAGTGGTGCAATCACAGCTTACTGTAGCCTTGACCTCCTGGGCTCAAGAAATCCTCCCGCCTCAGCCTCCCAATTAGCTAGAACTATAGGCACATGCCACCATTCCTGGCTAGTTTTCTGTTTGGTTTTTGTTTTTTGTAGAGACAGTGTCTTGCTCTGTTGCCCAGGGTGGTCCTGAACCCCTGGGCTCCATTTATCCTTCCTCCTCCGCCCCCTGAAGTGCTGGAATTACAGGCACGAGCCACCACACCCAGATAATTGCAAGAATTCCTAGCAGCCCCTCTGACAGTTAGCTGCTCCAAACAGCTTCCTCAGGGACAGCCTGAGCCAGTGCCTCCTCCCAGGAGGTTGAACTCCCAGACACAAACCCAATGACCCACCACCGTTCCTTTTCACAGTGTCCCTCCTTTTTAGTTCCCATTTGGTTTCTGTTCCACCAGGCTCTCTACAAAGGATGCACAGGGCTCGTGGAGGACTCCAGCTCAACTTCACTGGGAGCTTTACTAAGATTTCAACATTTTACACCTTTGGCTGGGAGCGGTGGTTCACACCTGTAATCCCAGCTACTAGGGAGGCTGAGGTGGGAGTATCACTTGCACCTGGGAGGTGGAGGTTGCAGTGAGCCGAGATTTTGGCAGTGCACTCCAGCCTGGGGGACAGAGCAAGACCCTGTCTCAAAAAAACAAAAATTTACGCCTTTGATGGAAAAGAGTCTTAAAGCTTAATTGCTGGGCTGGGCATGGTGGTTCATATCTATAATCCCAACACTTTGGGAGACCGAGGCGAGAGAATCACTTGAGGCCAGGAGTTTGAGACCGGCATGGGAACATAGCGAGACCCCCTATTCCTAGCTATTTGGGAGACTGAGTCAGGAGCAGCGTTTGAGCGTTCCACTGCATTCCAGCCTGGTTGAGAGAGTGAGACTTAATTTCTTGAGGGAAAAAAAAAAAAAAAGTTGAATTCCTGTAGCCAGAACACACTATTTTCATAAACCTGCCTGCAGTTCTAGAGTGTGGCTCAAGGGCACAGTCTAAATGTCAGGTCCATGGGCCCCAATAGCTTCCTGGATAGAATTCAGGGAGCTATGAACTGAAGTGGAAAAAACATTACATCTTGATTTTCACAAACCTCTAACTGAAATTTATCATTTCCTTCAGTATGAGGGTAAGCAACAAGCCACAGCAATGTTAGGAGTGCCTGTGGATTTATCACATAGAAACCACAACTACTTTAAACAAGTGTTTATATTATTATTTATTAGAGATGAGGTTTTGCTCTGTCACTCAGGCTGGAGTATGGCGGTGTGATCATAGCTCACTGCCGCCTCAAACTCCTGGGCTCAAGTGATCCTCCCACTTCAGCCTCTTGAGTAGCTGGGATTATAGGTGCAAATCACTACACCCAGCAAAACCACAGATTTTTTTTGGTCACCTTATAGTTGTTGCAAGTATCTTAAAATATTATTCACATTCCAAACTCGGCTGGGTGCGGTGTCTCACACCTGTAATCGCAGCACTTTGGGAGGCCAAGACAGGCAAATTGGTTGAGGTCAGGAGTTAGATACCAGCCTGGCCAATATGGCGAAACCCAGTCTCTACTAAAAATACAAAAATTAGCTGGGTATGGTGGCGGGCACCTGTAACCCCAGCTACTCTCGAGGCTGAGGCATGAGAATCGCTCGAGCCGGGGAGGTGGAGTTTGCAGTGAGCCAAGATTGTGCCACTGCACTCCAGCCTGGGAATAGAGCGAGACTGTCTCCAACATAAATAAATAAATAAATAAATAAATAAATAAATAAATAAATAAAATGTATTTAGGTATTATTCTGAGAAGGGGTTCATGGGTTTCACCAGCTTGCCAAAGGAGTCCAGGGCAAAATAAATAAATAAAAATTTTAATAATTAAGTATTCTTGTAATCTGAGGAGAGGCTCCAGGCATAAGAATATTATGAGGAGGAAATCCACTTTTTTTTTTTAAGAAAAGCAAAGCTGAATGAGTAAGAAAGAAGACACAATTACATACTGCCTACAAGAGACCCGCTCCACCTTTAAGGAGACACATAGACCGAAAGTTAAGGGATAGAAAAGATATTCCACGCAAATGAAAGCCAAAAGAGGGCAGGAATAGCTATATTTATAACAGACGAAATAGATTTTAAGTCGAAAACGGTAAAAAGTGACAAGAAGGTCATTATATAATGATAAAAGAGTCAATTCATCAAGAGGCTATAAAATTGTAAATTATATGCACCCTACATCAGATCACCTAGGTATATAAAGCAAATATTAATAGATCTTAAGGGAGGGATAAACTAATACAATAATAGCAAGGGATTTAACACCTCACTTTCAGCAACAGACAGATGGTCCAGGCAGATAATCAATAAGAAAACATTAGACTGAAATTACACTTTAGACCAAACAGACCTAATAGACAAATATAGAACATTCCATCCGACAGCAGCAGAATGCACATTCTTCTCAAGAGCACATAGAACATTCTCCAGGATAGATCACATGTTAGGCACAAGACATGTCTTAACAAATTTAAGATTAATATCATATCAAGTATCTTCTCAACCACAACGGTATGAAACTGGAAATCAATAACGAGAGAAACTTCAGGAAATTCAAAAATATATGGAAATTATACAACGTGATGTTGAACCACCAATGGGTTAAAGAAGAAATGTAAAAATATCTTGAGACAAATGAAATGGACCCACAAGATACTAAAACTTATGGGATGCGGCAAAAGCAGTTCTAAGAGAGAAGTTTATAGCTATAAATGCCTGTATCACAAAATAAGAAGGATCTCAAATAATCATCATAACATCACGCTTCAAGAAGCTAGAAAACTAGAAAATGAAAAACAGGCCAGGCACAGTGGTTCACGCCTGTAATCATGCCACTCTAGTCCAGCCCGGGTGACAGAGCACGAGATTCCCTCTCAAAAAAAAAGAAAAGAAAAAAGAGAAACAAACAGAAGCAGAAGGAAGCAAATGATAAAGATCAGAGCAGAAATAAAGACTAGAAAAGATCAAGGAAGGCCTGGCACAGTGGCTCACGCCTGTAATCCCAGCACTTTGGGAGGCCGAGGCGGGTGGATAATGAGGTCACGAGTTCAAGACCAACCTGGCCAACATGGTGAAACCTCATCTCTACTGAAAATACAAAAATTAGCCGGATGTGGTGTGGTGGGTGCCTGTAATCCCAGCTACTCAGGAGGCTGAGGCAGGAGAATCGCTTGAACCCAGGAAGCAGAAGTTGCAGTGAGCCAAGATCGTGCCATTGCACTCCAACCTGGGCGACAAGAGCAAGACTCCGTCTCAAAAAAAAAAAGAAAAAAAAAGAAGAGAAAAGAAAAGAAAAAAAAATCAATGAAACTGAGTTGGTTTTGTTTTTTGTGACAGAATCTCAAATAAAAGAGTGCAGTGGTATAATTACGGCTCACTGCAACCTCCACCTTCTGGGTTCTAGGGATTCTCCTGCCTCAGCCTCCCAAGTAGCTGGGATTACAGGCACCTCCCAAGTACCTGGGATTACAGGCACCTCCCAAGTAGCTGGAATTACAGATTTTAGTAGAGACAAGGTGTCGCCATGTTGGCCAGGCTGGTCTCAAACTCCTGACCTCAAGTGATCTGCCCACCTTTGCCTCCCAAAGTGCTGGGATTACAGGCGTGAACCACCCCTCCTGGCCAAGTTGCGTGTTTGAAACAGTAAACAAAATGGACACATTCTAAGCTACACTAACTAAGGAAAGCAAAAGTGATTTGTCTGGGAGAGGCATTGGTGTATGCGACCAGATCTCTGCATTGTAATGCAGACGGCCCTGGAAGTCTAAGCACTCCTAAGGAGTTGTGAGGAGCCTGTCTTTCCATTTGCCTGCCACCTGTCCTGCCTGGGTCCATCACGTGTCTGTCAGTGGACTCACCTTATGCCTTCACATTCCCATGGCATGTCTGTCACTTAGTCTATGTGTGTCTACATGTGACATCACATGTTCCCCTCAAAGTTCTGCTATGTTTCTGTCTAGTGCCTGCCACATGTCCCCCACATGTCAGCTGTATGTTCACATATGAATTCCACGTGTATTTCATTTATCCATGGGGTAATATTGCTGTCATAGGTCCTGCACGTTTTTGACATGTAACCGTCAAGTTAACTCATGTATCCGTTCATTCATTCATTCATTACTGAGTTCCTAGTAAGTGGTGATCACTGTTTTAGGCTCTGTGGATACAATAGTGAATAAAACAGACAAAAATACTGTCTTTACAGAGCCTGTATTCAAGACAATAAATGTAATAACAATAACAACATAGTAGAGGCCAGTAATCCCACACTTTGGGAGGCTGAGGTAGGCAGATTGCTTGAGTTCAGGAGTTTGAGACCAGCCTGGGCAACGTGGCAAAACCCTGTCTCTACCAAAAACACAAAAAAAGTAACTGGGCGTGGTGGGGTGTGTCTGTGGTCCCAGCTACTTGGGGGGCTGAGTTGGGACGATCACTTGAACCTGGGAGATGGAGGTTGCAGTGAGCCAAGATCATGCCACTGCACTCCAGCCTGGGCAACAGAGTGAGACTTCTGTCTCAAAACAAAACAAAACAATATAGTAAACATAGAAATAAATCAACAAGCATAATAAACAAATTATATAGTATGTTAGAAGGTGATGAGTGCTACGGAAAAAAACGGAGGAAAACAAGGGAGATCAGAGGTGCGGGACATATATTACAGTGCCCTTGTGAAAATGTAAAAGAAACAAAAAGAGCAGCAGGCAGAGTGGATACAGTTGTAAACAGGAGTCCAGGGTAGTCCCCTTGAAAAGTTGTCTGAGAGTAGACTTGAAGGCAGTAGATGAAGTGAGCCTTGAAGATATGGAGGAAACGCATCTAGGCAGAGCAACAGCAGGAGTGGAAGCCTGAAGCAGCAGCTTGTCTGGTATTTTGGAAGAACGTGGAAGCCAGTGTGGCTGGAGTGGAGTAAATTGTAAGAAGTCAAACAGGGCCTGGTGCGGTGGCTCACACCTGTAATATCAGCAATTTGGAAGGCCGAGGTGGGTGGATTGCTTGAGCACAGGAGTTCAAGAGCAGCTTGGGCAACACAGTGAAACCTCAACTCTACAGACAGTAGAAAACTTAGCCAGTGTAGTGGCGTGCACCTGTAGTCCCAGCTACCCAGGAGGGTGAGGTGGGAAGATTGCTTGAACCTAAAAGGCAGAGGTTGCAGTGAGCCAAGATCACGCCACTGCACTCCAGCCTGGGCAACAGAGTGAGACCCTGTCCAAAAATAAGTAAATAAAAGAAGACAAACAGGATTTGAATCAGTTTAATCTTGGCCTCAATGAATTTCAAGCTTCCAGTTTTCCTCCACCTTTAATATGGTTTAGCATAAACCCATCTGTGGACAACTGTCCTGGAAACCATTGACCACTGTGGTCTCAGGCCATTTTCAAATACTCTGAGTTTAATCTCAAGAAAAACAAAAACAAACCCATCTCAATGTAAATAGGAGCAGGGCAGCTGGGTCAGAAAATGAAAATTTTCTCCCAGGGGAGGGAGAAGAGTAGGGGAAAGAATTCAGGCTTTGAGTCCCAGCTCTGCCACTCAACAAGCTGAGTGAGAGTGGTCACTGTGCCAGCGTGCCTGAGTCTGTTCCTAGGTATGGAAAATGGGGTGAGATCCCCACAGGGATGTGATCATAGAATGTAAAATAAACATTCAGCCCCCAGCCCAAGCCTGACTCTCAGGCCGGCTCAGTCCACAGCCACTGCCTCCCTTCTTGGGCCCAAATGCCCAATGTGCTTCCCCTTTGACCTTCATTGTCTTGAAACTATACATTTGCACCTGAGGGTCAGCTCAGGTGGCAGGTAAAATCTTTGCATAGTTTCTGATGGTTTTTTTTGTTTTGTTTTTTGTTTTTTTGCTTTTTTTTTTTTTTTTTTTTTGAGACAGAGTCTCGCTCTGTCACCAGGCTGGAGTGCAGTGGCGTGATCTCAGTTCACTGCAACTTCCACACTTCCACCTCCTGGGTTCGAGTGATTCTCCTGCCTTAGCCTCCGGAGTAGCTGGGACTACAGGCATGCTCCACCAAGCCCAGCTAATTCTTGTATTTTTAGTAGAGACAGGATTTGACCATGTTGGCCAGGATGGTCTCGATCTCTTGACCTCGTGATCCACCTCCCTCAGCCTCCCAAAGTGTTGAGATTACAGGCCGGAGCCACCGTGCCCGGCCTCTGATGTACTTTTTATCCTGAATTCTCCCATATAGCATAGGGCTTCAATTCTTGGGGGGAAAAAGCTGGAGTTTAAATTCTAAAGAAATAAGAATGTGAATCTGAATTGGCATAGTTCATCTTGTAACTGATTAAATGGACACTGGAAATGTTTACAAGGGCCCACCTGTCACCCCAAGTTCGTGGGTGGCCGCCCTCTGGGACTCCTTGTCTTCTGCTGCCATCGCCTGGAGGCAAGAGGGACTGCAGGGACACAGAGGGACAGAGGCCCACAAAGGTAGGAGCAGCATGGGCTCAGACCCCTGGGACAGCTAAGGCCACCCTGGGGAGGCCAGTGGCTCACCTCTCATGAAAAGGCAGGTGGAGTGACTTGAAAAGCTGGTTTCCTGGCTGAGCATGGTGGATCACGCCTGTAATCCCAGCACTTTGGGGGACTGAGATGGGAGGATCGCTTAAGCCCCATAGTTCGAGACCAGCCTGGGCAGCAAAGCAAGATTCCCATCTCCACTAAAAATTAGCCAGGCATAGTGGTGCGCACCTTTGGTCTTAGCTACGTGAAAGGCTAAGGCAGGAGGATCGCTTGTGTCCAGGAGGTTGAGGGTGCAGAGCTGTGTTTAAGCCACTGCACTCTAGCCTGGGTCACATTGAGACCCTGCCTCAAAAAAAAAAAAAAAAAAAAAGAAATGCTGGTTTCCTGGCATATTAGTGGCCAAGAAGCCTCAATGACAAAGAGGGGAATTTTAATGACTACAGCTCTAGTCTCACCTCCTTCTACAAAAGAGAAAACTAAGACCCCTGCACTGTGGTGGAGTGCTTTTCCCAAGGCAGAGCTACACTGCTTCCTAAGGCAGGATGTGACTTAGGGACAAAGTCACATTCGAAGGTGGCCCTGAGGCCTGATCCAGGGTTGCTTTACAGTCCCGCTAACAGTGTTGTCCTTGGACCAGCAGCCTCAGGTCAGCTGGGAGCTTGTTAGAAATGCAGGATCGCAGACCCCACCGGCAACGGACCCAGACTCTGCACTTTACCAGATCCCCCAGGAAATCCGGACGCCAGTCAAAGCCAGTGCCAGGGACTGGTTTAGAACACGCTGCCTCAACGTTTTTAGGAGGGCACATGAAGATGGTTTTATTTCCCCAAATAGAAATTATAGTATTGTTTGTTCCTTTTTTTTTTTTCTTTTTTTGAGATGGAGCTCTGTTGCCCAGGCTGGAGTGCAGTGGTACAATCTCTGCTCACTGCGACCTCCACCTCCCAGGTTCAAGGGATTCTCCTGCCTCAGCCTCCCAAGTAGCTGGGAATACAGGCACCTGCCACCACACCTGGCTAAATTTTCTTTTTTTTTTTTTTTTTCACTAGAGATGAGGTTTCACTATGTTTGGCCAGGCTGGTCTCAAACTCCTGACCTCAGGTGCTCTGCCCACCTCAGCCTCCCAAAGTGCTGGGATTACAGGCGTGAGCCACCGCCCTCGGCCAGCATTGTTTTTCCTTGGTTATAATAGTTCTACATGCTCACTATAAAAAAAATTCAGACAACATAGGATAATTTCAAAAAGAAAGCAATAAATATTGTGTTGTGTAAATATCCTTCTGGACATTTTCTATACACACATACTTTTTTTTTTTTTTAAAGATGGAATCTCACTCTATTGCCCAGGCTGGGATGCAGTGGCGTGATCTTGGCTCACTGCAACTTCTGCCTTCTAGATTGAAGCAAGTCTCCTGCCTCACCCTCCCAAGTAGCTGGGATTACAGGCATGCACCACCACACCCAGCTAATTTTTGTATTTTTAGTAGAGACGGGGTTTCTCCATGTTGGCCAGGCCGGTCTCAAACTCCTGACTTCAGATGATCTGCCCACCTTGGCCTCCCAAAGTACTAGGATTATAGGCGCGAGCCACTGTGCCTGGCCCACAACATTTTTACAAAAATCAGATTATGTGTGTACCCTCTATACTGTCTTGTCGCCTTTTCTTTTCTTTTTCTCTTTCTTTCTTTTTTTTTTTTTTTTTTTCGAGACAGGGTCTTGCTCTGTTGCCCAGGCTGGAGTGCAGTGGCATGATCACAGCTCACTGCAGATTCAGCTTCCTGGTCTCAAGCTATCCTCCCATCTCAGGCTCCCAAGTAGTGGGGACTACCAGGAGATGTGTGTGTGTGTACATATATATTATATGTATATATCTGTGTATATAGACACACACATGAATATATATACATATATATACATTGTATATATATGTATATATTTTTTATTTTGTAGAGATGAGGGTCTCACTATGTTGCCTAGGTTAGTCTTGAACCCCTGGGCTCAAGTGATCCTCCCACCTTGACCTCCCAAAGTGATGGGATTTCTTTTTTTTTTTTTGAGACAGAGTCTCGCTCTGTTGCCCAGGCTGGAGTGCAGTGGCCGGATCTCAGCTCACTGCAACCTCCGCCTCCCGGGTTTATGCCATTCTCCTGCCTCAGCCTCCCAAGTAGCTGGGACTACAGGCGCCCGCCACCTCGCCCGGCTAGTTTTTTTGTATTTTTAGTAGAGACGGGGTTTCACCATGTTAGCCAGGATGGTCTCGATCTCCTGACCTTGTGATCCGCCCGTCTCGGCCTCCCAAAGTGCTGGGATTACAGGCTTGAGCCACCGCGCCCGGCCAGTGATGGGATTTCTGGCATGAGCCACCACACCTGGCCAGCCTTGAATGTTATTTCTTTTTCTTTTTTTTTTATTGAGACGGAGTCTTTGCTCTGTCGCTCAAGCTGGAGTGCAGTGGTGCAATCTTGTCTCATTGCAACCTGTGCTTCCTGGGTCAAGTGATGCTCCTGCCTCAGCCTCCTGAGTAGCTGGGATCACAGGTGCATGACAACACCCCTGGCTAATTTGTTCTGTTTGTTTGTTTTGTTTTGTTTTTGTTTTTTGTATTTTTAGTAGAGACTCATGCAACTGCAGCTGCTTGGGTCACTCAGGAGCCCTTGGGACCATCACCCACCCCTTTTCCCTGCCTGGAATGCTCCTCTGCTCACCCACTCCACCCATCCCTACACCCTCACCCAGTAATTCCAATCCGTGTTTAGGCTTGGCCTGAAATGTCAGCTCCTGGAGGGGACTGGGAACACCGAGGCTGGATCCCCTTGGTATTCGCTCCTCTAGTGCCCTTTCTTTTCTCCTTTGGAGACATTTATCACAAATTCATGAAGTTTCCACTTGAATAAGAATTTGTTTATGTCATTCTTGTCCATGAAAGCAGGGCGTGTGTGTCTCTGGGCTTAGGGACCCCTCTGTGCCTTGCACTTTGCACGGGGCCTGGCACATAGCAGATGCTCAGAACATGCTTGTGACAGGATGAAATGAAGGGGTGGATGTTGCGGGTCATCAGTGTGCACATGGCTAGGGTTTCTATTTGATCGTGTCAATCAAGCTCAGATTCAGAGCTGCTGGGGAACTGAAGGTCTCTTTGCGGGCACTGCCTCTCTGCAACGCTGTTGCACAGAGAGGGATATTCTGACTAGAGCACCAGAAAAAGCTCACCCCAGGGTCTGGTACACAGAAAGCACTCTGCAGGCTGGGCGTGGTGGCTCACGCTTGTAATTCCAGCACTTTGGGGGATTGAGGTGGGCAGATCACCTGAGGTCAGGAGTTGGAGACCAGCCTGGCCAACATGGTGAAATCTCCTCTCTACTTAAATACAAAAAATTAGCCAGGTGTGGTGGCATGCGCCTGTAGTCCTACCTGCTTTGGAGGCTGAGGCAGGAGAATTGCTTCAACCTGGGAGGCAGAAGTTGCCGTGAACCGAGATCACACCACTGCACTTCAACCTGGGCAACAGAGCAAGACTGTCTCAAAAAACAAAAAAGAAGAAAGAAAGAGAGAAAGAAAAAAAAGAAGAAGAGAAGGAAAGAAAGAAAGAGAGAGAGAGAAAGAAAGAAAAAGAAAGAAAGAAAGGAAAGAAAGAAAGAAAAAGAAAGGAAGAAAGAAAGAAAAAGAAAGAAAGAAAGAAAGAAAGAAAGAAAGAAAGGAAGGAAGGAAGGAAGGAAGGAAGGAAGGAAGGAAGGAAGGAAGGAAGGAAGGAAGGAAGGAAGGAAGGAAGGAAGAAAGAAAGAAAGAAAGAAAGAAAGAAAGAAAGAAAGAAAGAAAGAAAGAAAGAAAGAAAGAAAGAAAGGAGAAGAGAAGAGGAGAGAGAGAGAAAGCAAGAACGCACTCTCTGGAATGGCAGCTCCTTGGTGGTGGTAAGGAGGTGGCATGGGTGTGCCCCTGCTTGCTCCAGCTTGTAACACCCTCAAGTTTCCATGTTTCTTTACCTCTTTCCAGACAGGCCACACTGAACAGCACATAACAGCACATATTCCAAACACAAGCAGGGAGATGGTGCTGTAGGGTGACTTCATGGTTTACTAAACATGGACTGAGAACTACTAATGTGCCAGGTACTGTTCTGACCCTAGGTCCACAGAGATGGTGAAGACAGAAACTCTGTCACAGTCGCTCACAGTCTAGAAGCAAGGAGGCCAGTCATTACAATGCAGTGGAATGCATGCCATGGTAGAGGTGAGTTCAATGCCGGGAGCGGGGGGACCACAGAGGCAGTGAGTGTCTCTATAGGCCACACCCTTCCAATGTTTTTTTGTTGTTGTTTTGTTTTTTTGAGACAGAGTCTCACTCTCTTACCCAGACTGCTGGAATGCAGTGGTGCGATCTTCGCTCACTGCAGCCTCCGCCTCCTGAGTTCAAGCAATTCTCCTGCCTCAGCCTCTCGAGTAGCTGGGATTACAGGTGTGTGCCACCATGCTCAGCTAATTTTTATATTTTTAGCAGAAACAGGGTTTCACCATGTTGGCCAGGCTGGTCTCGAACTCCTGACCTTGGGTGATCTGCCCACCTTGACCTCCCAAAGTGTTGGGATTACAGGCGTGAGCCACTGCGCCCAGCCAGTCCTCTCTTAAAATCCATCCATGCATTTCCATATCTCTTCAAATAAAATAATTTTTATTATTTTATTTTATTTTTTATTTTTAGTAGAGACGGGATTTCTCCGTGTTGATCGATCTACTGACCTCAGGTGATCTGCCCGCCTCAACTTCACAAAGTGCTGGGATTACAGGCGTGAGTCACCGCACATGGCATAAAATAATAATTTTTAAAAAGGTATCCAAGGTCGAGGATGGTCTGGCCTCTCCGGACACCCGCACCCTCACCTCCCAGCCTTGTCCTCTTGCTCTCTGTGTCCAGCCACATCATCATTCTCTCAGCCCCTCCCATGTGCCAAGCTCTGTCCCACCTGGAGGTCCTCACAGATACTGGTTCCTCTGGTTGGAACCCTTCCCATGAACACATTTTTGTGACTGGGCATGTGCATACACGAGGCTACTGAACAAACTGCTTTACTCGAGCCTTCAGTTCCGTTCCCAGTGCCCCGTGAAGGGTAGGCCTTGAATAAATATTTGCCGAGCAGACTGTCTTTTATTCCTCATATTCATGGCAAACAGTTTCCCTAGATTGTGGCTTGCCCTTAAATTTGTTTTTTCTTTAACCTTCAGAAGTTTTACATTTTGATGTCGTCAAATCATCCAATCTCTCTTTTGGAGTTTCTCTGTTGCTTTGCACACAGAAAGTTTCAGAGGTTTCATAAGGGCTCGTACCCGAGCAAAGGCCCAAGTCTGAGGGATTTGAATCAGAAGGAACAGGAAGCTGATAACCTTGGTGGAAGCTGACGGAGGGAGTTGTGTGGCAATACCAGATGCAACGGCGATAGGGGGTTAGCATGTCTTGAGTGGGCGTTCTTGGTCTAGCATTTTCCTCACGGTGCTCACTACCTCCTTAATGGGTCAGGAAAGTATTAACACCCTGGTACATGTTAAGGAAAAGCAGATCAGAGCCCACTGTTTGCTAGGCATTGTGTTAAGCACTGGGGAACTGACTTTTTTTTTTTTTTTTTTTTTTTTTGAGACAGGGTCTTGCTCTGTCACCCAGGCTGGAGTGCAGTGGCCCAATCACAGCTCACTGTAGCCTCCGACTCCTGGGCTCAAGCAATCCTCCCACCTCAGCCTTCCAGGTAGCTAGAACTACAGGTGTGTGCCACCACACCTGGCTAATTTTTTTATTTTTTGCAGAGATGGAATCTTGCTATGTTGCCCATGCTGGGAACTGACTTTAAAAGTAAGAATTGAAGAATAGAGCAGTAGTTTATTATGTGCAGGCTGTGTGTGTGTGTGTGTGTGTGTGTGTGTGTGTGTGTGTATGAATGTGTCTGGCAGGGATTCCAGACAGACGGAAAAATATCTGTGAGGAGTCCAAGGTGGGATATAGTCAGATGGTCCTCATTAAATCCCAAAGGAGGCTGCACTTGCCAGCTCTCTCATTCAAAACTCGAAGTTTCGAGGCAAGGCAAGGAGAGGACGTTATTGACCATGATGTGTAGCCATGTTCTTGAGGATCTCAGCCCAGCCCCAGTTGCCATAGAGGACAGGACCAGACTGCTTTTAGACTACAGCCACCGTGACTCTCCACACACTGCTGCAAGAGTTAAGGCAAAGCCATGATGAGTACGACACAGCAGTTGTCCCAGGTGAAGCCCTTGTCAACAGGCGTCCTGCGGCTTTGTGGCTGATTGTTCTAGCCTTGGCTCTGAGAAGGGGCAGTCGTTTGATGTTCAAAAATACCTGTAAGCAGCTGAGCTTAGTGGCTCCCGCCTGAAATCCCAGCACTTTGGGAGGCTGAAGCTGGCGGATCACTTGAGACCAGGAGTTTAAGACCAGCCCGGCCAGCATGGCGAAATCCTGTCTCTATCAAAAATGTAAAAATTAGCCCGGTATGGTAGTGCACTACTATAATCCCAGCTACTCGGGAGGCAGAGGCAGGAAAATCGCTTGAACTTGGGAGGCAAAGGTTTCAGTGAGCCGAGATCGCGCCCCTGCACTCCAGCCTGGATGACAGAGTGAGACCCTGTCTCAAAACAACAAGAAAAAAGCCCTGTAACCCACAGCCATTTAGGGGTAGGGTGAGCATTTCACCTCATGGGGTAGATAAATCAACAGAAGTGCCGTTCAGGCCTCCCCAGTCCTTAGTCCAGCAAGGTACATTGGGAGAGGGTCTCTGACTGCCCGCTGGAGACGAGTGAGAATAAATGACATTATGACTCCCAATTGTGGGCATTTAAGCAGGAGCCAAGCCTTGTGCTAAACAAGCATTTTCCTTGTGTATAACCTTAGATGGTGGGTGTGGCTGTTTATTTTCATTTTTTACAACTTTTTTTAAATCTTTGTGTGTGTGTGTGTGTGTGAGAGCCTTGCTTTGTAGCCCAGGCTGGAGTGCAGTGGAGCTATCTTGGCTCACTGCAACCTCCACCTCCTGGGTTCAGCAATTCTCCTGCCTCAGCCTCCTGAGTAGTTGAGACTACAGGTGCCCACTACCACACCTGGCTAATTTTTGTATTTTTATTAGAGACGGGGTTTCACCATATTGGTCAGGCTGGTCTCAAACTCCTGACCTTGTAATCTGCCCGCCTCAGCCTCCCAAAGTGCTGGGATTACAGGCATGAGCCACTGCGCCCAACCAATTTTTGTATTTTTAGTAGAGACAGGGTTTCACTATGTTGGCCAGGCTGGTCTTGAACTCCTGACCTCAGGTGATCTGCCTGCCTCGGTCTCCCAAAGTGTTGGGATTACAGGCATGAGCCGCCGCACCCAGTCTCCAAAAAATCATGTATTTTGAATCATAAGGCGTGACTCTTACCCTACTTTACAGATAAGAATGGGATGCTTAGAGAGGTTTGCCCCAAGTCGCTTAGCTCTAACTGCAAAAGTCCAGGATTCAGACCCAGATTGCCTGCCTCTATGGCCGTGCGAGGAACTGCGATGCCCTGTGGTCTCCCAGATCGTGGTGGAGGAAGGAACATGTGTGAGGACCAGAAGTGGACACACACGAGGCAAGACTGGGAACTCAATGGCGGGTGTCTCTCCGGGAGGAACATGACTTCTGAGACTTTGGCTCAGAAAAGGAAGGGCTTCATGGGGATGCTGGGATGCTGCTATGCAAGCATTTCTTATGAACATCTCCTCTGTCCTGTTGCAGGGCTGGAAGAGAATGATTTCAGTAGCATTAGGACTGTGTAGGCTGCAAATGAATGGCAGGAACTGGCTAGTCATGTACGGACAGAACTGGGGAAACACTGGAATGGTGGCTGTTAAGAAATATGGGGAGAAGGCTGATGTTACATGCTGTTATATATAATGTCACATGCTGTTATATGTGATGTTACATGCAGTTATATGCAACATTACATACAATGTTCCATGCTGATGTTACATAATGTTACATCACCTTACATGCACTGTTACAGGCTGATGTTACATAGTATTATGTGCACGGCTACATGCTGATGCCACATGATATTACATGTTGTTACATGAGAGGAAGCCTGTTGGGCTGTCTGCTGTGTGACAACTGGCAGAGGGAGGCTGTCCCCAAGGAGTATACAGGGCAGGGTGCCCATCCAGGCTGCGAGAGGCACAGGCATCCAGCCCTCACAAAGAACGGAGAGGGGCCACCTCCCCTTGCAGCAGGCCCTGGGCTGCCTGCCTGGAGGAGGGGAACCCCGAAATGTGGGCTGGAGACAAGTGAGTGGGAAAGGAATGTGTTGAAGCAACTCAGGTAGCAATCTGGGAACAGAGGCGAGCAACACAGACTTATTCACTGAACTGTGAGACTCCAGGAAGCCTTTGTGTGTCTCTGTGCCTGTGTGTTTATAAACTTCCTCCCTTCCAAGTTAAAATCAAGACTTGTTTGGCAAAGAATGTTGTCCTTGGGGAGGGAGACTGCCCAGAGGTGGAAAACGTGTAGATAAATTTGTTTCTCGGAGTTCTAGATATGGCTTATCTGTCCAAGGCTCTGGTATTTTTCCAGTTGAATTGTTGAAACTGTGAAAATGAACATAGTGAAAACTTTAGAAGACTCTTAGCGTATGAATCTGAAGAGTCTGTGTCCGTTAAAATTTGTGTACATGTAACTGATTTGAAGTGTGACAAAATTGGGGCTTCCATCATTTTTTCTGTGTGTTGAACGGTTTTCTTGTTTGTTTGTTTGTTTTGTTTTTGAGATGGAGTCTTGCTCCTGTCTCCCAAGCTGGAGTGCAGTGGCCCGATCTTGGCTCACTATAACCTCTGCCTCCTGGGTTCAAGCAATTCTCCTGCCTCAGCCTCCTGAATAGCTGGGATTATAGGTGCCCGCCACCACACCTGGCTAATTTTAGTATTTTTAGTAGAGAAAGGGTTTCATCATGTTGGCCAGCCTGGTAGAGACAGGATTTCACCACGTTGGCCAGGCTGGTCTCAAACTCCTGACCCCAAGTGATCTGCCCTCCTCAGCCTCCCAAAGTGCTAGGATTACAGGCGTGAGCCACTGCGCCTGGCCTGAATGGTTTTCTTTGCAGAAAATACAGTTGTAATCCCACACTATAATTTTTTATTGGATGAGACTAGAAATACGACCTTATATTATTAGCTTTGTTTTAATTCATTGGTAGACTCTTGAGAGTAGTTTTAGGCTGATGGAAACACTGAGTGGGAAGTAGAGATAGTCCCTTGTACTTCTCTACCCCCTATGCCCACGGTTTCTCCTATATTAATATCTTGCATTAGGATGGTGTATTTGTTACAACTGAGCCAATATTGATGCATTATTATTAATCAAAGCCTAACATTTACATGAGGGTTCACTCTTCACATTGTACATTCTATAGCTTTCGACAAATATATAATGACACGTATCCACCATTCTAGTATCATATAGAATAGTTTCACTGCCCTAAACATTCCCTGTGCCCCACCTGTTATTAATAGCTTTTTCAAGGGAAGATTTAGATTTCAGTGTTTTTCCCTTTCACTTTCTTTTAGAAAGTCGAAGTTCTGTTGCAACCTTCCCAGCCACATTTCTACCTTGGTCAGCACTGCTCTCCCACACACACATTCTAAGAAGCTGGTCAAAATGATTCCTCACTGACAACCTCCAAAGGGATGGCCAGGAGATGCTCAGCACCTCAATTTGACATGACAGGCCCTTTAGGAATTGAGATGTTTACATGACTGTCCCCTGACATTGTAATGGGAGGTCGCTTCCCATGGTCCCAGCTCAGGAGTCCTGGGTGGTTTTCATTCAGCTCATCCACATACGGGTAGCGGTCTCGGTCAGAAGCAACAGAAATCCAACTCAGGCTGGGCACGGTGGCTCACGCCTGTAATGCCAGCACTTTGGGAGGCTGAAGCGGGTGGATCACGAGGTCAGGAGTTCGAGACCAACATGGTGAACATGGTGAACCCTGGCCAACATGGTGAAACCCTGTCTCTACTAAAAATACAAAAAATTAGCTGAGTGTGGTGGTGCATGCCTGTAATCCCAGCTACTCGGGAGGCTGAGGTGGGAAAACTGCTTGAACTGCAAGAGAGTGAGACTCCAAAAAAAAAAAAAAAAAGAAAGAAAGAAACCCAACTCAAACTAACTTAGTCAGCAGGAGAAATTTAAATAACATAACAAAGACACTACTCAGAACTGGCCCTGCAAAAGGTAAACTCTCCACGGCGTCTAATGGGGCTGGGTTAGCATCAATCCCCAAAGGACCCCTTGATTTTTTTTTTTTTTATTGAGACAGAGTTTTGCTCTGGTTGCCCAGGCTGGAGTGCAATGGCGCAATCTAGGCTCACTGCAACCTCCGCCTCCCGGGTTCAAGCCATTCTCTTGCCTCAGTCTCCTGAGTAGCTGGGATTACAGGCGCCCGCCACTTTGTATTTCTAGTAGAAACGGGGTTTCACCACGTTGGCCAGGCTGATCTCGAGCTCCTGACCTCAGGTGATCCACCCGCCTCAGCCTCCCAAAGTGCTGGGATTACAGGCGTGAGCCACTGTGCCCAGCTTTTTTTTTTTTTAAATATATAAATAAAGTCTGGGTCTCACTCTCATTTTGTTGCCCAGGCTGGTCTCGAACTCCTGGGCTCCTGGCCTCAGGCCATCATGCTGCTTCTGTTCCCCAAAGTGCTGGGATTGGGTCTTTTTTTAATCTTGATGAGATGATAGAGATGACAATGCCTTTTATCTTTCTTGTTTGTTTTGAGACAGGTTCTTGCTCTGTCACCCAGGATGGAGTGCAGTGGTGCCATCACAGCTCACTGCAGCTTTAACTTCCTAGGCTCAGGCCATCTTCCCACCTCAGCCTCTGGAATAGCTGGGACCACAGGCATGTGCCACCATGCCCAGCGAATTTTTATATTTTTGGTAGAGATGGGGGGGGGGGTGTCTCACAATGTTGCCCAGGTTGGTCTTGAACTCGTGAGCTCAAGCAGTCCACCTGCCTCAGCCTCCGAGAGTGCTAGGATTTCAGGTGTGAGCCACCGCATCCAGTCCTTTTATTTGTTTTGTTGTGCCCGGGCCTTTAATCTCTTTCATTGTTTGAGGGGTTTGGTCTTAATCTAGGAGGGCTGCATATCTCCCCAGGTGCACAAATACAAAGTCAGGTTATTTCCTTCTCCTCTGGCCTTTTGTGCCTTTCCTTGTTAAAGATTCAGTTCATTTACCTCACCTTTGTGAAGTTGCCCAACTCGGGCAGTTGAGTTGACTTGTAGAGAGGGTGAGTTTGATCCCCCACACTTGCCACAGGGAGACGGTAACTGCCTCTCAATCCTGCCAGGCTAGTTCTTCCCCTCCATGGCTGGCAACCCGGGCAGGCCCCCTGACAACTCTGGCCATCTTTTCTCCAGTCCCTTCAGGTCACAGAACAGTATCAAGTGGCCGGGCGTGGTGGCTCAAGCCTGTAATCCCAGCACTTTGGGAGGTTGAGGCGGGCGGATCACAAGGTCAGGAGATCGAGACCACAGTGAAACCCTGTCTCTACTAAAAATACAAAAAATTAGCCGGGCGCGGTGGCGGGCGCCTGTAGTCCCAGCTACTCAGGAGGCTGAGGCAGGAGAACGGCGGGAACCCGGGAGGCGGAGCTTGCAGTGAGCCGAGATCACGCCACTGCACTCCAGCCTGGGCAACAGAGTGAGACTCCGTCTCAAAAAAAAAAAGAAAAAAAAAAAACAAACAGTATCAAGTTCGTCGTTAAAAGGTCTCTTTCTGCAAAAGAGTGAAAACATCAGTTCCCCTTGCAGAGAGATGTAGGAGACCAGAATATGCCACCCCAAAGTATGCCCCTTTGGCACAAGGATTGTTTTGAGTTTAAGACAAATGAGATGAAGCAGATATAAGGAGGCCTCTGCTCTCCCACTATTTGCCTAGAAGTAGGACATAAACTTACAAAGGCGTGCTCCCCGCCTCTACCAGGAAGGACAAAGCTTGGCCACCAGAGACAGCTTTAGACCCTTATCAGCAACAGAAGAATCTCCATAACAAACCTTACGAGCTAGCCTCTATATACCATGTATTTGCCTTCTCACAATCTGCCACCCCTAGAGATTCCAAGTCCTTTCCCCCCTGGTCTTGTTATTTGTCTAAAAATGTATTGTGGCTGGGCGTGGTGGCTCACACCTGTAATCCCAGTACTTTGGGAGGCTGAGGTGGGTGGATCACTTGAGGTCAGGAGTTCAAGACCAGCCTGGCCAACATGGAAAACCTCGTCTCTACTAAAAATACAAAAATTAGCCGGGTGAAATGATGGATGCCTGTAGTCCCAGCTACTCTGAAGGCTGAGGTGCAAGAATTGCTTGAACCTGGGAGGCAGAGGCTGCAGTGAGCTGAGATCGCACCACAGCACTCCAGCCTGAGCAACAGAGTGAGACACCATCTCAAAACAATAATAATATTAAATAAAAATAAAAAATAAAATAAAATTTAAAATGCACTGTTCTTTGTTGAAGACGCTGTAAGCCCCTTCTGTGGGATTTACTCATTCCCTGGGCGTTTCCCATGTTTATCTAAGATATGCACGTTAATAACCTCCTGTTTTTTTTTTTTTTTTTCTCTTATTGATCTGTCTTTTGGTATAGGAGCCCCAGCTAATAAACCTAAGGTGAGTAGAAGGAAAAATTATTTTTTTCTTCCCCTACAAACTCTTCTGTCCAAGTTAGGACCCGTGTCAGGGAGAAGCTGGTGTCTGGACAGAAGCAGGGCCATCAGTTTTGCTTGCTTTCTGCTCAGTGGTGGGACAGAAAAGTGCCACCCCATACTCCTCCAAGCAAGGACTTATCCCAGCTCCAGGAGTTTGCCTCAGCTGCAAAGTGCTGCCTCACCCAAGAGCATGCCTTTTGTTTTGTGGGGGGCCCATGTACAATGACTGATGGAGGTGGGGGTTGAAGGGCTGGCCATTTAAGTTATTAAAATAATTATCTGGGAGGCTGTTAGGCTGGAACAGTTCCGGTGCCTTGGTTTTCTACGTAAGCAAACTGAAACGCAACTCAACATAAACTCAAGCTTAAGCAATCAGTAACAGCCAACTAACCTCAAATGAGAGTCTTTACCAATTAAAAAGCACTAACTAACTTCTAACTAGGGACTTCCTACTTTAACCAATAGAAAATGTTATTTGTCTTTGCTTTCATTAACATTTCTCTACTCTTCTGGGACTGTCCTGCTCAAGCAAACGGTTTGCTGTTCATTGCAGAACTTCCAGAAAGACCTTATCAGCTCTTCAATGGAAAGCATGAAACATTATTTGTTATTTGTTATTTGTCTTATTTGTTAATTGTTATTAACAAATAACATTGTTATTTGTTATTTGTCTTATTTATCTTTCTGCAACCACATTATAAAAGTCTCCATTCTTGCCTGCTCTGGGGAGCACTGAACCACTTGTGGTCTGGTGCTGCCTAATTCATAAATTGTTGGTCAAATAAACTCACTTAAAAAAAATTTTTTTTTGAGATGGAGTCTCACTCTGTTGCCCAGGCTGGAGTGCCTGGAGTGCAGAGGTCTCAGCTCACTGAAACCTCTGCCTCCCAGGTTCAAGGGATTCTCCTGTCTAAGCTTCTTGAGTAGCTGGGATTACAGGTATGTGCCACCACGCCCAGCTAATTTTTTTGTATTTTTAATAGAAATGGGGTTTCACCATGTTGGCCAGGCTCGTCTCGAACTCCTGACCTCAGGTGACCTTAGGTGATCCATCCACCTTGGCCTCCCAAAGTGCTGGGATTTCAGGTGTGAGCCACCGTGCCTGGCCTCATTAACATTTTAATATGCCAGAGTTTATCCTTTAATTAGGCTCCCTGCAAGTCACCACACCTCACCTTGCCCCTGCCCACACCTGCTCCATCCTCTTCCCTTACTCAGGTATTGTTTCCTAAGAAATAAGCCTCCTGCAGGCCAAACTCCACCTCTGCATCTGCTTCCAGAGAAGTCCACCTGTGAAGCCCTCCCAGCCTTTCACTCCTCTCCTTTTCTGTTAACAGAGGTTTCTGACTCATCCAGGGCTGAAGTTTAAGGACAGAGATGATAGAAAGAGAGGCAGGAAAGCTCTTACTTCACTGATGCTGTCATGCAGCCCCAGCCTCTGTGCCCTCTGGACTTGGGACATATTTGAAGCTGACCCTGTCGTTGGCACTTACAAGAGTTCTTCGTGGGCTCAGCCCCCTTCCCATTGGGGGATTCTACCATCTTCGTGTCAGAAGTGGGCTCCCCAGACATTACCATCACGACCAGTGGATAAGACAAAGCTGAGCTTATTGCTTCCAGCAGAAGTGAAAGATAAGCTCGGGATGTATGGAGAACTGGAAGTTTGGTTTAAAGCGAGTCTGTGGGAGGAAGAGTTGGTTTGCTTCAGACAGGGCAGAGATCACAGTACAACAGTCCTGGATTGGTGGGAAAAGCAGGCTAGGATTTTGAACCACAACATTCAAAGAATCTTAGGGTTCAAACTGTTGATGCTTTCCACTGAAGAGCTGATAGATCTTCCTGGAAGTTGCTGCAATGAACGGTTGAACCATTTGCTTGGGCAGGACAGTCCCAGCAGAGTAGAGAAATGCAAATGAAGACAGTGACATAAGCAGGTCATGTTACTCTAGACCGTGAGGTGTAATTTCCATTCTCAGTGCCCAGGACAAGTACGGGGAAGATGGTTTTGGTTCTGATTAATCATTGGTTCAGGAGACAGACACACCCCAGGCCACAGAATCACAGCACTGCTGGGATGCTTAGAAAAAAAGACTCCCTGCTGTTCTCAGTAGGATTTCAACTTGTAATATAGAGTCTGGTTGCTGCTGGCAGCCACTCTAAGGGGAGAGCCTGCCTGAGGGTGTGGTCAACACAGAAGAAAGAAACCAAGCAATGGGAAGAGAGGAACTGGTCCTGAGCAAATCATCTGAGCCCCTGCGTTCAGCACCACCTATGCTGGTCAGACACCTGAGCCAACACTCTGCTGCCTCCACCTAAGGCGGCTGGGGCCATTTTCTCCTAGCAGGTGTAAATGGGGAGTCCCCGTGCACTAACAATGGGCCAGTGCTCCTAATCCCAGTGCCCTACTGCGTGTTTGCCTGGACTAGCCTGAGGCAGAGAGGGAGGTTCCAGTGATATTAAAGTGACTGTTGGCATTGAAGAGTCCCATGAAGAGTCCCAGTGAATTACACTTTATGATGTTCTCTCCTGCAGCTCTGAACCAGATGAGAGATTGGCAAATAAGCTAGGTAGATGACAACCAAAATGTCAGCTTTGGCTGGATGCGGTAGCTAACGTCTATATTCCTAGTGCTTTGGGAGGCTGAGGGCAGAAGGATCACTTGAGGTCAGGAGTTTGAGACCAGCCTGGGCAATATAGCAAGATCCCATCTCTATGAAAAAATTTTAAAGGTAGCTAGGCATGGTGGTGCACACCTATAGTCCCAGCTACTTGGGAGGCTGAAGTGGGAGATCTGCTTAAGCCCAGGAGTTTGAGGTTACAGTGAGCTACAGTCACACCACTGCACTCCAGCCTGGGTGACAGAGCAAGAGTCTCTCTCAAAAAAAAAAAAAAAAAAAATTTTAATAAAGTCAGCTTTATTACTGTCATAGCTGGAAAAGAGCATGGCTTAGCTGAGCAACAACAATGGATTTCCCAACATTGTACCCCGGAACCAGGCTGTGCTGGGCAAATGGTCCTCTGTAGCCTGCTATGCTAAATGTGGGTTTCCCGTAGGCACCCAGCTCCCACACAGAAGGAAGGAGCTGGAAGGGCCTGCCTGGCTCCTCCGTGGAAACTCAGAAACTTGAGAATCAGATGTCACACCTCCTGCCATGGGGAGGAATGAGGGAGAGGGCGGAGCAAGGCCAGGAGCTTAGTTTAACAAAGCTGCTTTCACAGGCAGCATGAAGCAAGATCTCAGGGGGTCTTCTGCCACCTCCCCAAGAACCAATCAAAAGCCCAGGAAAGGATGAAATCTAAAGTCCAAGTGGTTTTGTGTTAACTCAGAGCCGCTCCACTTCAGCGCTGCTGACATTCAGGACCAGATACTTCTTTGCCATGGAGGGGCTGTCCTGTGCTTTGGAGGAATGGATTGAGCAGCATCCCTGGCCTCTACCCACTGGATACCCATAGCATCTCACCACCCCCACCCCCAGTCATGACCAGCAAAAATGTCCACAGACATTGCCACATGTCCCATGGGGCTGACATCACACCTGGCTGAGAACTGCTGGCTCAGGTGATTAGAAAGACAGAGATGGTCCCCTCTCCCAGATGTCGCGGCTGCAGGAGTTAGGGGAATGCACCCCACCTGGAAAGGAAAGGACCAGAGGTGGAAAGAAGAGTGAGCTGTTTCTCCCGGAGATAGGTGTGGTGGCGGGGAGTTAGTGGCAATGCAGGAGTCTACCACTGGGTGGGCAAAGAGGAACACACATGGCAAATCCATGCTGAATAAATCTGAGAAGAGCTCCATGATGGAATAACGTATATGGTGTGGGTGGCGTTTAGGGATACCAACAAGGGGCAGGGAAGCACCCTCAGACCAGCATCCATGGGGGGCTCTTGCCTCCACCCTGCCTGAGGGTAAGGGCAGGAGGTGGTCCCCAGGCTGTAGGAGAGAGCCTCCGGGCAGGAGCTGCGGCTCTTGGGAGAAGAATGCCACCACTGCTATGCCCAGCCTGTCTAGTCAAATCAATATCCCACCCTACTTCCACCTACCCTCTGATCTCTTGGGGGTGCCTTTCAAAGACCAAACCCAACTGGAAGGTGGGAAATGGGCCCTGGAGGCAGATGAAGATTACTAAGCACACACACCATGGAGTACTTTGCAAAGTTAGAAGCAATGGGTTAGATGCACCCAGGGCCACGTGGACAGATCTCAGAAATATAAGAATGGGTGAAACAAACAAGCAACAGAATGAGATATATAAGCCGATAACATTTGTGAACATTTAAAATGTATGCATAGAAAAAATGCAAAACATCAATACTCCCTTTACAAGAATACATGCAAATGAAAGTTACAGAATACGAGCCGATAGCCAGGCGCGGTGGCTCACATCTGTAATCCCAGCACTTCGGGAGGCTGAGGCAGACAGATCACTTGAGCCCAGGAATTTGAGACCATCCTGGCCAACATGGCAAAACCCTGTCTGTACAAAAAATACAAAAATTAGCTGGCATTGGTGGCATATGCCTGTAGTCCCAGCTACGTGGTAGGCTGAGGCCAGAGGATCACTTGAGCCTGGGAGGTAGAGATTGCAGGGGCTGTGATCATGCCACTGAACTCCAGCCTGGGCAACAGAGCAAGACCCTGCCTCAAAAACAAAAAAAGAACATATGCCTATGATGGGGGAGGGGCTGGAGACTTCGATAGGATATGTGGATAAAAGAGAATAATTACAAACAAGAGAGGGGACTTACATGGGCTAGTGATGAGAAAATGCCATGAACTAAGGCATATGATTAACTCACTCAAATGTCTGCACGTGAAGTTTAAAAACATCAGGGAAAGAAAAGGAAGGGAGGAAGGAAGAGGGAAGATAGCCCACCAGCCCTGTCCAGCATGTCTCGGGGGAGAGGAGTGGGGGTGGGAGCCCCTCAGGGGCGCTCAGTCTCTGGTCTGGAGGGGTGCAATCCCAGATGGGGAAGGAGTTGCCTCAGGGGGCCTCTCAGAACCTCCTTTTCATTTTTATAAAAATGGGAGACACATCAAGGGATTGTACAAGGGCAAATGCCGTCCTCATTTCCCAAAATGATTCTAGAATTTTAAACCACCAATCTTGACACCTTTGATTTTGGAATGAATTCAAGTCCAAAGACCCGAATGGAGCCCCGACTTTGTATCCAGCCGGGTATGAATCATCCAACAGATGGTGGGTGCACATTTAGAAACCAGCCCGGTGAGCCCTCAGAGACAGGCTCCTGAGACAGCCCTGCCAAGCTAAGCTGATGTTCTCTTCTGACACCAGAGGATTTGTGGGTTCTGCTCTTTCTGGCTTCAGGGATTAGCTGTGACTCCGTAAATTCAAGTCATGGGAAATGGGGAGGTGGCAACTGTCAGAACAGGAAAGCAGGTGCTAGGAGCTAGCTCAGCCTGAGTCACATGTCCACACACTGGAGCAGAAGCCAAATGGGCACTGTGATTGACAGCACCCTCACCAGGACTCCAGGGAGGTGGGTGCACTTTCTCCAAAAAAGGGGTGCTAATACCGGAAGAAGCCTGATGAGCACACAAAACCAATAACTATGACAGCCCTCTAGGATCCCCTTGGAAGTGGGGATGAGATATGGGGAAGGGGAGGAAGAATTTCATCTTTTCTTTTTTTTTGAGACAGGGTCTTGCTCTGTCTCCCAGGCTGGAGTGCAGTGGTGCGACCTCCCAGGCTCAACTGACCCTCCCACCTCAGCCTCCTAAATCGCTGGGACTACAGGCACTCACCACCGCACCCAGCTAATTTTTTTTATTTTCATAGAGATGGGGTTGTTCTTGAACTCCTGGACTCAAGTGATCTGCCCACCTTGGCCTCCCAAAGTGCTGGGATTGCAGGAGTGAGCCATAATGCCCGGTCCCTATTCTTACTTTGTAACAAAACAAGCATTTTTGGTTATTTTAATCAGCTATTGCCTTTTATACTGGATTTCTGTCACTCGCAATCAAAAGAATCCTGACTGTTATAGAAGCAGTATGGGGGGAAAATCATTTTTGCATTTAATTTCAGTATCCATGTGCTTTGCCATAAATGTTTTTAAGAATTTTTAACTATTTTAGCCGGGCGCGGTGGCTCACGCCTGTAATCCCAGCACTTTGGGAGGCCAAGGCAGGGGGATCATTAAGTCAGGAGATTGAGACCATCCTGGCTAACACGGTGAAACCCTGTCTCTACTAAAAATACAAAAAAATTAGCCAGGCGTGGCGGCGTGCTCCTGTAGTCCCAGCTGCTGGGGAGGCTGAGGCAGGAGAATGGTGTAAACCCAGGAGGCGGAGCTTGCAGTGAGCCGAGATCACGCCACTGCACTCCAGCCTGGGTGACAGAGCAAGACTCTGTCTCAAAAAAAAAAAAAAAAATTAAACTATTTTAAGGTTTTTGTTTTTGTTTTTTTCAAAATGTTGGTGGTTAATTTTTAATTATGACATGCATTTTAAAGATATGCTTTCAGTGGTTTATCATATTTTCTCTTTTCCACGTACAACTTTTGAATTATTTATTGGCAAATGTAACTTGTTTAAAGTGTTATTTTCATGCTTTTGCAGGTGTACATTTAGAAATGAGCACGGTGAGCCTGCAGAGACAGGCTCCTAAGACAGCCCTGCCAAGTTAAGCTGATGTTCTTTTCTGAGACCATGGCATTTGTGGGTTCCACTCTTTCTGGCTTTGGGGGGACAGTCTGACTACAGAAATATTGGTCACCTGAAGAATTTAGGTCCTTGCCACTCGGACAAGCATGACCGGCCCCAGTTCCCACGAAGAAACATCTGTCTTGCTTCATGTCATGGACTTGCTTTATAGTTTCATTTTAGTTTCAAGGACTTGTCTGAGCAAGTCTGTCTTTTCATGGATGGCTGAAAACGCTTTATGAAGATGTACACTTCACAAGAGTTAATAACAGAAAGCACTGTGTCAAAACCCAAGACATAAATATAATTAAAATCACATTGTATTTCCTGTTGGTTGCTGAAGCAGACATTAAGAAAGTCTTATCTTTGGGCCGGGCGCAGTGGCTCAAGCCTGTAATCCCAGCACTTTGGGAGGCCGAGACGGGCAGATCACGAGGTCAGGAGATCGAGACCATCCTGGCTAACACAGTGAAACCGTGTCTCTACTAAAAATACAAAAACTTAGCCGGGCAAGGTGGCGGGCGCCTGTAGTCCCAGCTACTCGGGAGGCTGAGGCAGGAGAATGGCGTGAACCCGGGAGGCGGAGCTTGCAGTGAGCTGAGATCCGGCCACTGCACTCCAGCCTGGGTGACAGAGCGAGACTCCGTCTCAAAAAAAAAAAAAAAAAAAGAAAGTCTTATCTTTAATAGTACATTTAGAATTCCCTGTCATAGAAAATTATCTTTAAATGATAGCTCAGAAAAGAAATACAAAAAGCTCTCATGCCATTTATTATTAATGTGATTTATGTTAAGTCTCTCAGTGGAATGCTGAAAATGTGCCAATAAATTAGTTCAAGAAATGATACAAAATTAAATATTAATGAAGCACTCAAACAAGCACCAATTATACTGCAATATAAGCTTGTAAATATTCCCATAAGTAATTTTCAGTCCGTATTCAGGTAGCACTATGGAGCAAGAAAAGAACCATCATTAATTTATGCAGAAATCTTTTTTACTAATAAATTTTCCAAATCACAAATTTAATTTTAGCTTCTGATTTTTAAAAAGGCAATAAACTGTTAGTTTGTACTTGGATTCATGGATATTCTTTTTTTTTTTTTTTTTTTTTTTGGAGATGGGGTCTCATTATGCTGCCCAGGCTAGTCTTGAACTCCTGGGTTCAAGTAATCCTCCCACGTGGGCCTCCCAAAGTGCT
Source organism: Macaca nemestrina (assembly GCF_043159975.1). Lineage (NCBI taxonomy): Eukaryota > Metazoa > Chordata > Mammalia > Primates > Cercopithecidae > Macaca > Macaca nemestrina. The sequence goes on along the minus strand of NC_092141.1, from coordinate 58,870,860 downwards.
GAGATTACAAGCATGAGCCACTGTGTCTGGCCTTTTTTTTTTTTTCTTTTTTCTGAGACAGGATCTCACTCTGTTACCCAGGCTGGAGTGCAGGAGTACAATCATGGTTCACTGAAGCTTTGATCTCCTGGCCTCAAGTGATCCTTCCACGTCAGTCTCCTGAGTAGCAGGGACTACACGCATGCACCATTATGTCCAGCTGATTTTTTAAAATTTATAGTAGAGATGAGGTCTCGCTATGTTGCCCAGATTGGTCTTGAACTCCTGAGCTCAAGCAATCCTCCCTTGTCGTCCTCCCAAAGTGTTGGGATAACAGGCCTGAGTCACCATGCCCAGCCCATGGAGAGTCTTTATGTTACAAGTGATAGAAAGCCCAATTCACATGGTTTAAACAAGGAGAATTTGACTGCATGCTTTAGAGAAAAGTGCAAATAAAATGCCGCTTCAGGCAAGATTTTATCCAGCAGCAGAAATCCCAACTCACGTGGCTTAAACAAAGAGAACCTGCCTTCATGCTTACCTGAAACATATACTTGAAATGTGGCTTCAGGCACGGTTTCATCCTGTAGCTCAAAGGATGTCACCAAGAACCTGGTGTCTTTATGCCCTTCCTCTCTGCCTTCTGCTGGGTCAACCCCTTCTTCAGGTCAGTGGCTCCTAGTGCACTACCTCTCTCTCTCCCCTTCAAAACCAGACCGCTTATTCCGCAGCTGTAGGGAGGATTGGCTGCTGATGGCTCACAGCTCTCGCAGCTGAGCCTCCAGGCATTGTTTCATGTTCATAAATGCCCAGGCTTTATTTATTCCCATCCAAAGACTATCCTCTGCCTAGCCCAAGCTTTATGTGGTCTGCCAATGATTGGTCAGGGCAGAAGTACAAAAGCATAGTCCTCCTGCCTAGATCTGAGACAACTCCGAAGGGCCACCTCAGGTTCAAACTTCCCTGTAGCATCGGTTGAGGCTCTGATGCAACTACAACCCGGTTCCACTTCTCCCTCTGCTCAACCTGCTTCATTTACTCCCTTGCAAGTATTGTTTCTGAGACCATGGGCCAGTAAACCTCCAGCATGTAAATATCCATCACAAATCTGTTGGCAGGCAGGGACCCAGACATGAGGCAGCTGAGGCCAGGAGTAATTTTTAGGAAGCAGATTCTAAAATAGGTCTTTGGAGCTGGAAGGTAGAGCACTAATAGCCCCTGGCATTCTAGTGTGCTGCACTTGTTTAAACTTTCACTGGGGATGTACAGGAATGATGGGAAACTGATGGAAGGGAGGCACTGGTGGAAGCAAATTCCCAGGCATTTGAGAGGTTTGAGTGAACTGGTAATATAAGGACTGTGAAATCAGATGGCTCTGGGGCTAGCAATGCTTAAAGGAAGACAATGGAAGTTTGAGAGTACTTAATCATCAGTTTGAGACAAAGTGTGAAAGTCTCTTGGCAGCATATGGAGACTCTGTAGCTAGAGGGCAGAAAAAGCTAAGGATCATCCCCAGAATTCATTATAAGGGTAATGCAGCTTCAGAGAGGTCAGAGGGGTTGGATTCTCAATCAGAGCTCATCTGCTCTGTCAGGTCATACTCCCGTAGAGAAGGATCAGAACTCAGAGACTTGGGATGGCACATCTGGGTCAATGCATTAAAAAAATCTTGAATCTCCAGATTCCACTGAACCCACTGGGCCTGCAGAAGCAGCCCCCTGCCCACTGTTAAGGGCTAAAGCTCCCCTCATGGTTGAAGAGGGTGCAGGGCCTCTGCTTTGCAAGATGATATGCACCTCCCTCCTGGCCACCAGACAAATAGCTATCAAGTCACAACAAAACCGGCCAGGGATGCGCCGGGCCTGCTGCTGAGGAATGAGACTGTACCCTGGAGGAGCTGCAGGAACTTGCCAGCGTGTGCTGGCAGGATTCAGGAGAGTAGAGATGTGACTGGATTCTGAGGATGAGGATCAAAACATAAAACTCGATGGGAAAGAATTTATTGAATAGGAGTGTGCTCCTGCGATGCAGGATTTTACCCCCTGGCAAAGACCCCAGAAGAAGGTGCTAGAATGGCTCTTGGAAGCCTGGAAACAGCACTGGCCCAAACTAAGTTAAGGAGAAAAATCCAAACAGCATGGCAGATGGCAGAAGGGATCAAATGGATCAAAGGAGAAGGCTTGCTTGACGGGATCAGCCTGTGTGGGGCCTGCAAATTCCCCAGCTGACTATGTTCCCTGGGAGAGCCCATAAAACACTCTTTTATCAAAGCAATAAAGGAGGTGCTGGTGGAGGAGGAACAGCAGCATTGAGAAGTCTATCGTTGACCACCCTGGGGTGGGGGGTGGGGGGTCGTGAAGGGGGGAGATGCTGTTATGGGGGAGGGGGTGGTGAAGGGGGTGGGGGCTGATAGTAATGGGGATAAGAGGAGCTCAAAATAATCAAGGCCAAGTGGCAGTGCTACAGGAAAGGGGTCCCGATCCAGACCCCAAGAGAGGGTACTTGGACCTCACACAAGAAAGAATTCAGGACGAGTCCATAGAGTAAAGTGAAAGCAAGTTTATTAAGAAAGTAGAAGAATAAAAGAATCGTTACTCCACAGACAGAGCAGCCCCAAGGGTTGCTGGTTGCCCATTCGTATGGTTATTTCTTGATGATATGCTAAACAGGGGGTGGATTATTCATGCCTCCCCTTTTTAGACCATATAGGGTAACTTCCTGACATTACCATGGCATTTGTAAACTATCATGGCACTGATGGAAGTGTAGCAGTGAGGACAACCAGAGGACACTTTCATCACCATCTTGGTTTTGGTGGGATTTAGCCGGCTTCTTTACTGCAAACTGTTTTATCAGCAAAGTCTTTATGACCTGTATCTTGTGCCGACCTCCTATCTCATCCTGTGACTTAGAATGCCTAACTGAGAATGCAACCCAGTGGGTCTCAGCGTCATTTTACCCAGCCCCTATTCAAGATGGAGTTGCTGTGGTTTCAACTCCTCTGATAGCAGCACTTATCTGTCAGAAGGTGGGCATGGTATACATATATTTTTTTGTTTTGTTTCGTTTTGTTTTTGGAGACCGAGTCTTGCTCTGTCACTCAGGCTGGAGTGCGGTGGCACGATCTCGGCTCACTGCAACCTCTGCCTCCTGGGTTCAAGCAATTCTCCTGCTTCAGCCTCCCAAGTAGCTGGGACTACAGGTGCATGCCGCAACACCCGGCTAATTTTTGTATTTTCAGTAGAGATGGGGTTTCACTATGTTGGCCAGGCTGGTCTTGAACTCCTGACCTCATGATCCACCTGCCTCAGCCTCCCAAAGTGCTGGGATTACAAGCGTGAGCCACCACGCCCAGCCTAAGATATATTTTTAATAGTAAAGATGGGGTTTCACCATGTTGCCCAGGCTGGTCTTGATCTCCTGCACTCAAGTGATCTGCCCGCCTTGGCCTCCCAAAGTGTTGGGATTACAAGTATGAGCTACCGTGCCAAGCCGGAAATGGTTAATAGAACATAATATTCCTAGTGGTAAGATAGATGGGCAGTCAAAGAGAGCTTATTTTATTTTATTTTATTTTATTTTATTTTATTTTATTTTATTTTTTTGAGACAGAGTTTCGCTCTTGTTGCCCAGGCTGGAGTGCAGTGGTGCGATCTTGGATCACCACAACCTCCACCTCCTGGGTTCAAGCAATTCTCCTGCCTCAGTCTCCCGAGCAGCTGAGATTACAGGCATGCACCACCACGCCCAGCTGATTTTGTATTTTTAGTAGAGATGGGGGCTTCTCCTCATTGGTCAGGCTGGTCTGGAACTCCTGACCTAAGGTGATCCGCCTGCCTCAGCCTCCCAAAGTATTGGGATTACAGGCATGAGCCACCGTGCCTGGCCCAAGAGCTTATTTTAAAACATCAACCACCCAATAAAAAGTCATGATCCTTTGTCCAGTTTCCAGCCTAAGTTAAGATCTAGAACCTACTGAATGAAGAAGGACGCTGCATCAGCTGGCACATGGACAGGATAAGGTTCCACCAGCCCTTCTACAGGGAGAACTTGAGTAATCAGACACTGGGGAAAGAATGCAGGTATTTTGAGAACAGTTGAACATAGAGTCCACATTGACATTGATACCAAGGAAACTCAAGCATCATCATGGTGCCTTGCTAGGGTAGTGGAATATGGGGTCAAGTAATAAGTATAGTTAGTCCCAGCCATGACCAGCTTCACAGTATGTCCATTAGGTCCACAGACCCTCCTGGTAGTCATTTTCCTGGTTTCTCTCTCTTTCTCTCTTTCTCTCTCTCTTTTTTTTTAGACAGAGTTTTGCTCTGTAGCCCAGGCTAGAGTGCAGAGGTGCGATCTCAGCTTACTGCAACCTCTGCCTTTCGGGTTCAAGCGATTCTCCTGCCTCAGCTACCAGAGTAACAGATTACAGGCAGGCGCCACCACGCCCGGTTAATTTTTGTACTTTTAGTAGAGATGCGGTTTCACCATGTTGCCCAGGCTGGTCTCAAACTCCTGGCCTCAAGTGATCCACCCACCTCGGGCTCCCAAACTGCTGGGATATAGGTGTGAGCCCACCGTGCCCGATCCTGGTCTCTTACTATATAGCTAGAATCAACATAACCAGTATTGCCAGAACTCTTCCAGTGGTTTCTTGGCCTGTGGGGTAAGAGCCATCATAGTGAGGCAGGTGAAATGGAAGCCTTTCAAACGGCCTCCTACCCCAGCCAACTGAAAACTGTATCACATCTTGGGGGATGGCAGAGATTAATGCCACTCTTACAGATGTAAAATGTGGCCTCTATAATTTCCTCCATTTAATTCCTCAGTCTGGCCCCTACAAAAACCAGAGAGATCCTGCAGGATGGCAGTAGGCTACCACAAGCTCAGGCAGGTGGTGGCCTCAGTGGCTGCTGCTGTGCTGGGCGTGATTTTGCCAAAGCAGATTCACGTTAACTCAGTGCATGGCGTGTAGCTACTGACCTGGCAAGCGCATTCTTTCCCATCTCTATAAAGGAGGATTAGGAACTGTTTCATACTGCCTGGGATGATCAATAGTACAGTTGTCCCTTGATATTCACAGGGGATTGGTGTAGGACCCCCACCCCTCCATATACCAAAATCTGAGGATGCTCAAGTCCCTTATATATAATGGCATAGTATTTGTATGTAGCCTACATATAGCTTCCCATATACTTTAGATCATCTCTAGATTACTTATAATACCTAATACAATGTAAATGCTACTTAAGTAGTTTTTTTCCTTTATTTGAGATGGAGTGTCACCCTGTTGCCCAGGCTAGAGTGCAGTGGCATGATCTCGGCTCACTGCAACATCCACCTCCTGAGTTTGAGCAATTCTCCTGCTTCAGCCTCCCGAGCAGCTGGGACTACAGGTGTGCGCCACTGCACCCAGCTGATTTTTGTATTTTTATTTTGTATTTTGTATTTTGCCATTTTGGCCAGGCTGGTCTCAAATTCCTGACCTCAGGTGACCCACTTGGCTTGGCCTCCCAAAGTGCTGGCGTTACAGGTATAAGCCACCATACCCATCCTGTAAGTAGTTTTTATACTGTATTTTTTATTTATATTATTTTTTGTTGTTGTGATTTTTTACTGTTTTTTTTTCTCTTTTTTTTTTTTTTTTTTGAGACGGAGTCTCGCTGTGTCGCCCAGGCTGGAGTGCAGTGGCCGGATCTCAGCTCACTGCAAGCTCTGCCTCCCGGGTTTTTACGCCATTCTCCTGCCTCAGCCTCCCGAGTAGCCGGGACTACAGGCGCCCGCCACCTCGCCCGGCTAGTTTTTTGTATTTTTTTTTTAGTAGAGACGGGGTTTCACCGTGTTAGCCAGGATGGTCTCGAACTCCTGACCTCGTGATCCGCCCGTCTCGGCCTCCCAAAGTGCTGGGATTACAGGCTTGAGCCACCGCGCCCGGCCTCTCATATTTTAAATCCATGACTGTGGAACCCATGGATATGGAGGCCAACTGTACACATTTACAGTCCTGACCTTAGGCATGCGAACTCTCCCACTGTCTGTTATAGTCCAAAGGGACCAGCATCTTCTGGGCTTTCTGTACCACATTACAAGTGCACAACTGTATTGATTACATCATGTTAATCCAATCAAATGAGTAAAGAATGGCAAACGCCGGGCGCGGTGGCTCAAGCCTGTAATCCCAGCACTCTGGGAGGCCGAGACGGGTGGATCACGAGGTCAGGAGATCGAGACTATCCTGGCTAACACGGTGAAACCCCGTCTCTACTAAAAAAAATACAAAAAATTAGCCGGGCGATGTGGCGGGCGCCTGTAGTCCCAGCTACTCGGGAGGCTGAGGCAGGAGAATGGCGGGAACCCGGGAGGCGGAGCTTGCAGTGAGCTGAGATCCGGCCACTGCACTCCAGCCTGGGCGGCACAGCGAGACTCCGTCTCAAAAAAAAAAAAAAAAAAAAAAAGAATGGCAAACATGTTAAAGCCCTGGTTAAAACATGCTCTGGATGGTGGGAGATAAACCCTACAAAGATTCAGGAAACCATCACATCGTGAAGTTCTTAGGAGTCCGGTGGAGATATTCCCTAGGAAGTCAAAGGAAAATTATTTCATCTTTTTTTTTTTTTGAGACGGAGTCTCTCTCTGTCGCCCAGGCTGGAGTGCAGTGGCACAATCTCGGCTCACTGCAACCTCCACCTCCTGGTTTCACGCCATTCTCCTGCCTCAGCCTCCCGAGTAGCTGGGACTACGGGCACCCGCCACCACGCCCGTCTAATGTTTTGTATTTTTAGTAGAGACAGGGTTTCATCGTGTTAGCCAGGATGGTCTCCATCTCCTGACCTTGTGATCTGCCCGCCTCAGCCTCCCAAATAAATTATTTCATCTTATAGCTCCCATTATTAAGAAGGAAGCTCAAGGCCTGTTAGGCCTCTTCAGGTACTGGTGGCACTTGGAATTCTGTTCCGATCTAATTACTGAGTGAACTGGAAGACTACTATCTTTAAGCAGAGCTTGAGGAGGAAAATGGTTTACAGCAAGTCCAGTCTGTAATATGAAGGAGCACAGGGAACTTCACCCCAAAATATGGCTCTCTGGTATGATGAGTATTTAAATTAAAGGCCATTAGGGATCAATAGATGCTAGAAGACACTTCTGCCATACATACATAAAGACCAGACAGACCCACCTAGGAGAACAATTATTTTCCTCCCCCCTCCCACATTTCTTAATCGTCTGAGAACTTCATGGTTTCCTGAGTCTTTGTAGGGTTTGTCTCCCACCCTCCAGAGCACGTTTTAACCAGGGCTTTAACGTGTTTGCCATTTTTTACTCAATTGATTGGATTAACATGATGTAATCAATACAGACTTGTAATGTTGTGCAAAGCCCAGAAGATGTTGGTCTCTTTTCTTAATCCTCTATTTCAAGCTTGTCCAACCCATGGCCCCCAGGCAGCATGCAGCCTAGGACAGCTTTGAATGTGGCCCAACACAAATTCATAAACTTTTTTTTTTTTTTTTGAGAGGGAGTCTCGCTCTGTCGCCCAGGCTGGGGTGCAGTGGCCGGATCTCAGCTCACTGCAAGCTCTGCCTCCCGGGTTTACGCCATTCTCCTGCCTCAGCCTCCCGAGTAGCTGGGATTACAGGCGCCTGCCACCTCGCCCGGCTGGGTTTTTTTGGTATTTTTTAGTAGAGATGGGGTTTCACCGTGTTAGCCAGGATGGTCTCGATCTCCTGACCTCGTGATCCGCCCGTCTCGGCCTCCCAAAGTGCTGGGATTACAGGCTTGAGCCACCGCGCCCGGCCAAATTCATAAACTTTCTTAAAACACTATGAGATCTTGGCCGGGCGTGCTGGCTCACACCTGTAATCCCAGCACTTTGGGAGGCCCAGGCGGGCAGATCACTGGAGGTCACGAGTTCAAGACCAACCTGGCCAACATAGGAAACCATGTCTTTACTGAAAATACAAAAATTAGACTGGCGTGGTGGCAAGAGCCTGTAATTCCAGCTACTTGGGAGGCTGAGGCAGGAGAATTGCTTGAATTTGGGAGGTGGAGGTTGCAATGAGCCAAGATCATGCTGTAGCACTCCAGCCTGGCAACAGAGCAAGACTCTGTCTCAAAAAAATTATGAGATCTTTCTGTGAATTTTTTTTTTTTTTTTTTTTGAGACGGAGTCTCGCTCTGTCACCCAGGCTGGAGTGCAGTGGCACGATCTCGGCTCACTGCAAGCTCCGCCTCCTGGGTTCACACCATTCTCCAGCCTCAGCCTCCCGAGTAGCTGGGACTACAGGCGCCCGCCACCACGCCCGGCTATTTTTTGTATTTTTAGAAGAGATGGGGTTTCACCGTGTTAGCCAGGATGGTCTCGATCTCCTGACCTCGTGATCCACCTGCCTTGGCCTCCCAAAGTGCTGGGATTACAGGTGTGAGCCATCGCGCCCAGCTGATTTTTTTTTAGCTCATCAGCTACTGTTAGTGTTAGTGTATTTTATATGTGACCCAAGACAATTCTTCTTCCAATGTGGCCCAGGGAAGCCAAAAGATTGGACACCCCACCCAATTTATTTCAAAACACAGGCTGAAGTTCCCTTATCTGCCTAAAGTCTGGATCTACCAAAGAAGAAAACAATTACCTCCATTCCCTTCTCTGAGTTGGTATTAACTGAACCCATATCACAGGAAGTAAGACTAAAGCCTGTCAGCAAACCAGGACAGACTTTTGTCAAAAACCATTGTCCCCTCTGTGGGCCCAATGGACTTTGCCCCACACAATCGTATATTCTTCAACCCCACTGAATTCCCCTAAAAATCATTTACCATCCCCCTAAAATCACCCACACTTCCCCATCCCCCCTTTCCCTAAGAAGTAGGATATACAAGCATCTGTACCCCATTAGGATACAGGGCATGGTAGTAATGCATTATTTTCTCTTATTAATCTGCCTTATTGTGAGTTAAGTTTTCAGTGAATCTTTGAGGGCGAGGGAGAAATTTTCCCTTTGTCCCTATAAGTACAAGCAGCTCTGCCATTTGGACCCTATGACTCAAAGTACTCTATGGTACTACGGATATCTGTGGGAGGAAAAGATTCTGTGTGAAGTTTACAGAAAGCACCAGTGGGAGAATCACAGCTTAGATCCCTAGGGTTCTGGAGCAAGGCTATACCATCCACAGTGGAGAACACCACGTCAGTTGAAAACCAGGTCCCAAGATGCTTCTGGGTCTTGGAAACAGAGCATCTGTATTAGTCAGGGTTCTCCAGAGAAACAGAAGTGATAGGCTATATAGAGATACAGAAGAGGAGACTTCTATGGGAATTGGCTCATGCAATTAGGGAAGCTGAGAAGTCTGCAATGCTGTCTGCAAGCTGGAGAATTAGGAGAGCCAGTGCTATAACTGGCTGAAAGTTACACCATTGGCTACTCTGCTTCTCAGGCCTTCAAACACAGTCAGAGTTACAATAGTGTAACTTCCAGTCCAAGGCCAAAGAAGTGAAAACCAGGGAGGCTGCTAGTATCAGTCCTGGAGTGCAAAGGCGCAAGAACCAGGATCTTCAGTGTCCAAGGGCAAAGGAAGATGGATGTTCTAGCTCAAGAAAAGGGATGTTGGGTGTGATGGCTTGTGCCTGTAATCCCAGCACGTCCAGGTGGGAGGACTGCTTGAGACCAGAAGCTGGAGACCAGTGTGAGCAACATTGTAAGACATGCCTTAAAAAAAAAAAAAAAAAAAAAAAAACATGGCCAGGTGTGGTGGTGCTGGTGCAAACCTGTAATCCCAGCACTTTGGGAGGCCGAGACCAATGGATTGCCTGATCTCAGGAGTTTAAGACCAGTCTGGGCAACATGGTGAAGCCTCCTCTCTACCAAAAAATACCAAAAAATTAGCCAGGTATGGTGGTGCAAGCCTGTGGTCTCAGCTACTTGAGGGACTGAGGTGGGAGAATTGCTTGAGCCTGGGATGTGGAGGTTGCAGTGAGCTGAGATCATGCCACTGCACTCCAATTTGGGTGACAGAGTGACACCCTGTCTCAAAAAAATTATATATATTATTAGATATAATTTTATGCATAACTGTTTAATATGTATTATTACACAGTTTCAGTACTCCCTCCAGGACTGGACACAAACAGGACCAGCAGACTCAAGTAAACTGCATGAGCAGATGACCACGCCCCTCTGTCATCCACCACTGTTGAATCCCTGCCTCCTCCTTCGATCACACCTATAGCCACCTTGGGGTAAAAGGTCAGGGGCCTAGAACCAGCTGATGGAGGACAAAAACCAACCAGGTTTGCTTCCTGGATGAGTTGGATGGGAAGTAGGGGTGAAAGGCACAAATGGGTTTCTGCTGCTCTGTGGCTGTACTCAGGGCTGGCCCTGGAAGCACAGGCAGAGCTTCAGGTGGTATGTGTGGTTGTCCACTTTGTGTGCACAGAGAATGGCCAGTGGTGAGAAAGGCCGTGGACTCAGGGGTAGTGATAAGCAGCTTGGCTGTCCCTCGAGTTGCTCAGGGACCTAGAAGGAGACACATCAGATTAGGGAAAAGGATGTCTGGGGAAAGACACGTGGATGGGCCCACGGGGGTGGGCACAGAGCGTGAAGATTCGTATCACATGTTAATGTGATCAATGAAGACCACCCAGGGGCTGGAACGAAGCCAGTCCCACCCAGGCCAGAGAGAAATAAAGAAACAGTTTTGACAGAAGGAATAAAGTATTCTTGGAGGTGGAAACAGCAGATGTCCATTACAGTGACAAATTCTTTTTTGGAACAAGTAGCCAAGAAAAATTTCCCTAGATCCTTACTTCTAGATAGAGTCGATTGGTCCAGTCTCTCACCAAAAAGGTAATTAACCAGCCTCTGTGTGAACACTTTCAAAACAGGATCCTTATTACCTGTAGAGGCAATGTGCATCCCTTGAGGACATTCGCCCTTGAGGACATTCGCCCTTGAGGACATTCGCCCTTGAGGCAGGCTGGGGTTTTCTCTCCTACCCTCCAGAGAGGTGCTCTTACCCTCCCCCATCTCAGGCTCACACCAAGCTAGGATATGGAAGAAGGTATTCTTTTTTTTTTTTTTTAACTTTAAATTTTTTTTTTTTTTGAGATAGAGTCTCCGTCTGTCACCCAGGCTGGAGTGCAGTGGCGCGATCTCGGCTCACTACAACCTCTGCCTCCCGGGTTCAAGCGATTCTCCCGCCTCAGCCTCCCGAGCAGCTGGGACTACAGGCACGCCACCACACCTGGCTAAGGTTTGTGTTTTTACTAGAAACGAGGTTTCACTATGTTGACCATGGTCTCCAACTCTTGGGCTCAGGTGATCCGCCCACCTTGGTCTCCCAAAGTGCTGGGATTACAGGCATGAGCCGCTGCACCTGGCTGAAAGAAGGTATTCTGATAAGATGAAGAAAAGTGACAGATGCTTTGTTAGCAGAACAATCTAGTGAAGTTATGCTGCAGGAAATGATACATTTTAGTAAGAGAATGAATGGTTTGGTAAATGTTTCATTCTTGAGTGGATGGGGGGCACTAAAACCGTCTCCCTAACACACAAACCATGTCCACTTTCACTGAAAGAAAAACCAGAAAGGATCATTTAGTGAGAGCCTGGAACAGGGATGCAAATGGAAAAAAGGCCCCGGGGACTGGGGTGGGAGTTGGGCGCGGGGTGTTATCGGGGAGAGGAGAGAACAAGGAGAAGGAGAGGGGGATTTGCTGAGCTGGTCTCTATACCATGCTTGAGGCTCTGACTGTAGTTGATTGTCTAATGATGAGGCTTCCTCTTCCTGCCTTTATTTATTTATCTATTTATTTATTTATTTATTTATTTATTTATTTAAGACAGAGTCTTGCGCTGTCACCCAGGCTGGAGGACAGTGGTGCGATCTGGGCTCACTGCAACCTCTACCTCCTGGATTCAAGTGATTCTCCTGCCTCAGCTTTCGGAGCAGCTGGGACTACAGGCGTTCGCCACCACACCTGGGTAATTTTTGTCCTTTAAGTAGACAAGGGTTTCACCATGTTGTCCAGGCTGGTCTGGAACTCCTGACCTCAAGCGATCCACCCACCTCGGCCTCCCAATGTTCTGGGATTACAGGTGTAAGCCACCACACCGGGCCCGCCCTTTTAAATAGTAAGGGTTATACTTACTTGTACGCAGCTCACTCTGCCTCAAACTCCTGGGCTCTAATTACTTCTGAGTATGATCCAGATGTCTCTTGGTGGAGCCACATTAAGAGGCAGGCCACAGACTCTGCAGTGAGCCGAGATCGCGCCACTGCACTCCGGCTTGGGCGACGGAGCAAGATTCTTATCTCTAAAAAAAAGAAAGGCAGGCCAGTGTGGCAGCCACCTGGGGCGAGCCCTTGGGGTTCATCAGAAAGGTGTTGCCAGTGACCTCAGGTTTCCACCTGGGCTTCCTCACATGAGGGGTGAGATGTAAATGATCCCTATCCCACCGGAGTGGGCAATGCCCTCTAGTAGAAATTTTAAAATACTGTTCGCTGGCCCCAGAGGGTTTCTGTGGAGTGTTTTCACAGAAAACACGTACATCACAAAGTGCGGCCATGGGCCTGGCAGCAACTTCAACACAGCCGGCAACTCTGATGTTCTTCCCTGAAGTCAGCAGCTGCAGTCAGCTGAAATTACAAAAGCAAATCACACCAGGGGATGCTGCTCACACCAGAAGCAGAGATTTATTTTGTTGCCTAATATTTAAACAGTTTAAAATCCTCACAATAAACTGTCTAGTTCAGAAAAGAAGATGTAACAAATGCATGCAATAAATCCCTCATTTTTAATGAAAAGGAATATATTTAGTTTTTATTAACAGAACATCTATTTCTCTCCATCGCCACTTAATAAGTGTTTAAAGAATGTTGGTTTGAAGGGGCACCCGCATCTCCCAGTCCTCCAGCCCTGGCCTTAATAGCCTGTGAGTGCAAAGGAGGCCAAGTTATCACTGATGTTCAACCACAAAGTGCTTTGCAGCGCCCCAGGCGCACAGCCGCCCCCTCCCCAACATGTCTGCACTGGCCTCCCTGTGCCCAACAAGCCTCCCTGTCCAAGCCTCCTCCACAGTCAGCCGCTTCCCACATGCTCCCTCATAAGGGGCCCAGCACTGCCGTGGATTCTGGAACCATGCAGCACCCAGGCCTCTGCTGATGCCACGGACCAGCTAGTCCGTGCTGGGGGCACCCAGAGCCCTTGGGCCTTGAAACAGCTTTCTGTAGAGATCTGGAGGTAGAGGAACAGAGGGACAGGGGCCCCGGGCAGCTCCATACCACCCACTGTCACTTGGACTTTGAGGGGCAGAGAGGTGTCCAGAGTGTCCCCACATCCTTCAGCTTCTGGCCTGACGCCTGTCTTCATGAGGATCCTCAACCTGTTCCCCAGGCTGGGCCACAAGACAGCCCCTCCATTCCCTCCCTTCTCTTCTCCCACTTCCTCTCTCTCCTTTCTGGATTTTCCTCTTTGCTGGTGTGTGGGTGTGTGTGCACACACACACACACACACACTTATGCATGCACACACACTACAGGCACGCCACCACACCCGGCTAATTTTTGTATTTTTAGAGACGGGGTTTCACCATGTTGACCAGGCTGGTCTCGAACTCCTGGGCTCAAATGATCTGCCCACCTTGGCCTCCCAAGCCAGAGGTTTTTTGCCCATTTAATTCACTATTATATCCTTAGTGCCCATGACAGTGCTAGCACATAATAGATGCTCAGTAAGTTTTGTAGACCGATTGAACAAAAAGTGAATAGAGGAAATGCTCGTGCCTCCTCCTTCCACATAAGAGCCCAAGCCCCTCTATGTATCATTTCAGATAAACAGAACCCATGGGGTCCACAGTCCATCAGCTCTGCAGTTTGGGCTCAGCTAGGAAACCTGCTATATGGGATACTGCTGTTATCAGCACGCCGTAGCCTCACCAGCTGGGCACAAGTCCGAGGGCTCCAACTCCCATTCCGCTCAACTCTAGGAAGCCCAGCCTTCCCCAGTACTCCTGGGACCCACTGGGCACTACTGACCTGTTTCCTCTGTTCCCTTGCATCACTCTTGTGCCCTGTGCCTCTGCCCCTACTGCCCACTCGGCTCTCTCCTCCTACTGCCCCCTCTGTCGCAACCCATCCCAGCCTCCTACAGTCCCACCCTCTTCCTCCCTGGCACTGGCTCAGACCCTTCCACAGTAGGAGGAGACGAGGTTCTAACTACTAAGGACTACTGTAAATTTGAGGCTAGAGGAAGAAAACAGAAGATAGAAAAACGCATGTGACAGCCTCTCAATGAACCTGGGCTCATCCTCCAGGACCGCCGACATCTCCTTAACCACCACAGCCAGCTGTTATGGGCAGGGCGGCCGCCCTCAAGTACAGGATTTCTCCTTTGCCATCACTCTTCCCTCAAGTCCTACTGCTCCCCTCAGCCCCTCCATCTGCAGCCCCTTGAGCCTTCCTTCTCTTTCAAGAGTGCACTAAACTCACTCCGCTGCAGGACCTGGGCTTGTTCTGGGATACACACCCCCAGAACCTGGGCCTGGCCGGCTCCTGGCCATGTCTTTCTGTCCTCCTGTTGCCACAGGGGGGCTTCTCTGAGCACACCATCTACAATGACCACCGAGCCCTTCTCCATCGTTTCAGCCTCTTTATGATCCTCACAGAGCCTGCCACTATCTGCATCTCTCTGACTCATTCATTTCTACTTATCTCCTTCTCTCTTTGGTAGACTATTCTGTCCTATATCCCAGATATTAGAATAGTGCCTGGCCCAGGCGCAGTGGCTCAGGCGTATAATCTCAGCACTTTGGGAGACTAAGATGGGAGGATCTCTTAAGGCCAGGAGTTCAAGACCACCCTGGTCAAAATAGTGAAACTCTGTCTCCACAAAGAAATGTTTTAATGAGCTGGGTCAGTGGCGTGTACCCGTAGTCCTAGCTACACAGGAGCTGAGGTAGGATTGCTCAAGCCCAGGAGTTTAAGACTGCAGTGATCTATAATTGTTGCACTGCATTCCAGCCTGGGTGACAGAGACCTTGTCTCAAAAAAATTAATTGTTTTAAAAGAATAGTAGGGCCGGGCGCGGTGGCTCAAGCCTGTAATCCCTGCACTTTGGGAGGCCGAGACGTGCGGATCACGAGGTCAGGAGATCGAGACCATCCTGGCTAACATGGTGAAACCCCGTCTCTACTAAAAAATACAAAAAAAAAACTAGCCGGGCGCGGTGGCGGGCGCCTGTAGTCCCGGATACTCGGGAGGCTGAGGCAGGAGAATGGCGTGAACCCGGGAGGCGGAGCTTGCAGTGAGCTGAGATCCGGCCACTGCACTCCAGCCTGGGAGACAGAGCGAGACTCCGTCTCAAAAAAAAAAAAAGAATAGTAACTGGTACATAGTAGGTGCTCAGTTCAAATCCACTGGGTGATGAAAGCTGAATATCCTCCCTACTTGGAGTCCTGGGCCAACAACAACCCAGTCCAGAGAGAGGAGAGGCCTTCCCTCCTCCTAGCTTTAGGTTCACCTCCCAGTTTCTGATAGTTCATGATGGGACCTAGCTCTTCCCAGCATGCCTAGTGGTGGAACTGCTGCCCCTCCTCAAGGGTGAATAGGGATGTGGCCCTGAGCCCCAGTCAACCTGGGCAGAACTCCCCAACATCAAGACGTTTCGTGGCGATGGTCATTCAGGGTTGAAGACCGCTCTGTGGAGCGCATCAGCTGTCCAATCAAAGTCAATCCCTGGCCAATCCAGGCCAGTTTCTTTTCAGTGAGTCAAAGTGTAAACTGAGTCAGGCCTATGTGGGC
The DNA here is from genome assembly GCF_043159975.1 of Macaca nemestrina. Classification (NCBI taxonomy): domain Eukaryota; kingdom Metazoa; phylum Chordata; class Mammalia; order Primates; family Cercopithecidae; genus Macaca; species Macaca nemestrina. Next base: position 58,855,089 of record NC_092141.1, on the reverse strand, counting down.
TTCCTCAGAGCCCCAGCAATTCTGAGAAGCGAATAATTAGTGTGGAGGTCCAGTTCTGCACAGCATGACCCCTTTTCATGGGGGAACAGACCACTTACTTCATCACAGGATGACACTGGATGGTCAATGACTCAAGGGTACCCTCCAGGAAGGATGGGGGGAACTTGCTTCTCACCCATGTAACTCGTCCCCTCCTGGTGCTTTGCCCAGAATATGAATCAGCCTTGGTACAAGGTGAATTCAAGAGTCCACTGCAGTTGCTTACACTTTTTTTTTTTTTCCCAGAGACAGGCTGTCGCTCTGTCACCCAGGCTGGAGTGCAGTGGCATGGTCATAGCTCACTGCAGCCTCAAACTCCTAGGTCGAAGCGATCCTCCTGTGGCAGCCTGAGAAGCTGGAACTATAGGTACCCACACCACGCCCAGCTAACTTTGTTTTCTTTTTTGGTAGATACAAGGTCTTGCTATGTTGCCCAGACTAGTCTCGAACTCTTGGCTTCAAGCAATCTTCCCACCTTTGCCTCCCAAAGTGTTGAGATTATAGGCATAAGCAACTGCGCTGGGCCTGCTTCCACTTTTCAAAAGGCAATGTTTCCAGATCTAGCCCTTGAGGTTTCCAAAGCCCCCCAGGCCCTGGGCATTCTGTTCTCAGAGTGCTTTCTCCTGCATTATCTCCTCTAATGCACAAACACCAGGGAGGCTTGATTAACTGGGAATGGCTTTAGTTGTTTTAGCCTCTCTCTGATAATTTTTAAAATGTTAAAAGCACAAAAGATGACTCTTGAAGTGTTTCACAATCAGAAATCAAAGTAGGGGGGAACCTTTTAGAATCAGAACACACCAAGAGTGGAACACGTGCCTCACGTATGGGTAAGCGCGCTGGTGGGGAAGTAGGGAGCACACATACTGGGAATCGGGCACGTGTGGTCAGCCCTGCCTGGAGGAGCGAAGGGACCTTGAGCTGCACTCAAATGAGATTGTGCATGCCAGGTAACAGCTGGTGAGTGGTTCAGAGGTTATCTAGGTCTATGCTCTGCCACCTGATGCTATTTTCATGCAGAAGTTTCTGTCTTCAGAGCCTTTGATCTCAGAATATTGTATCACAGTAACCAGGAAAAAAGGAGCCAAAAAGCGTGGAATGTAGAACATTAAGAATAGGAAGCTCCAACGTGGCCAACGTGGCAAAACCCCATCTCTACAAAAAATACAAACGTTAGCCAAGCGGGGTAGCACACACCTGTAACTCCAGCTACTTGGGAGGCTGAGGTGGGAGGATCGTCTCAGCCTGGGAGGTGGAGGTTGCAGTGAACTGAGATCGTGCCACTGCACTCCAGCCTGAGCGACGGAGCGAGACCTTGTCTCAAAAAACAAACAAAAAAAAACAACAACAAAAAAGGAAGTAATTAAGTTTTCTCCTTTTCAAAGTTTCAAGTAGGCATGATAATTGTGAATATGTAACGCTTGGCTGGGAGTGCCTGGCAGACAGGTGGCACAGACAGGCTCTCTGGATATTGTTCTTGGTCTCCCCTGACTCCTATCCCTGAATGGCCATTCAGAAATGGGGAATACTTGCAACAGAACTGAAAACTAGCCATCCACACCAAGGAAACTGGAGGAACTTTGACTGGGCTGTGACTATGGGGCCAAATGGAAGGCATCATTGAGAGAAAACAAGCTGTCACCCTGTGTGTTCAGGTCAAAGCAGAAAGGCCGGGCACAGGGGCTCATGCCTGTAATCCCAGCACTTTGGGAGGCCATGGTGGGCAGATCACCTGAGGTCAGGGGTTCGAGACCAGCCTGGCCAATATGGTGAAACTCCATCTCTACAAAAATACAAAAATTAGCCAGGCATGATGGCAGGTGCCTGTAATCCCAGCTATTCAGGAGGTTGAGGTGGGAGAATCACTTGAACCTGGGAGGCGGAGGTTGCAGGGAGCTGAGATTGCACCATCGCACTCCAGCCTGGGCGATAGAGTGAGATTTCGTCTCGAAACAAACAAATGAACAAAAACCAGGAGATGCCAGCTACCCTAGGGAGTCCCCCGCACTCAAGGGCAAGGACTAGAGGCCACGGTGGCTGGAGGGATGATGAGGCAAGGGCACACCCCAAGCTTCCTTCCACTCCATATCCCTGCAGTTTTCAGTCCGCCCCACGTGCACCGTGGGTGCACTTTTCTCTTTGAGAACGAGGCAAAGCAAAGCTCACAGGATCTGGGGAAAGATTCTGCAGCTTGAAAGATAAACATCCCTGAAGGTTTGGAGGAAGCTGCCTCTCTGTGGGGGAGCGGATTTATTACAGCCCAAGTTAAAAAAAAAATCTGAATATTTAATTCGCATTCTCAATAAGATTCCATGGGGTGCTGGAAAAGATCTAGAAACTAGAAAAGATCCTAATAAAGAGGAGACATCTGAGAGCAGGAAGTGTAGCAAGGAGACAGAAACCACAATAGCCTGGTAGGAAACCATGATGGAGGCTGTAAATAGCAGACAAGACACGGAGAAAATAAAATTAACATGATCAAGGGCAAAATGATAAAAAGACGAAAAGAAAGAGGCAGGCGGTCAGACATGGTGGATATAACCTGGGAATAATCGGAATTCTGGAGAGAACAAAATGGACATAGGGAAAGCAGTATTCAAAGAAATGGGTGGAGAAAACTTTCCTGCTGTAAAGAAAGAACTCAGCTGGAAACTGAGAGCATGTTCTGACTTCCCAGCAAAGTTAATGAAAAGAGGGCCCCACTTAGACACACTATGATGGAATTCTCAAAGTTAAAAAAGTTAAGAAAATTGCCGGAACATACACACAGACACACAGACACACACTTGAAATTGAAATAGGAAACTGAAAGGGAGAGAAATTTTACTTTACTTCTTCTTCTTCTTCTTCTTTTTTTTTTTTTGAGACAGGATCTTGCTCTGTTGCCCAGGCTGGAATGCAAAGGTGCGATCTCGGCTCACTGCAACCTCTGCCTCCCAGGTTCAAGTGATTCTCGTGCCTCCCCAGTAGCTGGGATTACAGTGATGTGCCACAAGATGCAGCTAATTTTCGTATGTTTTTGTAGAGAAAAGAGTTTGCCATGTTGCCCAGGCTGGCCTCGGACTCCTGGCCTCAAGTGACCTACCTGTAAAGTGCTGGGATTACAGGCATGAGCCACCATGGCTGACCAGGGATTTTACTTTTCTATCTTTTGTTCTGCTGGGGGTTTTTTTTTTCCATGTACAAATTTTTTTAATAGCTTTTCTTTTCTTTTCTTTTTTTTTTTTTAGTAGAGACATCCAGCTGGTCTCAAAATCCTGAGCTAAAGTGATCCATCTGCCTTGGCCTCCCGAAGTGCTGGAATTATAGGTGTAAGTCACCGTGTCCCATCTCCATTCTACATTTTAAAAACTGTAGCCATAATTCATTGAATTGAGTGGATTGTGACCTATAATTTGAACTACACTGATCTAGAAAAACCTAAAGGAGAGGCCATGCGGTCATTCATGTATGAAGGCAACAAAAAGACCTCAGGTGTGGAAGTTATTTTAAAAAGAATCCCTCCTGAATACTCTTCTTGAATAAATCACGTGAAGATGTATGCCACGACAGTAGGGAAAAAAAATCAGACGTAAATACTCAAGAATGAGAAAAAAAATCTAGCTTGAAGCACCTGCTTAGAAGTTTAGAGGAAGGAGAGTTTTCATGTCTTCTTAAGACTACAAATTGCTAGCACCTTTTTGCAATGTTCTGGCCATATCTTTTAAAAGTGTAATGTACATACCCATCTTACCCTTGGAAATCTATCATACAAAAATAAAGACACCAGGCCGGGCGCGGTGGCTCAAGCCTGTAATCCCAGCACTTTGGGAGGCCAAGATGGGCGGATCACGAGGTCAGGAGATCGAGACCATCCTGGCTAACACGGTGAAACCCCATCTCTACTAAAAAATACAAAAAAAACTAGCCGGGCGAGGTGGCGGGCGCCTGTAATCCCAGCTACTCGGGAGGCTGAGGCAGGAGAATGGCGTAAACCCAGGAGGCGGAGCTTGCAGTGAGCTGAGATCCAGCCACTGCACTCCAGCCCGGGCAACAGAGCGAGACTCCGTCTCAAAAAAAAAATAATAAAATAAAAATAAATAAATAAATAAAGACACCAGTATATCAGGTGATATGAACTAAGATGCTTCTTGAAGCCGTACGTGTAGGGGCAAAATAACTAGCAATGACCTCAATGCCCAATACAGGTGAATGGCTTAATAAATTATGGTGTATCTATACTAAAGTAATAAATATCATGTAGCTATTATGTATTAACCTGGAGGGGTATCCATGATAAAATGGTGATTTATTTTAAAATGCAGTGTCGGGTGATTTCTGTATGATCTTACTTCTGTAAAACATGGAGTGGAAACCTACCAAAGGGTTGACGTCTGCATATATTTATATGAGCAGAGAGAAGAATGTGGAAGCAACAAAGCAATCGGGCCAGACTGGTTAATTCTAAGTAGGGAGCAGAGGGGAAAGAAAGGGAGATCATTGGCTGTTTTGAAACAGTTTTGAATTAACTGTAGAAACTAATTTTCCTTTTTTTTTTTTTTTTTTCTGAGATGGAGTCTGGCTCTGTGGCCCAGGCTGGAGTGCAGTGGCTGGATCTCAGCTCACTGCAAGCTCTGCCTCCCGGGTTTACGCCATTCTCCTGCCTCAGCCTCCCGGGTAGCTGGGACTACAGGCGCCCGCCATCTCGCCCGGCTAGTTTTTTGTATTTTTTTTAGTAGAGACGAGGTTTCACCGGGTTAGCCAGGATGGTCTCGATCTCCTGACCTCGTGATCTGCCCGTCTCAGCCTCCCAAAGTGCTGGGATTACAGGCTTGAGCCACCGTGCCCGGCGAAACTAATTTTCTACAAGGGAAATAAAAATTATAGTTCTATATGGACTGTGATAATTGAATATCTGTGAAGGCTAAAGCAACTCCACACTGGATGCTAAACCTCCATGATGACTTCCGATAAGCCCCAGTTCTGGGACTTCCTCTAAGCTTTCCAGTCTATCTATTGTTACCTGTGTAAGAATAGGTACTTATCTCCCTTAGGTCAAAACAACTTTGATGTTGTCATACTTCAATTGTCCTTCACCTGCCTTCTGGATCACATATACTCCTTCCCTGCGGTAGATAAGCCCTGGGTCTTAGGGGGTAACATCTTGTCTCCCTGTTAGCCACTGCAGAAGACACAGACCTGGCTTCTGTTTCTAATTTCCTATTGTTTCTTTCTAAGAAACTGAATTTGTCAGCCTTTTTCTTCAGTCTTTCAGTTTCCTTGGCCTTTGGGGACAGGTTTGCACAGGCCTACCCACTGAGGAACAATGTCACATTAAAATTATCTGAAAAGCTGTGGGTAAACACAAGTAGAATTTTAAAAAGAATTATAGAGCTAGGCACAGTGGTGTACACCTGTAGTCCCAGCTACTTGGGTGACTGAAGAGGGAGAATCACTTGAGTCCAGGAGTTCAAGGCCAGCCTGGGCAATATAGTAAGAAGGCCCTTGTCTAAAAAAAAAAAAAAAAAAAAGAAAAAAATTTTTAAAAAAGAATTCTAATTCTTGCTTTCTAAATTATTGAAGAAGATTATAACAGATGAATATATAGCCCTAAAAGGAAAATTAACAGCAAAATGCATTTAAGGCCTAAAACTCAGGCCCAATATTAAATGCTGACTTTATACGCAGTGAAATTGGGAGGCTTTGACTGACCTAGCCACAAGTTCACCTCCTCACTCTGCTCCCTTGGATAAGGTCCCCCAGTCAAACAACCTCGCTTATCAAGGGGACCAGGAGCATTTCCTGCTTATTCCTGAGTAGTGGGTTTCAGTTTCCTGCCAGCCTGCAGCCTGCATAATTATCCACATAAGCCAGTCACATCCTCCTGCAGAAACTAGGATACATCTCATCCTCTTGATACTACAAAGCCTGCCTCCCACAGCCCGTAGTTGCTCACTGTCTCTGAGTGCAACCCCTGTGTGGCCTTGCATGGTGTGTGATATCCTGCCCTGGGCTATGAGTGTATGTGACTAATACACTGCTGTCAACCTCATCCGCCCAGAATCAAATGTCGTGTGTTTGGCCATCTCTGTAAACCTAGGATGGGAATCCCTCTCATCAATGGAATGAATAGCACAGAAAATATTAAGCAAAGCCATTAAATAAGTTGATAAAAGCAGTACTAACCCTGGTACTGCTGGAAGAAAAAAAGGAGAATAGAAGATTTTACCAATTCAGCAGAATATAGTAAAGGGAAAGAAAGTGGAGAAAGAAGGCAGTGAGCAGAAAATGTGGAATAATCATAATCAAAGAAAATCCAAATAATCCATTAATGGCACTAAATGTAAACTGATTAAAGAAACAGTAAAACATAGAGTATCAGATTAAGTTTAAAAAATCAAAATCCTCCTTTATGTTACTAATATTTTCCTTGAATTCTGAAATAATTTCAGCTATCATAGCTTCAATATTATTTCCTTCCCATTTTCCTTATTTAATTACTCTGCAAATCCTGTTATACATAGTTTGAGTCTCTCAATCTATTCTCCTACTCTTCAAACTGTTCTTACTTTTAATCGAAGTACCTATTGGCGCTGCATTCACTGTCGGTTCTTTAGAGCTATCTTCCAATTTACTAATTTTATCTTCAACTATATCCAGTCTAAAGTTCACCCCATCTTTTGGGATATTTTTATTGCTTGACTACATTTTTATTTCTGAGATGTATAATTATTTATATTTCATATGTATATGTTCATTTCATTTTCATCTACATTTGTTTCCTAATTTCTTGTTTGTCAGATGATTTCATCATTTATTTCTTTGAGCATCCTTATTTTCAAGTCTGTCATATGAGTCCAAGAGATGAATTTCATGTGGAGAAAATTCATATACCAGTTGTTGAATTGCTTGGCTATCTTTTTTGGCATTCCATTTCTTCATGTCCTTTGAAATTTGGGTTTACAGGCTCATTGTAGCCGAGAATTTTTGGTTTTGCTTTGTGCTTTTTACTCTCTCCTTTTTTGTCTGGTGGGTTTAGTTTCGTCATGGTGTCCACTGTGCCCTAGTCCAGTAATAGTTTTGTGATGGTGGTTGGGAACTCATGCTCTTCACTGATATTGGGAGATGTGCAGACCCAGAATTAGAGGATGGCTTGACCTAAGTCTTTGTTGTGAGACTGTTTTTGTTCTGCATCATTCCTAGGTCCACGGTTTGGGCTATAGCTCCTGAAATCTGGTCAGCTGCACTTTTTTATTTTTATTTATTTATTTTTTTTTAAGTCTCCTTCCACAAGCAGAGTAGCCTCACTCCAGTCTGTGGCTGCTGCCAGAGTCTGGTTCCATCCCCCATTCCCTGTGCAACATTTTAGCTCCCATTACCCCATAGGCCCTTGGCTTTGGTCCCACTCACCACTTTGCTTTCCAGTTTGTTCTCTTTCTGATACACTTAATGTTTATCCTGTTTTTAAGCCTGTATATATCTTATCAATGCCTTTAAAAACTTTATCTCTCATTGTTATGAATTTGGAGAATAGAGAGTGGGTCAAAGTATCAACTTTCCAACCTTCCTCTCATTATTTTATTTATTAATTTTTTTTAAACAGAATCTCACTCTGTTGCCCAGGCTGGACTGCAGCAGCATGATCTTGGCTCACTGCAACCTCCACTGCCCAGGTTCGATTCTCCTACCTCAGCCTCCTGAGTAGCTGGGATTACAGGCAAGTGCCACCATGCCCGGCTAATTTTTGAATTTTTAGTAGAGATGGGGTTTCACCATGTTGGCCAGGCTGGTCTCGAACGCCTGACCTCAAATGATCCACCCCCACTTGGCCTCCCAAAGTGCTGGGATTACAGGTGTGAGCCACCACGCCTGGCCTCATTAATGTTTCAGTCACTTGGAATGGAGTGGAGACAGAGTTTCTACTTCTCACAGTGGAAATATACTAGCCAATAGAATCTGGGGGTGAAAGAGCTGAGCACTGAGACTGCAACCCTGGGAGTCCAAGTAATGGGCACTTTGTCTAGACTCAGCAAGCAGGTCAAGGATGTGGATCAGAGGAGGAGTGAAAGCCCATATGGGCAACTTCTAATTATGGACCAGCTTCCTATAGTGACCCCATGTAGCAGTAAGATGATTTACAGGAGCAGAATGTTCCATCACCAGTGCTCTTCAGCTTGGGTGTGGAAGCTCAGTTCATATCCCCATGTGAATTACATGTGCCCACCACAGGCTTTTTGGACAATTAGAGGACCAAAGAGGAAGCAAATATTGCATATGGGCTCTCAGCTGGCTAAACAGAAAAATGAAAGAAATGTGGACCTTTCATTTTTGGAACACTTCATACTGTTGACATACAATACAAATAAAGTAACTGCAAAAGAAAAATAAGAGAGATGCAGTGGAGTGTTTACATTTTTGTCTAGAATAACATTCATAATGACAATGTTGATTCTGTTAAATAAAAATTATAGGAGGCCATTGTTTTGGACTGAGCTCTTGCACTAGGCTCCAACAGACCAGACTAAAAATCAAAATGGATTCACTCATGCTGGGGTTCCAAATTGATATTTTGTCCTTTAATACTTCTGTTTTTTCCCCTATTGGTTATTGGTCCATTCAGAATTTTGTGCTTTTTTTTGGGCAGGAGATCGGGGGGATGGTCAAAAGTCAAAATTACAACAAACATAGTTTAAAGATCTTAATTGGCTTTATTTGTGATTCTAGAATCAGGCAACACTTCATCCATAAAATAGAAAAGTGTTCCAGGGAGTCCAGCAGAGGAGTTTGGGCTTACAGAGGGAGAAGGGTTGAAAAAAGCAGATGCAATGAGCAAAGAGCATCTTCATTAATTTTCAAAGTTACTTTTTTGTGGTAAGGCAGGAACACAGAGACAGAACAATAGAAAATAACTGATGAGTGAACATGAGGTTACTTCAGGCTACCTTTGTACTGTAAGGATTAAAGCAGAAGGAACTTATGCCAATTAAAATTTTAAACTGGCCTGTTTGGGAAATTGGCCATTATTTCTCTCTCTTGATTTCTCACAAGGTCAGATAGTGACTCCATTTTGATTTTTAGTCTGGTCTGTTGGGGTCTAGTACAGGAAATTAGCCATATATATATATATATATATATATATATACATACACACACACACACACACACACATATATATATATATATATATATATATATATCCACTGTTTTTTGTTTTTTTTTTTTTTAGACAGGGTCTCCTTTTGTTGCCCAGGCTGGAGTGCAGTGGCACAATCATAGCTCACTACAGCCTCAACCTTCTGGGCTCAAGTGATCCTACTGCCTCAGCCTCCCTAGTAGCTAGGACTATAGGCATGCACCACCATGCCCGGCTAATTTTTTTTTATTTTCATAGAGACAGGGTCTCACTATGTTGCCCAGGCTAGTCTCAAACTCCTAGGCTCAAGCAAGCCTCCTGCCTCAGTTTCCCAAAGTGCTGGGATTGCAGGTGAGAGTCACCATGCCTGGCCCTCCTATAATTTTTATTTAACAGAAGTTACCAAAGAATTAGCTCTCTAAAGGGCTGCTGTTAGATGCTTTTGCTAGCAAGACTTTTCAAATGCTTAAGGAATAGCAGTGTCTATTGTTACATAAATTAGTTCAAAAACAGAATTTAAAAAATGCTCCTCAACTTATGTTATAGACTGGAATAACTGATTCCCAAATCTACCAAAGCTTTAACAATGAGAAAAGAAAACCACAAACTAGGGGTGTCTACAAGAGCCAGAAAATAACATAAATGGGTGCAGCTGATTGGGTATGAAATGAACAGAAAAGGTGGGAGCTGCAGGCACTGGTAAGTGTGCACCCCTTCTTCAGGAATTCAAACTCAAATGCTTCAAAATTCTGTGCTGGTCAAATAAACGAGTCCTACAAGTCACCTCGGATTTTGCAGCCTCTGGTATATCTCCATTACAAACACAGATGTAACGATTCTTAGGCCGGGCGTGGTGACTCAAGCCTGTAATCGCAGCACTTTGGGAGGTTGAGGTGGATCCCTTGAGCCCAGGAGTTCAAGACCAGTCTGTGCAACATAGTGAGACCCTGTCTCTACAAAATTTTTCTTAAAAATTAGCTGGGCATGGTGGCGCACCTGTGGTCTCAGCTTCTCAGGAAGCTGAGGCAGGAGGATCACTTGAGTCCAGGAGTTCAAGGTCACAGTGAGCTATAATCATGCCGCTGTACTCCAGCCCAAGTGACACAGTGAGACCCTGTCTCAAAATAAATAAATAGATAAATAAATAAATAAGTAAATAAAGCCAGGTGCAGTGGCTCACAACTGTAATCCCAGCACTTTGAGAGGCCGAGGTGGGTGGATCATGAGGTCAAGAGATTGAGACCATCCTGGCTAACATGGTGAATCCCCATCTCTACTAAAAATAAAAAAATTAGCTGGGTGTGGTGGCGCGTACCTGTAGTCCCAGCTACTCGGGAGGCTGAGGCAGAAGAATCGCTTGAACCCGGGAGGCAGAGGTTGCAGTGAGCCAAGATCGTGCCACTGCACTCCAGCCTGGCAACAGAGCGAGATTCCATCTTAAATAAATAAATAAATAAATAAATAAATAAATAAATAAATAAAATATTAGTAAATCCAATTGAACTTATACTACAACTTAAAGAAAAAGAAACAGCTACTAAAACCAAGTAACGTTCATTCTAGGGATGCAAAAATGTTTTAATATGTGGAAATTATTTTTTAAATACTTCATAATCTCAATACGTCATGCTAGAAAAACCCATATGATCCTTTCACTAGGTGTTAGAACTTTCTGACAAGCAGGGACCCAGGCATCCAGAGCTGGCGTGGGTGTGGGCTGGCAGAGGTTACCTGCAAAGGTAGCATCCAAAGGGAAAGCCAGGATCAGGGCTAGCAGACAGCCTAGTAAAGTGTCAATCAGAAGGAAGTGAATGGATAAGCAGGAAGCAGATAAAGACCACGGGACAGAGCCCGAGGAGACGCTTAGAGGCACAGCCTGGAGGTTTTCCTGCAGGGACCTCCATGCCTGCTGGTGTTGGACCAAATTCAGACTCTAGCTGCTGCAAGTGCATTTGAAAACATTCAGCATACATGCCTTATAAAATAGCTCTAAAAGTGAAGACTATAAGAATCATTTCTTCACATGAGAAAGAATATATCATGCAGGCAACCCAATTACAACTAAAGACTGCTTTCCTATTCTGCTTTTCGGAAAACCATTTTGTCTTTTCAAGACTTTTTACAGTAAAAGAAAAAAGCACAATGGAACCTATCAGAGAACCCGAAGAGGAGACAGAGGGGAACAATGATTCTTGCATTTTATATGGTCAAATCAAAGCCAGTCTATGCATGCTATACCTCAATAACAAATTTGGGGTTTTATTTTTATTTATTTTTTAGAGACATCTTGCCATGTTGCCCAGGTTGGTCTCAAATTCCTGGGCTCAAGCGATCCTCCTATCTCAGCCTCCTGAGTAGCTGAGAATTACAGGCACCACAATAACCAGATAACAAATTTGTTAAAAAACAAAACAAAAAAACAGTGAGCTGGGCGCGGTGGCTCACGCCTGTAATCCCAGCACTTTGGGAGGCTGAGACGGGTAGATCACAAAGTCAGGAGTTTGAGACCAGCCTGGCCAACATGGTGAAACCCTGTTTCTACTAAAACAAAAATAAGCCGGGCATGGTAGCAGGCACCTACAACCCCAGCTACTCAGGAGGCCGAGGCAGGAGAATTGCTTAAATCCAGGAGGCAGAGGTTGCAGTGAGCCGAGATTGTGCCACTGCACTCCAGTCTGGGTGGCAGAGTAAGACTCAAAAAAAAAAAAAAAAATCAGTGAAGGCGGGCCAGGCCCAGTGGCTCATGCCTGTAATCCCAGCACTTTGGGAAGCCAAGATGGCAGGATCTCTCGAGCCCAGGAGCTTGAGACCAGCCTGGGCAACATAGGGAGACCCCATCTCTACAAAAAATAAATGAAAAAAAAATCACGAGGCAGTCCCAGCTACTCAAGAGGTTGAGGTGGGCAGATTGCTGGAGCCGGGGAGGTCAAGGTTGCAGTGAGCCGTAATTGTGTCACTGCACTCCAGCCTGGGCAACAGAGTGAGATCCACACAAAACAAAACAAAAAAATAATAAAGGCCAAGTGCAGTGGCTCACACTTGTAATCTCAGCACTTTGGGAGGCCTAGGTGGGAGGACTGCTTGAGGTCAGGAGTTTGAGACCAGCCTGGGCAACACAGGGAGACTCTGTCTCTACAAAAATAACAAAAATAGTGTGGTGGCATGCGCCTGTAGTACCAGCTACTCAGGAGGCTGAGACAGGAGGATCACCTGAGCCCAGGAGTTCGAGGCTGCAATGAGCCCCATTGTGCCACTGTACTCCAGCCTTGGTGACACAGAAGGACCCTGCCTTAAAAATAATAATAATAAATAAAAAGTCTGAGTAGGTACTGATAGAATGACTGGTAATAAATGTTAAACAAGGACTCCCTACCCCCATTGCATATCATATACAAAAACAAATTCCAGCTGGATTAAAAACTTAAATGTTAAGAATGGAAAATAAAATTTATAGGAGAGAATACCTGAGACTATACACATCACAGAGAACTGAAGAGATTTACTAAACCCAAATGAGAAGCCATGAAAGAGAGGAGGAACATATTGGATTACAAAAAAGTTCAAAATTTTAGAATGGTCTTAAACACTCAAAGTGCAGTGGGTTGAGGGAAATTTTGAATAGATAAAAACTCTAAAAATTGATAAGACAAATAATATAACAGCAATAGATTAATTTGTGGAGAATATGAAGAGGCACTTCCAGGTGAGCAAATCCAGTCAATAAACCAATTAACAGACACTGCCCAGTAGAGAACTACAAACTAAAAAATAATAAGGCCACTCCTCACCTATCAGATTAGCAAACATCAAAAACAGAATAACACCTGCTGCTGGAAGAGATGCAGGAAAACAAAACCCTTAAATACTATTGCTGGAAACTTGAATTCTCTTTGGGAAGCAATCTGACAATATCAAAATTAAAGATTCCCTTTTCCTCATTCCCGGGAAACTCTGCCATAGAAATAAAAGCATCAGTGCAGGCCAGGCGCGGTGGCTCACGCCTGTAATCCCAGTACTTTGGGAGGCCGAGGTGGGTGGATCACAAGGTCAGGAGATCGAGACCGTCCTGGCTAACACAGTGAAACCCCATCTCTACTAAAAATACAAAAAATTAGCCGGGCGTGGTGGCAGGCGCCTGTAGTCCCAGCCACTCGGGAGGCTGAGGCAGGAGATGGCGTGAACCTGGGAAGTGGAGTTTGCAGTGAGCCAAGATCGCGCCACTGCACTCCAGTCTGGGCAACAGAGCAAAAAACTCCATCTCAGAAAAAAAAAAAAAAAAAAAAAAAAAACACCCAGCATCAGTGCATAGGGATAAGCATGGAAGCATGTTTATTAACAGCTATGTGGCAGTGGCAAAATCCCAGAAACCAAGTGAGTGTCTATTCAAGAAGGGAGTGGAATATTACGCAGCCATGAAAAAGAATGAGTGAGACCCATCCCATCCAATTTAGAGGAATTTCTGTTATGTATTTACAGTTAAGGGAGAAAAGCAAGCAGCAGAGAAATGTATGGAATATGATTCAACTTTTAAAATATAACACCCTCAAAATTTAAATATAATGACTCCTTCCAAAAATTTAAAAAATAAACCTGTGTGTGTGTGAATTGTTAGGGAGAAATGTGGAAGGAAGGAAGTTGGGAAGAAACCAAGTGAGCCATGCCAGGCTGTTAACATAGAGGAGGAAGAGAGAGAAATACTTAAAAATAAGTTTCTGTATTTAAAAACCATGTGTGTGATGTGACCCCATCCATGCAAAATTATGTACACATAAAGAAATAGGTGAAAGCGCCAGGCGCGGTGGCTTACGCCTGTAATCCCAGTACTTTGGGAGGCCACAGCGGGTGGGTCACGAGGTCAGGAGTTTGAGACCAGCCTGGCCAATGTGGTGAAATACATCTCTACTAAAAACACAAAAATTAGCAGGGTGTCATGGCACGTGCCTGTAATCCCAGCTACTCTGGAGGCTGAGGCAGGAGAATCGCTTGAACCTGAGAGACAGAGGTTGCAGTAAGCTGAGATTGTGCCACTGCACTCCATCCTGGGCGACAGAGCGAGACTCCAACTCAAAAAAAAAAAAAAAAAAAAAAAAAAAAAAAAACCAAAACAAAACAAAAAGAGAAATGGGGGAAAGGATAGCCACCAAAATGTTAATGATGATTATCTTAAGGGGTGGGACTGTAGGTGACTTTTACTTTTTTTCTCATTTGTTTAGTGTTTACATGTTATATAATGGGTATTTGTTACTTATATAATCAGTGAAAAATAAAGCTATTTTCATTGTTGTGGGGGGAATTATTGGCAGGTAGAAGTCCCTAGAGGATCTGATTTAATGAGCACACAAGATCAATATTTAATTAACATATCAATTGCTGGCAAGTCAACTGATGTTTTCCAAAATCTTTGAAGTGCAGGCTCTCTTAAGTAGCCAAACTGTCGTTGGAAACATTGTTTACAATTCTCCCATTTAACAAACGCGGAGGAACAGAATGATTACAAATGCTAAAGCACATAAGACGATTAAAGGAGGTTTATTTATGTACCATCAAATGCTTGTGTATCCTGTACACATCAGTTTAGAATTCTCTCATCAACCCAACCTTCTGGCAACTTCCAAACCCCTCCATCATTGCCTTCTAACTTTTCAAACTTTTTTTTTCTTTTTTGTAAGCCACTTCTCTTTCCAGACCTCTCTGTAGTGGTTCCTAAAGTCTTCCCTTTAAACCTTCTAACTTGTGTTTGCTATTTTTATGACTTCCTCCTCCCAGTGCCTGGCTTCCCCAGCTGGGGATTCACCTTGCTTTGGTGGTCACTCTTTTGCTCTTCTCGCCTTCCCTCACTCCATGGGCCTGCCAGGCTCAGGGGAGGCCACAGGTGCTTAGACTTTGTCCAAAGTGGTGCTCATTGAACACGCTGGGTTCTCAAACAAATGTTAGGGCCAGCTGGTTAGACGGGAAGCTGGGCCTCGCCTGCTTGCTCTCTGCAACATTTCTTGAGCATTGCTGCGTGTCCAAAGCAGGGTGAGATTCCAGAGCAGTCACGACAGGATGTGTGATTGGTGCTCACTGCACAGTGCTGGGGACGCACAGGGAGGATGCCACTGATGGCGTAGGGGGTGGCGGTGGGGGTGGGGGGAAAGTTGCTAAGACTTGGCAGAGGGAGCAGCACGTGTCCAGGTCTACTGGTTCTCCAAGTTTGGTCCTAGAGCAAAGGCATCAGCATCACCTGGGAACTTGCTGAAAATTCTACTGTTTAGGCCCCACTACTGACCTACCAAAGCAGACACTCTGGGGGAGGGAGGAGGGACACCAAAAATCTGTTTTATCAAGACCTCCAAGAGACTCCGAGTAGTTTGAGAACCACGACTCTGGGAGCGGCCTGAGGATGCTTAGGATGAGCGCAGAGCAGAAAGGATTCGTGAAGGCTCTCTGATGCCCGTCAAAGGGTTAGACTTTGACCCGCAGGTGCGGCCTCCAGGTTTTTAAGCAGAAGCCTGTGGCTCTCACACGCCCTCTTCCAAGGCGGGGTCTCTGGGAGCCCTGGCTTTCCCAGGGCCCCCGGGACAGAGAGCTTACCGGCGTGGGACTGAACTCGCCCACGACCCCCGATACCAGGCAAGAGAGGTTGTGCCACAGACCCTCCACTCCCCAGCACCAGGCGCTCGCCGTCCAGGTGGAGGGGAGCACACGTGGGAGCCAGGGGCACCAGCGGAGACAAGAGCGCAGAAGGCAGGCGCTCAGGCCCACGCCCGCGGCTGCCGGGGAGGTAGGCGCTGCGAGCCCTGGCTCCACCCCTAGCCTGCGGGGCGCGGTGCTTTGGCCCCGCAGGCCCCGCCCCGGCGCGCGCCCGGCCCGCCTCCCCGGGCGTGCGGGCGGGGGGGGAGACTCAGCCCCGCGCCCGTGCGCGCGCCCGCGGCCGGTTGCAGGGCTGGGCGCGCGCCCCGCGTCCCGGGCAGGAAGATGGTGGCGAGCGCGCGAGTGCAGAAGCTGGTGCGGCGCTACAAGCTGGCGATTGCCACGGCGCTGGCCATCCTGCTGCTACAGGGCCTGGTGGTGTGGAGCTTCAGCGGCCTGGAGGAGGACGAGGCGGGCGAGGTGCTGCGACAACCAGGCGGGCGGGCAGGCCGGGCGCGGGGGCGCGCGGGGTCCTGGCGGGGCTGCGGGCGGCCCCAGCCGGGGAAGTGGGGCACGGGCCGCGTGCGTGCGTGCAGGGCGCCGGCGGTCGCCTGGAGCGGAGCATCGGGCCCCCGGCACTCCCTTACCCCGCAGGCCTAGGGAGCTGCGCTCGGGGACAGTGCGTGACCTGGAGACCCGGGCCCTGGTGCATTGGGGGCCGGGGCGGGAGGAGCAGGTCATGCTGGGGTGGTCTCCGGCCAAGGGAGCGATGAAGGTCAGGCGCGGCGAGCGGGGCTGGGAGGCGGGGCTGGGCCCGAACCTGCTCGGAGGTGGGGAGCCCCAGGCCAAACTTTCTGAAGTTGGGAGGGGGCGGGGATGTGCGCGCCGTGGGCGGAGGAGTGGGGCCAAGAGACCCAGAGCGTCCTTCCCCAGCTGAGCCCAAGGGGGCAGCGGCCGGTGAGCAAGTGGAGCTCGGGGGTGGAATTCGGGCCTGGGACAAAGTGTGTACCTGGGAACTGAAGGAACAAGGATTGACCCCGAGGGAGAGAACTGGAGTCTTCCCGAGGTGTGGCTTCCTCAGCCAGAGGTTTGAAGAACCTGGATGGGTCTCCGGAGGGCAGGGGGAGGAGGAACTGAGCTGGTGAGTTGGCCTCAGGACCTTAGGGAATTAGGGAGGGGCCCTCTGGCTCTAAGGGAATGGGGACTGTAACAGTCCCAGCCGTAGAGCAGGGGCAACCAACAGCCGTCTCAGCCCCCAGGTCCCTGCCTCGAGGGTCTTTCTCCCTCTTCCCTGATGTGGTTTCAGCTGGAGGCTCAGACACCTCAGCGGTGTGGTGAGGAAGGGTCCATTGGGTCTGGGTTCATGCTGCGGAGATGGAGAGGACAGGCCACACCACAGTCCTAAGCTGAGGCCCAGAGGTCAGGGCCTCCCTGTCCCCAGCGCCCCTGTTCTGCCGCCTCCAGGGCTCCGGGTCAGAGACTCTGTGTGCTGCTGTCCTCGGGCAAGCCCCGATACCCACAACCCCTTACGGCATCTCACCAGCCTGGAAGGCCTGGTGTGGAGACAGAAGAGCTGCCCTTGCCTTTTTTTGGAGAACCCAGAGGGTGGGATGGTGGTGGGGGCTGGAACAGAGTCACATGAGACCATAACTCCAAAAGGAGGTGGGGGCAGGGGCAGCTGGCTCCGTGACATCAGTGGGGATGTGGACCTACAAGTAGGACAAGCAAGTAGGAGAGTGTTTCGGGCCCAGTGTAAGAAGACTCTTTGGGCAGATGGGACATTCCAAGATGGAATGGGCTGCCAAGGCAGTTAGGGAGCCCTCTGACACTGGAATATGGGACCACTCTGGGCTACCGCCCCCATCCCCCACCACCTCCTCCTCCAGCTTACTGGCTGAATGAATAGGGGAATCCTGGATTGGAATGTTTGAAAAAGCTTGTGCGGTCCAGGCACCCATTGCTGCTTGGACCCCCTCAGCTGCTCCCTTACCTGACTCTGGGGTTGCCAGGCAGCATAACGGGGTGCATGGGAAGGTGAGTGCTGAAGCTGGACCGCCCACTTCACCACTCTCTTCCAGCTCTGACCCTGAGAAGACCACCAGCAAATCACTTTGCCTCCTCCCTTATCCTCATCAGTATCCCTCCTCAAGATGGGGATAATATTGGCACCTCCTATGTTGGGCGATTATAAAGATTAAGTGAAAATGATGCCTGTGAAGCACTTGCAGGAGTTCCTGGCACACGCTCAGCTGTCAGCAAATAAATAACTCTTATTATCCCAGCACTGTGCATTGGGAATACGATTCATTCATTCATTCATTCATTCCATAAATAGGTATGAAGTCCTACTTTGTACCTGACACTGTGCTAACACTGGAGATACAAAAATAAAATAGATGAGGTCTCTGCCCTCATGGACAGGTAATCTACAGGAAGAAACAGACAGTGAAAAGGAACTCAATAGAATTACAAAGGGGTTGGGTTAGATCAGGGGGTCAGGAAAGGCTTCTCAGAGGAAGAGGTGGGCAGGAGAGTTCAGGCAGAAGGCCTGAGGAGAATGGGCTTAGCTGGGCACCCTTGAGGAATGGACAGGAGGGTGTGGTGCTTTCCCTGGAAGAAGGTTCCATCCTGTGCGGCTGAAAGGACCACAGCAAGGGGCAAGGGTTTTATTCTGAGTGCAGCGGGAGAGCACCGAAGGGGTTTAAGCAGCACAGGATTCAGTGTGCATTTAAGACGTGCGCTCTGCCCATCTATGGAGAGGCTGTGAATCCCAGGGATGGTCACTAACCTCCAGAGAGCCGCTCGATAGTTTCCAAAGCTTTCACAAACACCATCTCACCACTTGTTTTCAATGCAGCCTGAGGAGTCAAAGGAGGTGGGGATGGGGGGAGCATTTCTGTGTTCACCCTCTCTGTGACTCAGAGAAAGATTCTAAGGTGGGGCTGCAGAGCCAGGAAGTGGCAGAGGATTTTAATTGCCTCCTTGGAGGAGAGGAAGGAGCCTCTGAGGCCAGAATGCATCCAGGCCAGAGGTCAGAGGACCATTCCCCACCCTGTCATCAGAAGGGCTCCCGGCCTCAGGGCTGCTGGGGGCAGCCTGTGAGGGGCACAAGGCTGGGGCTGTGATGATGCTCTTTGGACATGCCTGGAAGGGACGGAGGTGGGGGCTAACTGCCCACCAGGGCCTCTCTGATCCCTCACTGCTGCCTCCTTGTCCCCCAGCCTTCTCTGGGATTGTCCTTCTCAGGGTCAGCCAGCTCCCACTGCAGTGCGGGGACCAACATGCCCATCTCCTCCCACATCCTGGCCCCCACCACAGCCAACCTGGCCCCGTGCCTCATGCCCTACCCTCCTGACCAGCTTCCTGACTCACTGATACTGGCTTCCACTCGGAGAGCCTACAGCTGTCTGCCATCTCTACCCACCTAAGCTTGGGAATGTCTTTCTCTGCTTGCTGTGTGGCCAGGTCACGTGTCACCAGGCTGATACACACTCAGCCCGGTGGGGCTGCATTTACCTTTCCTAGGGATTCCCCAGCCTGTGGCGCCCTCCCCAGTGTGGGTACACAATAGGGTCTGCTGCCTCTTCTTGCAGGTATCTCTTCTCGGATGGGAATGGCCGCCCCCAGCTCCCACTGACCATCTTTAAGAGATCAGAGGGCAACCAAGCACTATGGCTCATGCCTGTGATCCCAGCACTTTAGGAGGCCAAGGTGGGAGAAGCGCTTGAGCCCAGGAGTTCGAGACCAGCTTGGATAACATAACGAGATTGCATCTCTATTAAAATAAATAAAATCAGAAGATCAGAAGGCTGGCTGCGTGCTAGGCACAGAGGGCATGGGTGTAGGGATGGGGCTCTGGCCTGAAGGTGGCTGTCATCCTGACAGTATGAGGTTCCTGATGTGCTCAGAAGGCCTGAGGAGAATGGTAGTGGGTAGGGTATGCAGGGGTTGGGGGAAGCCCTGGGGAGGTGAGGAGCACAGAGAACCCAGCCCAGCCAAGTCCAAGATGTTGAGGATCTTGGGCCTCTCTTGACTTCACGTTTGACTATTTCCTTCTCCCATCTGAGTAATCATAATGATAAAGATGGCAGCATTGGGCTGGGTATGGTGGCTCACGCCTGTAATCCCAGTACTTTGGGAGGCTGAGGCGAGCAGATCACTTGAGGTCACGAGTTCGAGACTAGCATGGCCAATACGGTGAAGCCCAGTATTAACTAAAAATACAAAAAGTTGCCAGGCATGGTGGCACACGCCTGTAATCCCAGCTACTTGGGAGACTGAGGCACGAGAATTGCTTGAACCCAGGAGGTGAAGGTTGCAGTAAGCTGAGATTATGCCACTGCACTCCAGCCTGGGCAACAGAGTGAGACTCTGTCTCAAAAAAAAAAAAAAAAAAAAAAAAAAAAGTAGCAGTACTTACTGAATGCTGTGCCTATGCCAAAGCTTTGCATTCATTCATTCATTCAACAAATACTAAGGCCAGGCACAGTGGCTCAGGCCTGTAATCCCAGCACTTTGGGAGGCCAAGGTTGGTGGATCACTTGAGATCAGGAGTTCAAGACCAGCCTGGCCAACATGGTGAAACCCTGTCTCTACTAAAAATGCAAAAAATTAGCCGGGCATGGTGGTGCGCACCTGTAATCCCAGCTACATGGGAGGCTGAGGCAGGAGAATCGCTTGAACCCAGGAGGCGGAGGTTGGAGTGAGCCGAGATTGCACCACTGCACTCCAGCCTGGGCAATGAGAGCAAGACTGTCTCAAAAAAACAAACACTTACTGAGTATGTACTACAGCCAGACACTCTCCTAGGCGCTAGGACTATGTCAGTACATACAGCAAAAAGCCCTGCCCTTGGGGAACTTACAATCTTCTGAGGAGAAAGACAAATTAAAAAAAAAATCAAAACAGTATAAATAAATAGTAGGGTGAGAGGAAATATTGTGCTATGGGAAAAAGCAGAGGAGGAGGAGGGAGGGCTGGCACTGTAAATCCAGTAGTCAGGATGGCCCTACTGAGAAGATGGCATCTGAACAAAGAATTGAAGGAGGCAAGGAGTGAGCAGTGGGGCTATCTGGGTGAGGGTGTGCCAGGCACAGGGGATAGTGGGTGCAAGGGCTGGAGCCAGGAGTGCCAGGGGGGATGAGGGGATGCAGAGAAAGCCACTGTGGCTGCAGGAGAGTGAGCATGACAAATTCCCAGATGAGGTCAGAGAGGCCTGGGTGGAGAAGGGGGCATCCAGAGCGCTCACGGAGCCTCTGTAGGCTCCTGTAAGGGCCTTGGTTTTTTTTTTTTTTTTTTTTTTTTTTTTTTTTTTTTTTTTGAGACAGAGTCTCGCTCTTTCACCCAGGCTGGAATGCAGTGGCCGGATCTCAGCTCACTACAAGCTCTGCCTCCCAGGTTTACGCCATTCTCCTGCCTCAGCCTCCCAAATAGCTGGGACTACAGGCGCCCGCCACCTCGCCTGGCTAGTTTTTTTGTATTTTTAGTAGAGACGGGGTTTCACCGTGTTAGCCAGGCTGGTCTCGATCTCCTGACCTCGTGATCCGCCCGTCTCGGCCTCCCAAAGTGCTGGGATTACAGGCTTGAGCCACCGTGCCCGGCCAGGGCCTTGGTTTTTATCCTAAGAGGTGCCACTGGAGGTTTGGAGCAGGGGAGTGGTGAAATGGGATTTTAAGAGTTGTAACAGAAACACCGGCTGCTGTGATGAGAATGGAATTTAGGGGAACAAGAGTAGGAGCTGGAAGACCAGGGAATCCAGGCAGGGATAGTAAGGGAGGTGTTGAGAAGAGATCGGATTCCAGATATATTCTGAAGGTGGCCCCGACGGGATGTACTGATGGAGTGGATGTGGGGTGTAAGGGAAAGAGAGTCAAAGATGACTCCTGACTGGGCGCGGTGGCTCACATCTGTAATCCTAGCACTTTGGGAGGCCAAGGCAGGTGGATCATGAGGTCAGGAGTTCGAGACCAGCCTGGCCAACTTGGTGAAACCCCGTCTGTATTAAAAATACAAAAATTAGCCAGGCGTGGTGGCATGTGCCTGTAGTCCCAGATACTCAGGAGGCTGAGGCAGGAGAATCGCTTGAACCCAGGAGGCAGAGGTTGCAGTGAGCCAAGATTGTACCACTGCACTGCAGCCTGGGCAACAGAGTAAGACTCTGTTTCAAAACAAAAAATTGATTCCCAAAAGTTTTTGGCCTGAGCATCTTGAAGGATGGAGATATCATTAACTGAGATGGGGAAGATGAAGTAGGAGCAGGTTGGGGATGAAGAGCGGGAGGTACTTTTGGGCTCGTGGCCTTGAGAGGTCTATCAAGCTCCCACGTGAGACGTCAAGGAAGCTGGTAGTTAAATGCCTGAAGGTTCAAGGGAGCTATCCAGGCCAGAGAGATCAATTTGGGAGTGGGGATGGAGTTTAGAAACCCAGAGACTGAAGATCACTTAGGAAGTGAAGGTGCTAGGACAGGAAGGGCCCCCAGATGTGCCCTGGTAGACAAGGAAGCACCAAGAAGACCATAAGGAGTGGCAGTGGAAAGAGGAGAAAAGCCAGGTGGGTATCCTGGAAAGCAAATGCGGAGGGCGCTTCAAGCAAGACAGAGTGGTCCATTAAGTTCTTGGCTGCTGAAAGGCCAAGAAAGAAGAGGACTTAGTCTTGGAGAGCTTGTGAACATGGAGGGGAAGGCTGGTGGGAAAGGGTTTATGAGGCTGGAGACGGCTCTCCCTAGCTGCAGTGTCTCATGCTCATTTGTTATTCTTCTTTACAGCTAAGGGAGCATGCTCAGAGAAGTTAGGGAACTGCTGGTGAGTTGGCAGAGCTAGGCCCAGAGCCCTGGAGACTCTAGAGTGTTCACCCGGTGGCCCCTGTTTCTCCGTCCATTCTGCATCTCATCCACCAGACACCAGCTAGGTGTCTGTGTGTGCCAGCTGCTCTGCTGGGCCCTGGGGAGATGGAGTTGACATGTCTCTTGTCAAGGAGTTCACTACTAGAGGAACATCCAGGGCCTTGGAGCTCAGCCCATTCCACTGCAGGGCAAATGGAATGGCTGCATGCCAGGGGCCTTGGAGCTGGATCTGAAAGGATGGATGGGATTTGATCAGGCAGGGCAGGTAGGATGGGGGAACGGAGGAGGAGGTGGCTGGACATGCTGTTCAGTCACCACCAGGCCATCTAGGGAAGTGCCTGGATTTGAGGAGAGGCAGCAGGTACCAGAGCACTTAGAGCCAGGAAGCAGGGGCGCGGCAGCGGTAGCGGTGCCCTGCTGCACGTGCAGCGAGGTGACAGCCTCCAGCTGCGGGCACCTTCAGGCCCTGCCTCAGCTTTCCAGCCACGGACTGAGTGTGGAGGTGGCTCAGGGCTCACCAGCTCCAGGCAGTACATGTGCTAGAGTTTTCCCGGGATCCAGCCAGGACTTCCTCGAGGCTGTGCTGGAGAGAGAAGCTCTTCTTGCCCCTCTCCTTGCATGGTCATCTCCTTTGTGGTCCAAAGCCTTTCCCTGCCAGCCCCTGCCCCATCGCTCACGGGGGTACCCGCAGTGAATCTCACGCACTCTGACTCTCTCTTGATCTGCTTCCTAAAGGACCCAAGCAGTATTGGGGTCTCAGACTTCACCTCCGTCATCCCCCATGGGCACTCCTCCTTCACTGTGAAATGGCCTCAGTCTTCCCACATGGAAATGCTTTGGATTCATCTGGAAGTTAGAGTCCCCTGAAGACCACTGTCTCCTCCCAGCCCTCGGTGGGAGTGCTGGGTCTTAGGTGGACATTTGTACCCTTGGTGGGGTCTTTGCACCCTTCCCCTGGGACACGTGGATATTTATTTTAACATCTGCTGAAAAAGAAAGTGGTATCTGAGTCCAGAACAGAAAACCAAGCACAGTGCCATGTAATCTGAGAGCCAGTGGGGGACAGGGGTGTTGGTATGATGGAGGGAGGACCAGTGCTCCCTCAGTGGCTGACTAGGGAGGCGCTCCCGCGGTGGTGCTGATTGTGTGGAGTCCTTAGGTGAAAAGCACTTCTCTGGGTAAAAAGTGAGCAGGATTGTCTAGGTCTGAGGGTGCCCCCAACCAAGATGGAACTCAAGGAGCAGGAGGAGGTGAGGGGCTGCCCCAGTGATGTGTCTGCATATCTTTTACAGAAAGGAAGACAGAGGAAGCCACGGCCACTGGACCCTGGCGAGGGTTCCAAGGACACAGACAGTTCAGCAGGACGACGGGGCAGCGCAGGCAGAAGGCATGGGCGCTGGCGGGGCCGTGCTGAGAGCCCAGGAGTGCCCGTGGCCAAGGTGGTACGGGCAGTAACCAGCCGGCAGAGGGCCAGCCGGCGGGTCCCACCTGCCCCACCCCCAGAGGCCCCAGGCCGCCAGAACCTGAGTGGGGCAGCAGCTGGGGAGGCGCTGGTAGGGGCAGCCGGCTTCCCACCACACGGAGATACAGGGAGCGTGGAGGGCGCCCCCCAGCCTACGGACAACGGCTTCACCCCCAAGTGCGAGATCGTGGGCAAGGACGCGCTGTCTGCACTGGCCCGGGCCAGCACCAAGCAGTGCCAGCAGGAGATCGCCAATGTGGTGTGCCTGCACCAGGCTGGGAGCCTCATGCCCAAGGCTGTGCCCCGGCACTGTCAGCTGACTGGTGAGGGACAGGGGTGCTCCAGCCCTTCCCAGGCTGGGGCAGGGAGGTGGCGTGGCCCGGATCCACACTCCCATCTCTCTGAGGAAGAAAGAGCCAAGGGGGGCCTACCTCCCTGCCTAAGTCTTCATCCAGTTACTTACTAAGTGGCAGGGGCAGAGTGAGGACCCAGGAGCATGGGGCTCCAAGTCTAGGCTTCTTTGGAAGGCAGGCAGCTCCCTCTTCCCATCTCACCCTGACCCTATGACCCTGGGGGGCCTCGCCAACGCCTGTCCTCTGCTCTCAGGGAAGATGAGCCCCGGCATCCAGTGGGATGAGAGCCGAGCCAAGCAGCCTGTGGATGGCCCCCCGGTGCGAATCGCCTATATGCTGGTGGTTCACGGCCGCGCCATCCGCCAGCTGAAGCGTCTCCTCAAGGCCGTCTATCACGAGCAGCACTTCTTTTACATCCATGTGGACAAGGTATTGTGGTGGGGAGAGGCCAAGGGGTCTGGGGTGAGCAGAGCAGAAACAGAAGGTTGCCGACAGACAGGGTCTCTGACCTGGCCCAGGTAGCCTAGAGAGAGAAACTGAGGCCCTAAACAGGGAGGTGGCAGCACAAGCCAGCTCAGCTGCTTAGGGGCTGGAGCCCTGCCCTGTGCTTTCCCTGTCTTGTGTCCCTTCACTCTGTCCTGGGGTGGGAGTGGGGATGGCGATAACACTGGGGGCTAGCTGAGTGTCTCCTCCCCACCAGCGTTCCGACTACCTGCACCGGGAGGTGGTGGAGCTGGCCCAGCGCTATGATAATGTGCGGGTGACGCCCTGGCGCATGGTCACCATCTGGGGCGGGGCCAGCCTCCTAAGGATGTACCTGCGGAGCATGCGGGACCTGCTAGAGGTGCCTGGCTGGGCCTGGGACTTCTTCATCAACCTCAGTGCCACTGACTACCCAACCAGGTGTGGGGATGGGGCTCTGAGTCCTCTGGATGGGAGGGGATGCCTGTCTGGGCACCTGGGGTTGCAGGGCCTTGGTGGACCTTCTCTGCCCCATAAGCCTAACTCTGGGATCCGCCCTGCTCAGACATGGGCCCCTGGGCCCCAGCCATGTTTTAGGGGAGGGGTTGGTGTAAGATGAACTGAGAGTTGAGCATGATAGGAGATGGGGAGGAGGAGGAGGAGCCAGAGGTCTGTACCTGGTGTGCTGGATCAGACAGCAAGGGGCAGAAGAAGGATGGGGTGGTCTTCCTCAGGGGCCTCTGGTGCTCACCACCCCAGACATCAGCCAGGGGTAGGGCACATGGCCAGACAGCAGTCAGGGAGAGAGAAAAGCCAGAAGGTCTGCTCTGTGCCAGTGACTGCACAACTATCTCACTTGGCTGCCTGTCACCCCATTCCTTCACCAGGACCAATGAGGAACTAGTGGCATTCCTATCCAAGAACCGGGACAAGAATTTCCTCAAGTCACATGGCCGGGACAACTCCAGGTGAGGGGGTGGGAAAGGAGGCCCTGGCCCCAGAGTCTTGTCCCAACACCCCCAACACAGTTGGGCTCAGTGGCTCCAGTCCTGGGTTTCAAAGTCTCCACACCAGTCACAGGTTGAGGAGTGTTGGTTGCCAGGCAGATGAAAGAGCTTAGACCCCACCCTGCAGGATCCCCAGCCATGGCCTCTCTGCCGCCGGCAGGTTCATCAAGAAACAGGGCCTGGACCGGCTCTTCCATGAGTGTGACTCGCACATGTGGCGCCTGGGTGAGCGGCAGATCCCGGCAGGCATCGTGGTGGATGGCGGTTCTGACTGGTTTGTGCTGACACGCAGCTTTGTGGAGTATGTGGTGTACACAGATGACCTGCTTGTGGCCCAGCTACGCCAGTTCTACACATACACACTGCTCCCAGCAGAGGTGGGTGGCCCAGCAGGCATGAAGGCCGGGGAGGGCATGGGTTGGGCTGCCTACAGCTCACCTTCCACCCTCCCTTGCTGCTTGAAGTCCTTCTTCCACACGGTGCTGGAGAACAGCCTGGCCTGTGAGACCCTCGTGGACAACAATCTGCGGGTCACCAACTGGAACCGCAAGCTGGGCTGCAAGTGCCAGTACAAGCACATCGTGGACTGGTGCGGCTGCTCCCCCAACGACTTCAAGCCACAGGACTTCCTCCGGCTGCAGGTGCTTGCCCGAGGCCCCAAGGCTGCCCCTGGCTAGTTCTTCTCCCCTGGCTTTTCACCAGGAGAACAGCAGGGTGGGCCAGTCAGAAAATCTGGGAGGCCTTGGCCTGGAGCAGCCCTCAGGGGTCTGGGACTACAACAGCAGCAGGAAAAGCCGCAGGAGGCTGAGCTCTAGGCAGTGCTGAGGGGCCGGCCCTGCCATGCCCTCTGGGGCTTCCAGAGCCCTTCACCCTCCTTGCCTCTCCTGCTCTAGCAAGTCTCCAGACCCACCTTCTTCGCCCGGAAGTTCGAGTCGACTGTGAACCAGGAGGTGCTGGAAATCCTGGACTTCCACCTGTACGGCAGCTATCCCCCCGGCACGCCAGCCCTCAAGGCCTACTGGGAGAGCACCTACGACATGGCGGATGGCCCCAGTGGGCTCAGTGATGTCATGCTCACCGCTTACACGGCCTTCGCCCGCCTCAGCCTGCACCATGCCGCCACTGCTGCACCCCCACTGGGCACCCCACTCTGCAGGTGAGACCCCCTTCTGACATACAGCAGGCACTTGGGGTGTGGTGCCCTAGGGGGAGGCCAACCAGAGAGTGACGTCCCCTGCCCACAACAAGGCCCCAGTCTGAGGCAGGGAAAAATGCAAATACCGAAAACAAGGCTAGAGCCAGGCATGCAGGTGCTGTGGGGGTGAGATCTGGGGGAAGGAAGTGCCTGGGGAGGGGACTCCAGGCCAAGTCAGGTGTGCTGATGGCATCTCCCTTTCTCCCTGCTGGCACCTTAGGTTTGAGCCCAGGGGCTTGCCGTCCAGCGTGCACCTGTATTTCTATGACGACCATTTCCAGGGCTACCTGGTGACGCAGGCGGTGCAGCCCTCAGCCCAGGGGCCGGCAGAGACGCTTGAGATGTGGCTGATGCCCCAGGGGTCGCTGAAGCTGTTGGGGCGCAGTGACCAGGCCAGCCGGCTCCAGAGTCTGGAGGTGGGACAGGTCTCCCCAGCCCCTTGCTTTCTCCCAACCCCTAGCCAGACTTGGGGTAGTGGGAAGAGACCAGGGGAGACAGACACCAAGGGAGGGGTAAAGTTCTTTTTCCCAGTCATGGCAGGCATGGTGGTGCCCCTATGCAGACATCCTGTGTCAGCCCCCAGCCTGTGCACACTGAGGAGCACTTCCTGGTTGGGTATGCAGAGGACATTCAGGGAGCAGGGAGGGAATTATCATTTCCACTACAACACAAGCCCAATCTTCCAGACTACAGCGATTTCTCCTAGAGGGGCAGGGACATTCGAATTGGGTCATGAAAGTACGCTTCTAAGTGGCTCCTCATCGCCTTTTTGTTTTGTTTTTTTGAGACAGTCTCGCTCTGTCACAGTGGTGCGATCTTGGCTCACTGCACCTCTGCCTCCCAGGTTCAGCGATTCTCCTACCTCAGCCTCCCGAGTAGCTGGGACTATAGGCGCGCGCCATCACGCCCAGCTATTTTTTTTTTTTTTGTATTTTTAGTAGAGACAGGGTTTCACCTGACCTCGTTATCCACCTGCCTTGACCTCCCAAAATGCTGAGATTACAGGCGTGAGCCACCATGCCTGGCCCCTCCTCATTGTCTCTTTCTTAGAGACTTTGCCTTCATGTGGGAATGGTCTCTGGGTGGGACTTTGAACCTCATCCCTGCCGTATGGTCCCCAGTAACGGCGACTGACCTCCACTGCCTAGCAGTCAGAATGGAAGCCTAGAACGAATCTCAGAGCTAGGAGAGATATTAAAGATCTCCTAGTCTGACCCCTTCATTTTGCAGATGGGGAAACTGAGGCCCAGAAAGAGACAGTGACTGGCCTGAGATTACACAGTGAGAGGCAGCCTCAGAGGAGGGAGAAGGACCTTTCCCCCACACTCCTGCCCAGCTGCCTCTCTCTTTACAGGTTGGCACTGACTGGGACCCCAAAGAGCGTCTTTTCCGGAACTTTGGGGGGTTATTGGGGCCGCTGGACGAGCCTGTGGCCGTGCAGCGCTGGGTCCGGGGCCCCAACCTCACAGCCACAGTGGTCTGGATCGACCCAACCTATGTGGTGGCCACATCTTATGACATCACAGTAGATACGGAGACCGAGGTCACGCAATACAAGCCCCCACTGAGCCGGCCCCTGCGGCCAGGGCCCTGGACTGTTCGACTCCTTCAGTTCTGGGAACCGCTGGGTGAGACCCGCTTCCTTGTGCTGCCCTTGACCTTCAACCGCAAACTACCTCTCAGGAAAGGTAAGACTGCAGTTCTCAAATGAGGCCCAGAAGCCAGACAGAATAGGACTCGCCAGAGAGGTGACCCCAAGAAGCCAACCATCAGAGCTGATTCCCATCCCTAGAGTAAGGGAAGCATGGAAAGGCTGAGGCCTTGATCTTCTTTCCTGTAGCGTGCAGGGTCCTGCACTGCAGTGTGGTGGAAAGGGGAGCTTTACAGTCATGCACACTTGGTTTGGAACATAACTCTGACGGGTTCATTGGCCTTTTGTCCTTGGAAGTTACTTGGCCTTCCTGGGCCTCAGTCTTAGCACGTGAAGCAGGAATAGTACACCTATCAGGGACCTTGTGGTACATGCGACACAAATCCACTCAAGCGAGCTTGAGTTAAAAAGGGGAGAAGAAAGCCGGGCGCGGTGGCTCAAGCCTGTAATCCCAGCACTTTGGGAGGCCGAGACGGGCGGATCACAAGGTCAGGAGATCAAGACCATCCTGGCTAACACGGTGAAACCCCGTCTCTACTAAAAAATACAAAAAAAAGCTAGCTGGGCGAGGTGGCGGGCGCCTGTAGTCCCAGCTACTCGGGAGGCTGAGGCAGGAGAATGGCGTGAACCCGGGAGGCGGAGCTTGCAGTGAGCTGAGATCCGGCCACTGCACTCCAGCCCGGGTGACAGAGCGAGACTCCGTCTCAAAAAAAAAAAAAAAAAAAAAAAAAAAAAAAGGGGAAGAAGACTGGAAGAATGCAGAGGTCTCCTTCACAAAGCTAGGAAATGTCTCAGGCCTTACTGTGAACCAGAGGTGCTTTCTCCATCTCTCTGGGGCCATCTTGCTCCTCATCCTGTCGTGTCTCTATGCATCGACCTCAGACTCTGGCTCCCCATCCATGGCATCTCAGTGCAACAGACACTGACCAGGGACTTTTAGTTCCCAGGTTCCACATTCTTGGGACAGAAAATCTGACTGGCTGTCCCAGTCCATTCTCTGGCCAGGTGGGCAGGGTCATGTGGCTCTCTGCCCACTTGGCTGAGGCTAAAGGAGTAGGCTCTGAACAGAGACAAAGGCTGGGCAAATTTCCTGCAAGGAAGGGCCTAGTACAAGTAACTCCCCTGGAAGATATGAGGGATGAGCCTCTGGAGGGAAAGTGGCCAGTATGCAGGAGGTGATAATTGTAGGTGTTTCTTTCCCCCACCCCGTCCTATCACAAGAAGGTGGGTAAGAGGTGGGGTACCCTAGAGGAGGAGGGGGTGCTGGTGGGGTGCAGCAGATCCAGGATCCAGGGCAGGCAAGCTGTGTCCCCCACACACCTGGACCTCCCAGTCAAGGGAAGAATGGCAGCAATGCACAGCAGGTAGGGACAGGGGCTGTGCCTCAAGGACAAAGTCAGAGAAGGTGCTCTAAGCTGAGGGGACAGAGCTGGCCAGTGTCTGTGCATGAAGGGCTGAAGTGCCCAAATACAGGCTTCTGAGGGCTCCGGGAGCCCCCGATGATGGTCAGGAAAGGGTGTGGGACACAAACCAGACTGTTCCCTTCTTTCCTAAAGTGCCTTGAACCCACTGCTTTATTGCATCCTAAAGTTGGGAGTCTAGAGCTTACTGCCTTGATTTTATAAAACTCAGTTTTATAGGCACAGAAAGTCCCTTGGATTAGCCCAAGGTCACTCAGCAAGCTGTGACTCAGAAGTAGGGCTGTGACAGGAACTGAGGTACCCAACTCCTGGGTCTGGCCTCCACAGAGTCTGTGTGTGTGTG
Organism: Macaca nemestrina; assembly: GCF_043159975.1. Lineage (NCBI taxonomy): Eukaryota > Metazoa > Chordata > Mammalia > Primates > Cercopithecidae > Macaca > Macaca nemestrina. The sequence continues at coordinate 58,824,591 of NC_092141.1, read as the reverse complement.
GGGGGTGCTTACTGCCTGCTCTGCACCCACAGATGATGCCAGCTGGCTGCATGCGGGACCCCCCCACAATGAGTACATGGAGCAGAGTTTCCAGGGCCTGAGTAGCATCCTGAACCTGCCTCAGCCGGAGCTCGCAGAGGAGGCTGCCCAGCGGCACACACAGCTCACAGGCCCTGCACTCGAGGCCTGGACAGACAGGGAACTGAGCAGCTTCTGGTCTGTGGCCGGACTGTGTGCCATAGGCCCCTCTGCTTGCCCCTCCCTGGAGCCCTGCAGACTGACCAGCTGGAGCTCTCTGTCCCCCGACCCCAAATCAGAGCTGGGACCTGTCAAAGCAGACGGGCGACTCAGGTAGCAGGGCCCCAGCCAGTACCCGTGGAGAACCCGGGGAATTGCACCTTACAGACAATGGAGGGGTGTCCCCTCCCACAGGCAAGAACCAGAGGCCCAGGCTGCACACCCATTCAGCCATCAAGAACCCACACAGATGACAGGGTGGACACAGTATGAACTACTGCTGATGTCTCTGCTGGGGATCAGAGGGCTGGCGGGAACGTGAGAAGGGTGCCAGCAGCATTCCACACCCAGCTCTTCCTTGCCTTCCTCTCTATTTTTTTTTTTTTTTTTAACTTTAAAAGGAAAATGGGTGGTGGGGGGAGAAACTAGAACAGAAGATGTGCAATAGGGCTCAGAGCAGCCCCAGGAAGTGGGCCGTGTCTATGGGGAGCAGGGGCCTGCCGAGCCCACCTGCTATTGTTCTGGATGAGGCTGGGCCTGCCTCACTCTCCAGGGCCTCATCCCCCAGCGTGGGCCTGTGTTGCTCGTGGCTGAGGCTCCACGAGGGTGCAAGTGCCCTGCCAGGCTCTAAGGCCTGAAGAATCGGTGATATGGGGGGCACTGCAGAGCTGGGCTCTAGCAGGACAGTTATATTGTAGCCAGGGGACCCTGGAAGTGGGGTAGGGCTGGCTCCAGGGCTTTCCAGCATACCCTGCCCCTGGATGGGAAAGGCAGGGTCAGGGCCCACTGAGAGCCATGCAGAGTTTCACAGGTGAGCACTGGAAGTGTGAGGTCACACGAGCAGCGTGGGAAGAAGACTCTGTCAAGACTCTCAGAAGAACCTGGAGTAATTGTGCCTGAAGCTCAGCGTGAAGTCTGAAATATGCAACAGAAGAAATATATCTCTATCTCTCTACTCTGGGCTCTGTGTTTTTCCTCCTGGGTGTCAGGAAGCCATCACCATTCATTGGGTCTTCTCCATAAGTCTTAGCTGGTAGCCTTGAGAAGGTAAAGATCTCATTCCCTCAGATGGAGAACACTTTAGAATACACCCAAGAGGGACTCAAGAACTCATCTAGCCTGGGTGCAGGGGTTCACGCCTATAATCCCAACACTGGGAGGCTGCGGCAGGAAGATTGCTTTAGCCCAGGAGTTTGGGACCAGCCTGGGCAACACAGTGAGACCTCGTCTCTATGAAAAAAATGTTTTTAATTAGCCAGGCGTGGTGGCGCACATCTGTAGTCACAGCTACTCAGGAGGCTGAGGCAGGAGGTTGAAGCTGCAGTAAGCCAAAATTGTACCACCGCACTCCAGCCCGGGTGATAGAGTCTCAAAAAACAAACATCTAATCCAACTCCTTTTTTCTGAGGGGTAAACAGGCCCAGAGAGGCTCGAAGACTTCTTCTTTGCCACCCAGCAGGCCAGGGGACCAGCAGGACCTGAGCTTAGTTTGAGAGCCCTGACCCAGCACTTCCACCCCCACCACCGGGCCAGGCTGCAGCAGATGCTGGTTCCTCTATCCTTGGCCTTAGCGGGGCCCATCCTAGAAGCCTGGCCCTGCCACGCGGGGTACCTTCAACAGAGGCAATCCCAGCCATGGCCTGGTGGTTATGATTGGGGCGCTTTTCTTTTAGGGGCAGGAACAGCAGCAGCCTAGGTCCCTGGTCACTGTCCTAGGACCCATGTTGAAAAGGGTTGTCCATCCTCCCTCCCTTTCCCAAGCCTCCTTTCCCCCTCCCACTCTCCTACCGTTGTCAGCCAGGGCTTGGTATCAGTCCTTCACACCTTACTTAATGTGGGAGCAAGGGTGAAGGTTTCTAGACCTCTAAAGTCACCCTATCAGCCAGCCACACTGATCTCAGCTCAGGTTGGGGAACAAATTCCCACCCAGGCTGCCACATGTCAAGTTCTCCTAGTTGCCAGGACGGGGCAGTGCTGACAACCAACTGATAACAGCATTGGAGTTTTTGTCGGCTGATCATGCCTGCAGTATCTCAATCCTTACAGCTCTTGGAGGGAGAAGGGAGGCATTTTTATTATCGTCATTTAGCAGATCAGAAAACTGAAGCTGTGAAATGACGAGCCCAAAGTCACAGCTAACTATTAGATGATGGCAGCAGCCTTCAGAAAGAGGCAGGAAGCCTCCAGAGCCACTCAGTCACTACACTCTCCTGCTCACATAAGAGCCTGGCCGGGCAGGTAAGTAGGAAGGAACTAATGGCAAGAATTCAAAGGAAAGAGTGCTTAGGTTCGGAGGCTAAGATTATTCATTTTCTTCTGGCTCCTATTTTAGTGAACATCTGAAGCTATACCCTGGTTCTCTAGAATGTTGGGGTTTTTGTTTCCCAGTATCAACTCTCAGGTCAATAAAGAGGAAAAATTAACAACTAGGTTCAGCATTTTAGGCACGGGCAGTAAATATTAGAACACTTAGACTTTGCTGCCCAAGAGCTCACAAACTAGCCGGTGGGTTTAACCTGGGCTATGGCTGTGCTGTGTTAGGCTAGCACAACAGTTTTCAAAGTAGTAGTAGTATTTTTAGAGACAGGGTCTGGCTCTGTTGTTCAGGCACGATCATGATCATAGCTCACTGTAGCCTTGACCTCCTGAGCTCAAGCGATCCTCCTAAGTAGCTAGGGCCACAGGTGTGCACCACCATGCCTGGCTTTTTTTTTCCTTTCTTTTTTTTTTGTTTTTTTTTGGTAGAACAGGGGTCTCTCTCATGTTGCCCAGGCTAGTCTCAAACTCCTGGCCTCAAGCAATCCTCCTGCTCCAACCTCCCAAAGCATTGGGATGACAGGCATCAGCCACTACTCCTGGCCTCAAAGTACTATTAAAAACAAAAAACAAAAAACAAAAAAACCTTAGGTAGGACATGCACTTGCTGCATCCCTGTCCTTCACCATATTAGATCAGGTCGTAGTTAGCCATTATTGTCACCTGCTGTAAACATTTTGAGTTTACATTCTTCAACTCAAGTGAGTCGTGATCCTGACAGAGGATTCTGATTTAATGGGTCTGAGGTGACAACCCACAATGGTATGCTTTTAAAGCTTCTCAGGCCTTTCTAACAAGCAGGCAGGCAGAACCAGGGAAGCGTAGCCCCACCCCTGCTGCTCTGGCAGGCCTGTCTTGGCCCCACTGAGTTCGAAGCACTGCAGGACCCAGGACCAGGCCCCAGGACTCCTCCTGAGAGGTTCAGAGGGCAGGCTTGGGGGTGGAGGCACTCCTCTCCCATTCTCTCCCCTGTTCAGGTCACTGAGGTGAGTGGGAGCCCAGCTTTGCTGCCCAAGTTCCTAGCAGACAGTGTTCTCTACCCCCCCACCTTTCTGTAGGGTTAGCTCAGCCTGGAGGCTTGGGTTTTTTGAGGTTTTGAAATCCACTCCAGGCTGGGCCCCTGGGTTCAAATTCAGGATTTGGGCCAGGCAGGACACAGAGTGGGGGTAGGGAGCAGGTGCAGGCAGGCTGGGCACCCAGAGCTACACAATAACTGCTTTGGAGGGAGGAGAAGAGCCTGGACAGAGGCTTTTGTATTTCATGGCCTGGCGTACCCAGTTTCCAGGGCAACCATGGACACCACGGTTCTGTTAGAGGTGGAAGCCAAGACCAGAAGACAGCCAATTGACATTCAGAGCCCAGTTACCTGGGCCAATGGGAAGTGGAGGTGGGCAGTGGAGCTGGGAGGGATCTGGAACTGAGAAGTGCGGAGATCTGAGCGAGTTGGAGTCCCACTGGCTGTCAGGTTCAGCAGAAGCAGGGCCTGTTCCTCCCAACCCCTGCTCTGAAGGTTGTAGCGGGACCCTCATAGATGCCAGGCCTACAGAGGCAGGAGAGGCCGAGAGCCTGGAAAACTGCTTACAGATGCCCCTGCTCTGAATGAAGCTGTTCTTCCAAGCCAGGGTTCCCAGGGAGGGGTGTGGCACCTGGGGGGAGGGTCAGCCCTGTGGCCCTGCTGGCTGCCCTCAAGGCTGATGCCCTTTCCTGGCATCCCCTGCCACTGCTTCTCCGTGTGCAGACATCACCATGGACAACAGCCTCCTAGCCATAGTCATGGCCACCGGTGAGTACCTACTGCCATTCCGTGTCCCAGGGGTGGGGCAGAGGCACCGTAGGCAAAGCCCAGCTTCTTCATCTATAGGGTCACCTCAAGCAACAGCCCTCCCCAGCTAAGACTTGAGAAGTATGCTGTGCACGGCTGGCCTTTGATCCCTCTGGTCCCTTCCCTGTGCCAGGTCCTATGATGCCACAATCTTTGGTAACGAGAGGAGCTGGGCACCAGGGGCTGTTGAGCTGGGCTCTTGGGTCCTCTCCTGCCTCCTCAGATCCACTGTTTCTCAGGGTATCTGCTCCATCCCCTCCCTTTGTGTCTCTGTAAAATCTCCCTTACACACATCACCCCCTGGGCTGCAGGCAGGGAAGGGACAGGGCTACTCTGCTCCCCCTCACAAATCTCTGCCCCAAGGACTTGATGCTGTAGCAAAAAGGAAGCTGCCTGCACCTCAGTTTGCCTTGCTAAGCTGGTATCAGTCCCAGGCAGGTCATTCCTACACCAGCTTGTGGAGTGAATTCCAATCTGGTGAGGAAATGGGCCTGCATGTGCTGGGTCCAGGCTGCCCCTTGATGGTGCCTCTGGGGGGAGGGCAGCCTCATCTGCGGTGTTCATCATGGCCATCCTGCTGCTGCTGCTGCTGCTGCACCAGCGCGACCCCCAGTGCTGCCAGGTCCTCTGCACCTGCCACTTCTTCCGGAGTCCCAGCCAATACGTAAGCACCCTGACCCACCAACCCCTTGCCTTCATGGCCCCCACCCTGACCCAAATCCTGACAAAAGGGCACCTGTCCTCTGACCAAGGAGAAACAATTGTTCAGTATGGAAAGGGCCTTTGGAATCTTTCTCTGCAGCATCCAGCCTGGGTTCCCTCTGAGTCAGGGGAGCAGTGTGGAAAGGGTTAATAACATCTAGGCCCCTCCCTGACCATTGTTAAACATAACTCAGTGCAAGGAGCTGCTCAGTGAAGACAAGGTCTTTTTCCAGCTCCCAAGGGAAAGTACAGAACCCCGACTTCTTGGGGAGGGGGTAAGTGGCAACAACAGCACTGTCAGTCCTCTCCCCAGGGACAGCGTGCCATATGGCATCCTGTACAGAAAGGAAACAAAATCTTCTGAGCTGCAGCCCCCCAGGCTCTGACACCATATCCCAACACCGAGCACCAGACAGGATGGAGGGGTAGGGACAGGAGGTGGTTTTCTCTGACTCCCCACCAAAGGTCATCAGACCTGGCTACCAGACGGTGGCAGAATGAGCTAGTGGCCAGACAGGAGTGGATTATCTTTACACCCTAGTCCTTTCCAGAAATGCTGAGGGTCTGAGCTTTGTGACTTGGCCCAGGTGGAGAGGATTAAAGGGATGGAGAAAGGGGCATGGAGGGAAATAAAGGGTTTGGAATCTGCTGTCTTGCACACTGACCCTGAGCTTCACCTTGAGTTGTGCTTCATGATCCCAGGACTGCCCACCTCCCTACTTCAGCACCATGGGATGCCACACCGAGGTCCAGCCAGTGGAAAGGAGCCGAGAGTCCCAGGGGATACAGGTGAGGACCCCTGGACCTGCCACCTGGGATGGAGGAAGAAGTGCGTGCTGGGGTTGTGAAGCCAGGCAAGGGACCTAGTGTGGTTAAGGGGACTAAAAAGAATGCAGGGCAGGGGAAGGATGGGATGAAGACTGGAGAGGCTTCTTGGAGGAGAGGGAGGAGTGCAATACCCCGAACTTAGGCTTGCTCTGGGGAAGAGGACCCAGACCGAAGCTGGATAACGCTGGTGCATGCCTCCCTGGCTCCCTTGGCTTTTCTTGGTCACAGGGCCACTCCCAGGTGGCTGAGGTATTCTGTGTGGGGCTGCCCAGGAGCCACCAGCTGCCCCTCTGGCAGCCAGCTTGCCTGCCCAGCTATGAGAGTGTTCAAAAGAAGGACCGACAGCAACAGATTCACCCGCTGATTGCACAACGCTTCGGGCTCCGGGCCTGCAGAGAGGTGAATGTCCAGCCTTCTCAGCCCTGGGTGCCCTGGCTAACCCACCTTTTCACTTACTGCATTTTAACACACAATACCCAATTAGAGGCCCTGGGGTCAGGAAAAGGGCCACTAGTGGAGAACTCAAGGATATGAGTAGAGGCCCCAGTTCACTTCTTGTGTAGATGGTGCAGACCCCAGCCCAGGGAGGGCTAACCAGAGGGGTTTCCATGGAGCCAACATCTCCAGGGGAGATGCAGAAAGCAACAATCCAAAGAAAGGGTGTTACATATATGGGAGGAGAGCAAGAAAGTGGCTAACACCTTTGTTCTCCCATTTCTTCAGCTGCCACCAAGCTATGAGGACGCCATAAGGTCACTGCCTCCACCGCCGGCCTGCTGTGGCTCTACTCAGCCATCCCGGGAAGCAACCACCTGCCCTGCTCAGGGGAACACCACAGTGTAGGAGGGAGCAACCACTTCTGTCCGGCTCTTCCCCTTTCTCCAGGGGACTGGAAGGGAGAACACTGAGCCTGTGGAGACAGCCCCCATCAATCTCCCCTGCCTAAAGACTACTCCAGCTGGGCCTTGGTACCTGATGCCCCCACACATGGTGCCAAAGTAAATCCCAGGTCACCTCTGCCAAGGATGTGCAGGAGATGAGGAATCCAGGGTAATGTTCTGGGAAAGCAAGATGACATGTTCAAGGCAGAACTCCAGAACTGGGAGGCTTCTCTGACCTCAATCCCTGGAGTGCCTGCCTTCAAGGCAGAGTAGAGTCCCTGAAAGGAAGCCACTGGACCCAACAGGCCCCTCTCTGGGACCGTAGCCAACACCACCTACCTCCAACAGCCAGGAATGATCATCCAAAATGAGATTTTCTTCCTGGCTCCTCCACTCAAAGGCAAGCCTCTAAAGGTCCTGGCTGGGATGACAATAGAGTGGCCTGACCCCTGCCCACTCTAAGCCCTCACTGAGTATTCCTGAAGCCAGATTCTTTGCTACTGTTTATCGTTTGAGATAAATCAAGAACCAGAAGAGAATGTGGGCTTGGTAGGCCTAGCTCTTCAGGTGAGCAGGAAGAAGCCATTTGTTACCTACTCTGCCCTACCACTGGAAAGACCTCGGCAGTCCAGGGCAGATGAGGCCTGACGGAGCCTCCCAGAAGCATATCCTGCCATCCCACAAGCTCTCTCTCTGCTCTAGACCTGGAGAGGTAGGGAAGAGGCTTTCCTGTGGCTATCTCTGGGGCTACAGCCCCAGCTCCCTTTGCATGTGGCTACGGGAGAAGAACATGACTGTGTTGCTTCCTTTACTGGCTGCCTCCACCCCTCCTCCCAGGGCCCAGCCCCTGGCCTTTCCTGGGATCTAAGAGGGGAAGCAGCAATGACACCCTCAAGCATGAGCTCCCCTCCTTCCCCTCTGGAGGACAGTGCCAAAGCAAGTCCCCCTTCTCATTTCCTCACTCAGATACGTTCTTTCTTGCTTTGAGGCTCCCCCTTGGTGTGCACTAGAGAACCTGGGTAAGGACCAACAAATCACTAGGCAGTTCCATCCAGGTGTGTCCCTAAATAGCATGCGTTCATGACTCTGGCTCACTTTATTTTTGGCCCCAGGTCAGGTCTCCCAAAGGGTTTCCCAGCAGTCACTTCAGAGTCTCCTGCAGAGTCACCATCAAGCAGACCTCTTCCTTGGGAGGCCGTGTCGTCGCCCCAACCCTTGACTTCTGGTATCACCATCTCCTGTCACCTGGGCTCCAGTCTCTGTCTGATGGCCTCAAACAGGACATCAAAGCATAGCTACCAGTTTGAAGGTGCCCTCCGGCTTGGCAGGAACCACGTGGACAAAAGTCTTGTAGAGTACAGCACCCTTGGGCAGCCTGGTGATCAGATCCACAGCCTCCGTGTTTCTGGGATGAGGCACGTAGACCTCCTTAGTGTAGCGGACTATCCCCTCTTCCAGGGCATACAGACATTTATTCTTCCCAAGACCCACCTGCAACACACAGACCTGGTCAGCTGGTCAGCGAGGTGGCCCGTCCCAGAATTTTGGGACAGACTTCTCACACAGAGCCACGCCCTGGGGCCGAAGAGGGGGATCAGAGAATGCCATCTCAGGTTCCCTTTCCCACTGGCTGGCACTTCCAAACCTTCTGCTTCTTTACTGACTCATAACAAATGAGGGAAAAGAAAGCTCCAACAGCCAACGTGGGTCACTGTTCAGTCCCAGGGGGCTGTTACCTGGAGCCATGTCTATGTAACTGGTCAGAAGCCACAGTGGACAGATCCCAAAACCCAGGAAGATGCCCTAAATCTTCACTTAAGACTTAAACAACACTAGAACTGTCCTATGTCATATTAAAACACTAGTTTGATGTAAATTTTCATCTAGGTAGTGATTTATAAAGTTTAGGCTCTATGGAAAATATAGACCAAAGCTATATGTATAATGCATATGCCAATAAAACAATCATACTATTGCATCAGCTAATACCCATGTAAGCCCTTTAATACCCATTAAGTCATTTAATCCTCACCTTGTAAAAGAGGTATTATCTCCAATGCCATTTTTCAGATGAGAAATACGAAGCAGAGAGGTTAAACTATGTTGGATGTACAGTTTTTAACCATATTTTTTAGCTTTTTCTTTTAGAACTTCAGGCTGGGTGTGTGGCAGATTTTACCCAGGTAGTCCAGCACTATTCTGTCTCTCTGATTAAAAGAATGGGCTCTGGAGCCAGGATGTCTGGTTCAAATACCAGCACTGCTACTTACTCCTGTGTGGTCTTAGGCAAGTTTACTTCACTGTGCCTCCGTTTTTTTTCATCTGTCAAATGGGAATAATATTAGCTACTTTACAGGATCAATTTGAGGATTCACAGTCAACAATCATAAAGGGCTTAGAATACCGTCCAGCTCAAAATATGTTAGCTTTGATTGTTGTTGACATAGCTACACATCTAATGTCTTAAGTTCTAAAAGGTAAAGCTACTACATATGAAATTATCCAAAAAGGGGTGAGGGAAGGGAAACTATTTACAAAGGAAACTAATATTTAAAATAATGTGAAAAGTAGAGTATCGTTCTGTCTCTGTAACAAAGAACTGTCCTACCCTATAAAAATGATGCCATAAAAATGAATGCTATAAAAATGCTATAAAATGAAACTTGCTGAAACTGAAATCCCCACCTGGTATGAACCTAATTTCTGGCACACTGAATTCTATTTCATTAAATTCAAGCTATCTTTCAACCATCTACAAGTAAGTCTATGTAAAGGGAGAGGTCTTAGACATAATGAAAAACTAATAAATTGAAATTAGTTTCCCAAGACTAAAATAATATTTTAGATATCTTGTCCTCCAAGAACTGAGGGTTAGAAAGAAGAACCAAGAATACCAGGCCAATGCAACACCAAAGCAAAACATAGTGATCTGGGAGTTAGGCAGACCTGGTGCAAATCCCAGCAGTCACTTGCTCCTTCCACCCCCTCTAAGTCTCTGGCATTTCACCTGTAAAATAGAGACAATACCCACCTCACAGGGATGCAGTAAGGAAGAAATGAGATCGTGTAGGCATGGGAATCAGCAAAATGCTTGCCATTTGGTAAGCACCCAATACATGCAACTGTTACTACCATGCTTAGGGGCAAGGAGAGGTCATCCTAGAAAGGAAAAAGGGGGCAGCAACAGAGCAACTCACATGGGCACCTGGGTGCCAGCGGAAATGGCGCTGTGTTCCAATGATGTTCCCAGCATGAACATAGTGACCTAGAAGAGAAGTCCACAGTGATTGGGGCAGCATAGCAAACTACCAAGAAAACACGATGGCCTAAATGCTGCATACCAACTTCCAAGCCTGCCCCTGGCCAAAAACAACTCCCAGACAGTCCAACACAAGCACTGCAGGATCTGCCACCCAGCAGCTCTTATCTCTAATTGCATGGTTATGGCTCACACCCACCCACCCTATGACCCTTCCTCAGGTCTTATCTGTTCCTTTAATCTGGAGCCAATTATGATGGTGAGGAAGAATAGGGCCAGGAACATGCAGGGTTCTTCTGCTCTCCTAAGGAACACCAGGACAGGGTGCAGCTGGGAAGGGGAAGCCAAGGCACATCCTCACCTTCCATTTTCTTAATGCCTAGGCGTTTGCCTGATGACTTTCCACCAAGGTTTCTGGAGCTACCACCCGTCTTCTTGGATGCGTATCTGACAGCAAGAGCTGTAGCAGGAGTGGAGCTCAGCAAGGATGTAACTGCAAAGAAAACAGCAACATTGTTCAGACAGACAGGCTCAAACTATTTCTGCCTCAATGGGGCACATGCTGAGAGGTGAGAGGTGGTGGGGAGATGAGAAAGATGTGTCAGGGGAGCAGAAGTGCCACTGAGTGTATTAGTTCTCAGGGAATACCTGAAGGTCCTTGGCTTTCTTCTTTTGGGGGAGGGGGCGGGGGAGCAGTGAAACATAAATGGAAAAAAATAAACATCATGTGTTCTGGGTCCTGACACATTTAGTCTAAATGTGCTGAGGAGAAATGGACACCACAGAGCTGCCTGCTTCAGAGGCTCACTCACCCTCATGCACCATGGAGGGGCCAGAACAGACTTGGGAAGCCCAGCACATCCAGAGAGGCTTCTGTTTCAGGCTCACTCACGACTTTTTCTTTTTTTTTAAGACGGAGTTTCACTCTTGTTGCCCAAGCTGGAGTGCAATGGGCGCAGTCTTGGCTCACTGCAACCTCCGCCTCCCGGGTTCAAGCGATTCTCCTGCCTCAGCCTCCCAAGTAGCTGGGATTACAGGTGTGTGCCACCACGCCCGGCTAATTTTTTGTATTTTTAGTAGAAACGGGGTTTCACCATGTTAGCCAGGCTGGTCTGGAACTCCTGACCTCAGGTGATCCCAAATTGTTGGGATTACAGGCCTCACCCATGACCTTCTCAGCTATTCACTCATCCACTGCTCACCAAATACTAGTAAACTAAAAGGGTAGCTGGTCTGAAGGTGGCTCCCACAGGGTCCTGGCCATTTCAGAAGGCTGGGCCCTTTCTTCTCAAAGCACATCAAGCAGAGGTCCAACCATGACCCACAGACTGCCCTTGTTAATATGACCCCTCCATACTCATTCCAAAGTGCTCAATAGCATTCATTTGAAAAAGTAAAACAAACTAAAATTCATACTAAGATGGTAGTCCCTTGCTGTATGACAAGCTTAGGGGTGCAACTCCTTGCCTGCAGGTCTCCAGACACAGCCATGATTTAAGGCCCATGCCAGTGTCTTTAGAGAAGCTTTGTGGGTCTCTGGAGCCTGTAAGTTCAGAGTGTCTGAAGCCTGGGTTTCTGACATTTCCATGACAACATAGACTAACTGCGGCAAAGGACCAGAGATAAGGACTCAGAAAGACAACATGTTAAATGCCCAGCACCAGGATCTACCTACCTTTAAACATCTATTCATTCATTTACATACTTACTAAGCTCAGGAGCTGGGCTTTTACTTTACTTACATTATCTCATTCACAAATATTTGCTCTTCACCCTACTCCCCATCCTCCTCCTCAAAGTAAATGGTGCTACCATTCAGCCAGTTGCTTAGGCAGAAACCACAGACACTGCGGATTCCTTCTCTTTGCTGACCTCACATATTCAGTTCACCAGCAAGCTCTGTGGATGCTAACTCCAGAACAGATCTCAAATTCATCCATTTTCCTCCAAGTTCACTGCCACCACAAACGTCTTGGCTAAATCATCTCTGCTCAGGGATATTATGGCTTTCCATCTGATTTCCTCATTTCCACTCCTATCCCCTTTAAATTTACATTACAGGAATAGTTTGCTTCTCAAAATGTAGAACTGGCTCAAGTCACTCTCCTGTCCCTCACTCTACACAGGGCTAGGTCTCCTGTCATTCTTTTTTTTTTTTGGGGGGGGGGTGGGGTGAGGATAGGGCCCCATTCTGTCACCCAGGCTGGAGTGCAGTGGTATGTACATGGCTCACTGCAGGCTCGACCTCCTGAGCTCAGGTGATCCTCCCACCTCAGCCTCCTGGGTATCTGAGACCACAGGCAAGCGCCACCACACTGGGCTAATTTTTGTATTTTTTGTAGCGATGGGGTTTTGCCATGTGGCCCAGTTGGTCTTGAACTCCTGGGCTCAAGCGATCCGCCCGCCTCGGCCTCCCAGTGTTGGGACTACAGGCATGAGCCATCATACCCCGCCTCCTGTCATTCTTTAGTTCTTAAATGTTATCTCCTCAGAAGACTTCCTTCACCGTTCAATCTAAGAAAACACACACACAAACACACACACACTCATTTTCTTTCTTCACAACACTTGCCAGTTTGCAACTACTTTATGTGTTCATTTATTGGCTTATGCACCAGAGAAAACCGTTCGGGGGCTAGAAGCCATGTCTTCACGTTTTCTGCTGATTTTCTGAACACCTGCCGCCGTGTCTACCACAAAGTAAGACCTCAATTTGTTGAATGAATAGATTAATTTTTTCATCACCAATGTGCCATTGTTACTAATACTCATACAGAGAAAGGATCCACCCAAACCCCCAACCGCCAAGGAAGCCGTCCGTGCTCCTGAGGCAGGGGAAGGCCAAGTGCTCCTCCAACTCCCCCACTCATGGTTCTACCCAGGATGTGTCACGTGACCAGCGACAGCGTCCCTCAAACCTGGAGTGGCCCACACACTTCCCCTCGCATCCAGGGTCCTCCGCGGGGATCAGTATCACCTCCTTCCCTCCCTGCTGGAGCTCCACTCTGCCTCCCCGCCTCGCCCCGCTCTGACTACTGCGTCCCATTACCAGCTGTTCGGGTCCTCAGCGCCAGCACCACAGACGCCATGTTTGCGTTCACTCACTTCCGGTCTCGAAAAGGTTCTACTTCCGCTATCAGGAGATCTACTTCCGGGCCCTGCGTGGCAGTTGAAAGAGTGGCGGGAGAAGTTGCAGGTGAGTGTACCCCGCTGCAGGCCAGCGGATTAGGCGGGACTTCCCTCCTGAGCACCTATCTGCAGAGTCTTGGTGGCTAGGGCGTCCAGGAGCCTCTGCAGCGGACCGCCAGCCTGAGAGGCGCAGAGCTTGTCGGACAGGGGCCCGCTTGTCTCACTCCCCTCATTTGCAGATGTCAACGGAGGCCCAGCGAAGGGTCAGAGATGAGGCCCCCTCCCTAGTCATTCAACTTACTTTATTCAGCCAGCTGTGTGCTAGATGCTGTACTAAGCGCGGTGGATGCATTATTTTATTTAATTTTCACCACCTTATAAAATGGGTGCTGTTATCATCCCTGTTTTACTAAGGAAGAAACTGAGGCCTAGGCAGGTTACATGTCTCCTCCTGGGTCATACCTACAGTGTTAGTAAATGTTCCAGGAATGATTAGCTTTGCGTATGACCCAGCAGTTTTACTCCTAAGTATATACACGAAAGGGATTTGAAAACATACCCCCACAAAAAGTAGTACATCAGTGTTCATAGCAGCATTATTCATGATAGCCAAAAAAATGGAAACAAATTAAATGTCCAAGTGATGAATGGATAAACAAAATGTAGCATATCCGTACAATGGAATATTATTAAGTCATGAAAAGTAATTAAGTACTGATACAGGCTACATCACAGATAAACCTTGAAAACATGCTGAGTGAAAAAAGGCACAAAAGGCCACATATTGTATGATTCTATTTATATGAAATATCCAGAATAGGCAAATGCATAGAGACAGATGTATGGTTGCCAGGAGCTGGGGAGAGGGAGGGAATGGATAGTGACTGCTTAATGGCTGCAGGAATTCTTTTTGAGGTGATGAAAATAGTGATGATGGTTGCACAACATTGTGAATATACTAAAAAACTACTGAATGTACACTTTTAAAAGGATATTGTGCTGTGCAAATTATATCTCTATTTTTATTTTTATTTTTCTTTAAAGCAGGGTCTCACTCTGTCACCCAGGCTGGAGTGCAGTGGTACAATCACAGCTCATTGCAGCCTTGACCTCCCAGGCGCAAGCGATCCTCCTACCTCAGCCTCCTCAGTATCTGGGACTACAGGTGTGAGCTACCATACCCAGCTAATGTTTGTATTTTTTTGTAGAGACGAGTTCTCACTATGTTGCCCAGGCTGTTCTTGAACTCCTGGACTCAAGTGATCCTTCTGCTTTGGCCTCCCAAAGTGCTGGGATTATAGGCATGAGCTACCATGCCCAGCCTATGTCTCAATTTTTAAAAAGAACAGTTTTTGACCAGCTGTGGTGGTTCATGCCTGTAATCTCAGCACTTTGGGAGGCCAAGGCGGGCAGATTACTTGAGTTCAGGAGTTCAAGACTAGCCTGGCCAGCATAATGAAAACCCGTCTCTACTAAAAATACAAAAATTAGCCAGGCGTGATGGTGGGCGCCTGTAATCCCAGCTAGGCTGAGGCAGGAGAATCGCTTGAACCTGGGAGTGAGGTTGCAATGAGCCAAGATTGTGCCACTGCACTCCAACCTGAGTGCCAGAGCGAGACTCCATCTCAAAAAAGAATAACTTTTGACATCTCCATTTCAAATGTGAAGATCAACAAGGGGGTGGAGGTGTTAAATCTTGTTACCACCTCCCCCCATTAAAATTTTGTAATGGTAACTCTACTTTGTTTATACCTCAACTTGACCTGGAAAGAATTTGAGGAAGATTCCTGTTAGATTACCAAGAGTTAGAGTTCCAGACTGAATGTGTTGGGACCATGTCATATTTCTCTGTTTCTGTATTCTCTGTATCTTATATTTACGTCATAAAGCCTGGCTATGGAACACAACTGGTGGACTGAATTGAATGCTCTAGTCTGTGTCGTATGTCTCTTTTCCTTTTAGGGAATTATTTGATAGCACATACTGATGGCTCTAAGGAAGTCATCACCCTCACGAGATTCTGGTGATAGTGACTCTGAGGAGTTGCCAACATTTGCCTTTCTGAAGAAGGAACCATCTTCAACAAAGAGGAGACAGCCTGAGAGGGAGGAGAAGATTGTAGTGGTTGACATCTCAGATTCTGAAGCCTCCTGTCCTCCAACACCAGGGTTACTTTCACCACCTGTGTCAGACACAGCTGAAACTGTCACACAAACGCAGCCAGTCAGGTTGCTAAGCAGTGAAAGTGAAGACGAAGAAGAATTTATTCCTCTGGCTCAAAGGCTTACATGTAAGTTTCTGACCTACAAGCAACGGAGCCCTGAGGACTCTAGCTCCCCAATTAAAAGTGTTTTGGATCATCAAAATAATGAAGGTGTATCATGTGACTGGAAAAAGCAGCCCTTTCCAAAGATCCCTGAAGTTCCTCTCCATGATACCCCAGAGAGGAGTGCAGCAGATAACAAGGACCTGATCTTAGATCCATGCCGTCAGCTTCCAGCCTACCCCTCTACCTGCCCTGGCCAGAGCAGCAGCTTGGTAGTAACCAAAGCAAATTCTGATATCCTCCCACCACAGAAGAAAACCAAGCAGAGTCAGAAGGTCCAGGGAAGAGGCTCACAGGGATGCCGGCAGCAGAGACAAGCAAGGCAGAAGGAAAGCACCCTGAGACGACAGGAAAGAAAGAATGCAGCACAGGTTACCAGGATGAAAGCCCAGAGGCCAGAGGAATGCTTAAAACACGTCATTGTGGTGCTGGATCCAGGTCCTCACATGTATCTTTGTCCTGTGCTGAGTTATCTGCTTTCTGGACCACCCACTGACAGTCCCTTTTCTATCTGTTGCAGTGCTTTTACAGATGGAAGGTGGGGGCCAGCTCCTGGGAGCACTGCAGTCCATGCAGTGCCGCTGTGTGATTGAGGTGCAGGCCGTGCCTTGCAGTGTCACTTGGAGGAGAAAGGCTGGGCCGTCTGAGGTAGGGATTTTCTGGCTGACATTTCCTCCTCCTCCCCTTGCAGTTACAGGATAAATATGTTTTTATTTTAAAGGATACTTAGCAGTCAGGGCCCCAGCAGGAAGAGAGATGGCACATTCAACTCAGGGTAATTGAAGGAAGATTGAATAAAGGGACTGTTTGCCAAGGCATGGGCAGGGTACAAGGAAACTACTAGTGACAGCATGGTACCTCACAGTAATAACAGCACAACTTACGGTTTTTCAACCTCAGAATTATTGACATTTTAGATTGGAGAATTCTTTGTTTTGGGAGCTGTCCTGTGATGTGCAAAATGTTTAGCAGCATTCCTGGCCGCTATCTACTAATGTACCCCTCTCAGTCATGACAATAAAAAATGTCTGCAGACATTGCCAGATGTCATTTGTGGGGGAAAATCACCCCCGGTTGAGAACCATTGGCATAGCTGTTACCATCCCTATGTCTGAAGGGATGAGGGGAAGGAGTGGTTAACAGAATCCAGGAGAGAGACATGGAGAGAGGATCACCTTGAGCGAAGCTATGAGCTGCCATAGAGGGGGACGGCAAACCCTAGGTGACCCCGCTGGGAGGGAGCCAGGGGAAAAATACCGACTTCACTTTCCTCCTTCCCACTAGTCCTCTCCTCGGGTTCCCCGCTGGTGACACCCAGCTGGGAGCCAGAAGACGTGGGCCCTGTGTTTTTTGTAGAGATCGTAGTGTGGAGCTTGTATATTTGGTAGAGACGCGGTTTTGCCATGTTACCCAGGCTGGTCTTGAACTCCTGAGCTCAAGCAATCTGCCTGCCTTGGCCTCTCAAAATGCTGTGATTACAAGTGTGAGCCACCTTGTCTGGCACTAAGATTCTTTATCTCACCAGAAGCATCTTGTATGAAAAAAGAAAAAAAAAAGTATTTTTTCTTCTCTTTGATTTCTTTTTTGGATCTGATAACTTTCTCAGTAACACAGGACAGTTCCCCACACGTTTTACTCTGGGGGTATTAGTAAGCCTTTATATTCATAGAGCAGCTTACCCTCTCAAGGCACTCCCACATTCTCTCTTGTGTTTCTGTCAGTCATCCTATAGGGTAGGACTTCTCCCCACATCACAGGTGGGGAAACTGGGGCCCAGAAAAGTTAAAAGCCTTATTGAGGATCACAACGGGAATGAGAACCCCCGACCTATAGGTCTTGCTTTGCTTATAGGGACCCAATCAGAAAACTTTCTATAAAAGTCCTGCTCCCCAATTACTCCATAATACTGTACTGCTGGAGGATTGTTGGCCTTGAGGCATTCTTGACTTTGATTATGCCCTACCTGTGACAAACAGGAGGTGCTCTCATAGACTGAAGTTTCCCTTGTGATTCTTGTCTTTGTCACAAAAGAACTTACATGTTTGTAAGGGCCACTCAGCTCACAGCATCTGCCTTCAAAGCCAGAGTCATTTACTTGTACTAAATCCTTTGGAAGAGTTTCCCTTTCCTCCATTCCCCTATTCAAAATGAACAGAACAAATTGGCCCCAGCCCCTTTCAACTTGCTATGTTCCTTTCTCCTTTTTTTTTTTTTTTTTTTTTTTTTTTTTTTGAGACAGAGTTTCACCCTGCTGCCCAGGCTAGGGTGTAATGGCGTGGTCTCGGCTCACTGCAACCTCCACCATCTGGGTTCAAGTGATTCTCCTGCCTCAGCCTCCCGAGTACCTGAGATTACAGGCATGCACCACCACGCCTAGCTAAATTTTTTGTATTTTTAGTAGAGACAGGGTTTCACCATGTTGGCCAAGCTGGTCTCAAACTCCTGACCTCAGGTGATCCGCCCACCTAGCCCTCCCAAAGTGCTGGGATTACAGGTGTGAACCACTGTGCCTGGCCTGCTGTGTTTTTTTTTTTTTTTTTTTTTAAGACGGAGTCTAGCTCTGTTGCCAGGTTGGAGTGCAATAGTGTGATCTCGGCTCACTGCAACCTCCGCCTCCCAGTTTCAAGCAATTCTCCTGCCTCAGCCTCCCGAATAGCTGGGATTATAGGCATGTGCCACCACACCCAGCTAATCTTTGTATTTTTAGTAGAGATGGGATTTCACCGTGTTGGTCAGGCTGGTCTCGAACTCCTGACCTCATGATCCGCCCACCTCGGCCTCCCAAAGTGCTGGGATTACAGGCGTGAGCCACCACGCCCGGCTGCTATGTTCTATTCTTATTCACTGTCTCTGAGATGCAGGGCACCAAGACTGAACAATTGAGGGCTGGGAGGGATAGCAACACTGTTTCTTGCCACAGTGACTTCATTCCAGAGGGATAATGCATAAGGGGTGGGAGTTAGTTCATTCACCCAGAAGACCTGGGCCACTCTCACAGGTGCTCATTACCTGCTGACCTCCTTCCCTGGGCTGTGTTCCGGGTACTTTGGCAGGACGGAGAGGACTGGGTAGAGGAGCCAACAGTCCTGGTGCTGCTCCGGGCAGAGACATTTGTGTCCATGATCTACAATGGAAAGCAGGTGGGCCAAGCCAGAGGGTGGGAGGACATGGAACAGAGGGCTGACTCTTACTAGGAAGCAAGTATTAATGCAGTTTCTGCCCCTTCATGCAGGGAAGCCTGGACAGCACTATGAAAGGGAAGGAAACGTTTCAGGGCTTTGTAACTGACATCACAGCAAGGACAGCAGGGAAAGCTCTGTCACTGGTGATTGTGGATCAGGAGAAATGCTTCAGGTTTGGATTTGCCCTGGTGATTTCATGTTAAAAGGGGCAGCTCTTGGGCCAAGAGGGGTGAGTTTATTCTTCGCAGATGTAGGTCACTCTGCAAGGTAGTCTGTCTCTAACAAGCCCGGGGGGATGCTCTGGTCCAGTCTTCTTCCGCATCTTCTGCCTGACTTCAGCCTGGAGCTGCTGTCCTTTGATTTCCTCCCCTGCACCAGCACTCGGAATCCTCCAAGCAGAGGGAAACAGGGAACAAATAAACAGACCAAGGAGAAGCAACAGAAACAACCAGAGGCCAGCATAGGGTCCATGGTATCCAGGGTAGACGCTGAAGAGGTAAGAACGTCCTGTTGCCTGAATCGGGCTGGGTACTCACTGGTCACCTGAGACTTCCTATTGATAAAGAATAAAATGCCTGCTGCATACTGCTTTCTCTCTTGGCACTGAGAAAGAGAGAAGGTGCCAAACAGGGAGCCAAGGGGCTGTGGTGTGGCTTTAGTGGACAGTGACTTGCAGCTAGTCTCTCTCTACCCCTCCCGTCCATCGTTGCTTTTGGGTTTCTAGGCATTGGTGGATCTGCAGCTACACACAGAAGCCCAGGCTCAAATTGTGCAGAGCTGGAAAGAACTGGCTGACTTCACATGTGCATTCACAAAGGCTGTGGCTGAGACGCCCTTCAAGTGAGTAACCCCAGCAAGTCCAGCCTCCTCGCTGGGCCTTGTCCTTTACCATGGCTCTTGCAGTCAAAGCAAATGTCCCTTTCCCCTCATCTCTGCAGTCAGCCCATTGTCTCTCAAGCTGGAGGCAGAAGGAGCTGACCTCATGCTGGGGATTCTTGGGAAGAGTCCTCAAGCCTAGCCCCTTTTCAAATATTCTGCTTTCGCTTATGTGTAAGTATGTGTTCTACAGGCTGACATCATAGGCCAGGTTACCATAGGCCAAGTTACCAGGATTCATTACAGGTCAGATCACAATGTAATAAGCACTCAGAAAGGAAATTTTTAGCCTTAGTTCAAGGAGTGTTCATTGTCAGAATTTAAAATAAGTAAATGACCTCAGAGACAATCCAGTCCAAGTCCCTTATTTTATACTTGAGGGGATGGAGGCCTGAAGAGATTGACTTGTCTAAGGTCCTAGCAGTGAGAAGAACCAGAAATAGACTCCAGATTTCCAAATATTGAAGAATCTGGTACCTTTTCTTCTACCAAAATGGACTAGACGTAGTTTTTAAATTAATTAGCAACTGGCACTATACCTGGGAACAAAGTGAGCAAATTGTCAAAGGCACAAAAAGGCCAGATGTAACATGGTGCCCACCTCTTCCAACGTCAGTGGGTGGGTTTTTCAGTTGCCACTTGAGAGAACAGGTGTAAGAGAGTAATGAGCAACTTGCAGCTCTCCAACTATGCTGTTGCAGGAAACTCCGAGATGAAACTACCTTCTCCTTCTGTGTGGAGAGTGACTGGGCTGGAGGGGTGAAGGTGGACCGTGCTGGCAGGGGTCTCGCACTGGTCTGGAGGAGACAGATTCAGCAGCTGAACCGAGTCAGCCTGGAAACGGCCAGTGCAGTTGTGGATGCCTATCCCTCCCCACAGCTCCTGGTACAGGTATGCCACTCCAGGGCTCAGGGGTCACTGCCCATTGCCTGCGCATTCAGTGAGCCTCCGGATTTCCATGGACAACTGTTGAGGGCCCACAAAGGCCTCACAGGTCAGCATTGCAGGTCTGCTAAGATCAGAGTTGCTAATGCTGACCCAGGGAGGGAGGACAGGTTCTCATGCCCCAAGCCAAGCATAGAACCCTCTATGCTCATGGAGAAGGGATCACTGTGGATGGTACCAAATTAAGAGGTCATGTACCACTTCCAGGCTTATCGGCAGTGTTTTTCGGAGCAAGAACGCCAGAATTTGCTCGCAGACATACAGGTGCGCCGTGGGGAAGGTGTGACATCCACTTCTCGCCGCGTTGGACCAGAGCTATCGAGGCGTATCTACCTTCAGATGACCACTTTACAGCCACATCTCTCTTTAGATAGTGCTGACTGATTCTAGCCCTCAGGGATGGGATGAAAAGCTGGAAACTTCCACCTTCCCAACCTCAGAGCCTGACTGCAATGAAGAGACTGGCAGCACCTCCTGAAATACAAGCCTAGGTGAGGCCCAGTCTTTCCTGGGTCTTGTTATTTGTGAAGGTCTGCCTGTCAGCTGGGGCAGAGACTGAAATACTGCCACCTACCTTTGGCATTTAATGTTCCTCTCCTGGCAAAAATTCACTGTCACAAACCACCCCCACTCCTACCCAGCCAACCCTCAAAACACAAAGGAACAAAGACAGTCCACTCAGACACGTATTTAATAACTGTAGAAATCCAAAAGAATTAGCATCAAATCTTGGAAGTCGTGAATGAAGCTGTGGGTTGGCTTGACTGGGCTCAGCCACTGAGCTGCCTCAACCGGCCAAGGAACGGGATTATGATGACTATGCAGACTTCTATATTGTCTTCATCTCACTGTATGTATTATGTATTTAGTTTCAATAAAGCATTTGTACCAATGGCTCTGGAGCTTGGAGGAAGACTAGAGGAATGTGTAGTGAGTCTGAGTAAGGTGTAGACCTACGCAGCAGAGCTATGGGGGAGAAGATTAACAAAGTCCTTTCTTCCAATATCAGGACAGTCATGAGTGGCAGTCCCATGCAAAAGGTCATTAGGGCTAAAAGGCCCTCTGTCTCTGAATTATGACAGATTCTTGCTCCCTCCGGGGGGAGCCAAGGAGCTTGCAACTGGGAGTCTGCAGTGAATGAGCACCATGACACAGTCATTTCTGATCCCTCTATCCAGCTGTTGTGAAAAGATGAAGCAAAGGAGGCAAGAAAATGCTTACTCTAGCAGACAAGAGAATGGACAGCGCGATCCTTGTTTGTGCTAGTCATTGGGTGATGCACCACTTTTCAGCTCCATGATGCTACTTGTTTCCCTTCATTTCCTGTTTCCATTTATTCCCTTCAGTTATGGTCTAGAATCAAACAATTCTAAACCTCAGTGTCTTATGAAGCTGACACTTCAAAACCTGCAAAAGCAGGTTGCCTTTGAGGTATTTAGTCACACCAAATACAACTAGAGCTGTCATAGACAGTGTAGGTTTGCAGAGATCCACCTCCTTGCTTACTGGCAATTAGGGAATTAATGCTCTAAAATTGAGGCAAGGAGCCTGGACTGTTGCCATTTTATGGAAGCCACATAAGTTGGGCAGGACTCCACAGGAGCTGCCATGACCTGATGATAGCAAGAGATTTCTATCTCTGAGTCATGAAATCTGTCTACCATGAAAGATTCTATGCTTCGCCTGAGGAATCAATTCTGGTGTGAGTTCTAGTCTCTCAGGACATTATAAAGGAGGGAAAATGATGTAAAGGGAAAAAAGAATACCAGAGTGGGAATCCAGTTTTGCCTCAAACTAGCTGGGAGACTAGGCAAGTCATGGAAGCCCTGTTTCTCTGTCTGCAAGTGTTATATTGGACTGGATGGTCATGAAGTCCCTTTCATAGCCACAGATTTTGTGTGGCTGCTAAAATGCTTATATCTCTGAGGTCCTGAAGAAAACAGACATACCCCTACCCCCTAATTTAGACTGGATTTACTGAGTGTGGTGTTTTAGTCCCCAGAAACTTCCTCCTGATCTGCCCTGATTCCCCAGGGAGGCATGAAAGAAAGGGTTTGTGGCATACAAAAGTATAAATGTAGTGACAGCTGACCATTTAGTAGAAACGAGCCTTGCCTTTACATAGCTTTGTATAACAACTAGAAAAGGCTATGTTTTCTCTCTCCCCACCCCCAAGCCTACTCCTTTAGGCATGCAGGTAACTGCTCCCCCCGCCGCCACCTCCCATTTCTCCTCATTCCACCAGGGAACCCTGACTAAGGAACGAAGAAGTCCTACAAAGAGGAGGTCTCATGTACCCAATCTGCAGCCATTTGATGATGGCAGGTAGGTCTGATGCTAAAAAGAGGTTGTGTCCAGCAGAACCCAATTCCATAGGAATCCAAACTCCAAGGCTGGGAGGCAGCAGGTGCTGGGGACAAGCTCACTGCTGAGAGTCGGTCTGGAGGACCCACTGGAGGATCTCATGGCGGCGTAGACCCTGGACTGCATTGTCATAGATGGTGTTCACGCTGGTGCAGAGGGGCTGCTGCTGTAGCTCTGTCACCCGACAAGCAACCAGCCCTCCCGCCACACCAAATAGCAGCAGCAGCAGCAGCAGCTTCAGCACAGCCCAGGAACGAGTGTGCTTCCGGGGTGGTGGCTTGCGGGGACGGGAGCCGGACTTAGATTCTGGAGGAACAGTAACAGTAGACAAAACAAGTTCAGTCAGAGGAGACCCACTCTATACCAATCTCTGCTAGTCTCCTCCGTACAGATCTACCTACATCCCTTCCTCAAGCAAAAACTCTCCAGGACTTGAAGACAAAAAATGTCTCCAGAGACCGAAACAGAAACACCTTTTCCCTTGGATCTTGAGGGGGTGGATTTGAAACTGGGACTCATTCTGTGTGTCTCGTGTAGCTCACAGCCCTCAGGGTCCTAAGTTCTCCTTGGTAACATGGTGATCCACACCTCTTGGGATCGCAGAGGGAGGGGCTTATCAGAAGGCACCCAGCGCTGACAGAGTACTGTCCACTTGGGGAAGCAGGGTCAGGATTTATCATTATTGTCATTATGATATAATGTATATATAAAAGAAAGCCCAAAAGGTAATACACCATATTGTAAGCAGTGATGATTGCTAGGAATGGGGGAGTACAGGTGGTTGCCATTTTCTGATATATGTATCTAGATAGATAGATATCTTTTCTCAATTCTTTGCAATGAACATATATTACATTTTTAATTAGAAAAAATTGGTTTTGAGATTTTTAGACAAAATTTTAAAAAACTTGACTGAGCATCCACAATGCCAGGAACTGCATGACCCTGCTTCCTCATTTAATCCTTATTACTACCCTGTATGATCTTCGTTTTCAACAAGGAAATTAAAAACCAGTGAGATCAGGAGGGTGGAGGCCTGTGGTCCTGTGCTGTTCAAGACAAGGGTGAGTAGGGGTAGGGCCACAGGCCTCCACTCTCTGTACAGAGCTCCTTCCCTCACCTGCCTCTCCCTCAGGGGTCCCTTTTCACCCAGAAGGTATCTGATCCTCTGCAGCATATGGAGCCACATCACTAACGAAATTCAACCAGACATATTCAGGTAAAACACAAAGATGTGTTTTCTATACAATATGCCTCCCTGAATGCAGGGAAAATGACACCTCTCGTGTTCAAGCAGAGAGGGGTCTCACTGTCGCCCAGGCTGGTCTTGAATGATCCTCCTGCTTCAGCCTCCCAAGTAGCTGGGACCACAGGTGTGTGCCACTACACTTGGCTAATTTTTAAATTTATGTAGAGACAGAGTCTCTCTGTGTTGCCCAGGCTGGTCTCAAACTCCTGGGCTCAAGTGATCTCACCTTAGCCTCCCAAAGCACTGGGATTAAAGGCCTGAGCCACAGAACCTGACTGTAAGGCACTTTTAAGAGTAAACTTGCTGGGCACAGTGGTTCACACCTGTAATCCCAGCACTTGGGGAGGCCGCCTGAGGTTGGGAGTTTGAGACCAGCCTGACCAACATGGAGAAACCCCATCGCTACTAAAAATACAAAATTAGCCAGGTGTGGTGGTGCACGCCTATAATCCCAGCTACTTGGGAGGCTGAGGCAGGAGAATCTCTTGAACCTGGGAGGCGGAGGTTGCAGTGAGCCGAGATCATGCCATTGCACTCCAGCCTGGGCAACAAGAGTGAAACTCTTGTCTCGAAAAAAAAAAAAGTAAACTTGACCGTGTGTGATTTTTGCATTTCTTAATGATTTTAGAACCTCACCTCTAAAAAAAGGTGAGACTCTGTTCCGGGAATGCTCCAAGACATATCTGATCAAAACACCCGCACAGAAGTATGTGGGCACTGGAGAAACAAGCAAGCTGGGCACTAGCTCCCTAGGAGAGCCCCCCATTCCCTGGCACCAAACCTCTCATCCACTCCCAAGCTTTAGAGAGTAATGTATCTGACTAAGGTGTGCAGGCCTGCTCACCCAGTCATCTATGCCTAGAAACATGAGTGTCTCCACTGTACCCCTGCTGGAACCTCACAACAGGCAGAAAACTTACTCGGGGCCTGATTTGCTTCCTTCTTAGGTTTCTTCTCCTGCTCCCGCTTGGCTGCTTTAAGGGCATCATACTCCTTTCTCCGGCGCTCCTTCTCTTCCGCCTTCTCCCGCTTCCGCAGTTCCCGCTCCTGAGCTTCCTTAGCTCGCTGCTTGGCCTCACGCTTCTTCTCCGCCTCTACAACAAAATATACCAAAATTTCACTTTTCTCTCTCAAACACTCCAGCAGTTTGCTTTCCCAAGTGATTAAAAGTACAGATTCTGCCACCTTTACCCTGGTGCCATGGTTCACATAAGAAATATTCAAAGGAAACAGTCATCTTTCTGCTCCTGGAAGTAGCCCTCCCCAAAAGCAGCTGCTCTCAGGGTTTGCTGAATGGATTCTGATTACGAGGTTCCTCTCCTCAAGCAGCAGAGAAATTAGGGTAAAATAACAAGGAGGACCTAAGCAAAGTGTGAGGGATAAGTGGTGCTCCTCTAGAATTAGGTACTAACTCAGAAGGCATAGCAACTGATAGCCTTCTAGCACTCAGCCATGCAGAGAAAAAGCCATGGCAGTTTTCTATGGGACTCCCATCTTCCCAAGCTTCAGAAATGAATGTGGCATGGGGGGACAAGTGAGAACAGAAAATGAGCACTCAAGTTTGGGGTTAGAAACAATGAGGCCAGGAACAGTAGCTCATGCCTATAACCCTAGCACTTTGGGAGGTGAAGCTGGGAGTATCACTTGAGGCCAGGAGTTCGAGACCAGCCTGGGCAACATAGCAAGACTGTCTCTACAAAAGAAAAAAGAAAAAATTAGCTGGGTGTGCTGGCACAAGCCTGTAGTCCCAGCTACCTGGGAGGCTGAGGTGGGAGGATTGATTGAGCTCAGGGGGTAGAGGTTGCAGTGAACCGTGATCGTGCCACTGTACTCCAGCCTGGGTGACACAGTGAGACCATGCCTCAAAGAAAATAAAAAAAGTAACAATGGCAATGTTGTTCTTAAAAAGTGAACCTACCTTCTTACTATTGCACTGACTGCTTTCTGTTTTTTTTTTTTTTTAAAGGCTAGTCAAGTGAAGAAGTGGGAGTGGAGAAGGAAGAAAGAAATCTCTAACTGGTTGTGATCAGTTAGTTGTAAACACCACTGCACTAGGACCAGCCTGCACTTGACTAGTCTTAAAAAACAAATAAGCCTAATAGTTTGTCAGAGTAGCCTCTAGACTTGAACTCATGAATCTGAGAACTGAACACAGGAACACATTCAGATTTACTCAACAGTTCAAGCATGTTTACACACTTCCAAATTACAACCTCCAAATTATTGGGTTCTAAAAATGCATTTCCAAATTAGTTATTTGGAAGGCTGAAATACATTTTTCCAAAGCCAGAATGCCACAAATGATGGTTAAATATCCTTTTAGGGCTTAAAAGCCCATGTTAGCCATAATGTAACTGAATAGTACTACTGTAAATACTGTAGCTTTCCACTGCTTCTCCATGTAGAAACAAGCTCCAAGTTCCAGCTGGGCACCAGAATGCCAAGAACACACTCCACCCAGCCTCTAGGGAACACGGGCCACTGAGAGGTGAAGGCAGCAGGGCTCAGAGTAAACATGGGCCTGCCTTGCCACAGTGGCCATGCGTAATAAGGGATGGCTGTAACTTGGCATGGTGCTCTCAGGGACTGCCTGTAATCACTACTGTACATATCCTTTCTTGAACCACAGGAGTCCTCCAGCGAGGGGCTCAGAAATCAGCCAGCCAGTCACCTACTATGTGCCAGGGGTTATTCTAAGTGCTTGAGATGCAGCAATGAAGAAAACAGGCCACGTTCCAGTGCCTATATCATTTACTTTCTAAAGGAGACAATAAACAGGTGAACATAAAGAGGACAGTGATCTGTGCCCTAAAGAAACTAGCAGAGGGGCACCTGTAGTCCCAGCTACTCAGGAGGCTGAGGCAGGAGAATGGCTTGAAGCCAGGAGGCAGAGGTTGCAGTGAGCCGAGATCGTGCCACCGCACTCCAGCCTGGGCAACAGAGTGAGACTCCATCTCAAAAAATAATTAAAAAAAAAAGAGAAGAAACTAGCACAGGGTATGACAAAGTGAAGGTAGAATGGCTACTCTAGTCTGGTGGTTCTAAAAGGGTTACAGTTAACCTAAGGCAACATTTGAGCAGAGATGTGGGATTATGAAGCCAGCACATAGAGACTAAGGGAAAAGGAAACCCAGCAAAGCCCCTGAGTGAGACTGCAGTTGGTGTATTCAAGCTCAAATTAATGGCACAGTCTCATTTGTGTGTGCAACAAGGCCGGTGGAAAGCAGGCAAGCAAGCTTGAGCCAAGGTGGGTTTTGCTGGCCTTCCTTGTCAATGAGTTTGAATTTCATTCTAAGTTCAGTGGGATGCCATCAGAGGGTTTTAAGCGAGCAGCAGCATAATTATTTATGTTTTAAAAAGATCTCCCGGACTCTTGTGAAGAGACTGAGTTTAAGGAGATGGCAGCATCATGGAGATATGCTGGAAGGCATTGTGGTGGTCCCAGAATGGTGGCTGGTTACAGAGATGGCACCGAAGCTGGAGAAACAGTCCCACATAGGACTTGCTGACAGACTGGATGTGGGAATTACAGAAAAAAAGGAGTCATTAACATCTTTCCTATTTCAGGCTTGAATAACTACAGGGAAAGTGATTTCCTATTATAGGGAACACTAGGAGGGACTGAAGGGCCATCAGGAATCTCTTTTAGCCACACTTCATATGAGTGCCTATTAACCCTCCAAGCAGAGATGAAATATAAGCAGTTGACTGCCTCTAGAGCTCAGCAGAGAAGCCAGGACTGAAGAGAGATTCATCAGATGAAGATGATACCATCCACCACAATACTGTCCCCCCACCACCCAATTACTGCTCTTCATGACTATTCTACTGGATCCCAGCTCCTGAAGCATGAGAATCCACTGGCTGGGATGAGGACCTGAAAGACAACTACAAGAGGGACAGCCACCTACCACGTTCTACTTCCAGCCGCCGCTGCCTCTCCCGCTCCTGATCCGCCTGCACGGCCTTCATGTGCTGTAACACCTGCAAAGGGAAAGGAGGAAAAGTAGTGCTCTTCACAGTCACGTTTGCTCAGGGAAGTCTCAAAACAGACTGTTTTCAGGCACCCAGATTATCATGATAGCAATGTAGAACTAAAAGAGTTAGGCTGAATGTGGTGGCTCACACCTGTAACTCCAACACTTTGGGAAGCCGAGGTGGAAGGATTGCTTGAGCCCAGGAGTTCAAGACAAGCCTCGGCAACATAATGAGACCCTGTCTCTACAGAAAAATGTAAAAAATTTGCCAGGCGCAGTGGCACATGCCTGTAGTCTCAGCTACTTAGGAGGCCGAGGAGAGAGGATCACTTGAACCCAAAAGGTCAAGGCTGCAGTGAGCTGTGGTCACGCCATGGCACTCCAGCCTGGGTGAAGAGTGAGACCCTATCTCAAAACAATCACCACCACCACCACCAAACTAATGGAGTTAATTGTATCTTTGTATCCTAAAATTACTGTGCCAACCTTAGTTGGAGAAGAGTGATATGAGTCCAGGTCATTAAAACTGCCAGAAAAAAGTGAAAGACAATGCCAACTTGAATCTGTAAAAAGTTCTGCCATTTACACTCACTCTCACATGCATGATTCCATATGACCCTCAACAACAACTTGGGGGCAGCATTTCCTCCAACACGCCTTCCTGACTGCCCCTGCTTTGGCTACCTTAAGTCCCACTCCATCTACTCCTGTGGAATTCAACACAGGACACTGTAACCACTTGCTACCTATCTGGCTTGGTCATAAGATGGCAGATTCCTTAATGGCAGGAACCGCTGTATGGTCTGTAGGTATCCCACAGGGCATGCTTAGCACAGAGTTTAGCTAATTGCAGGCATTCAATACATACATGAGGAATGGCTGATTCCCATTTCAAAAGGAAGAAAACCAAGACTCAAAGGATGATTTGTCCACTGCTAATGGCCAGAAAGCAGCACAGCTAAGACCTGAGCACAGTCCCCTGCATTCCTAGGGCAGAGCTTGTCCCACACACTTTCACCACATGCACAGGAAAGCTCCGAGAGAAGCCTACACACAGCACACTTGTACTCGGCACTCTGAGCTCCCCAGATCCCTATCAACTCGCTCATGGATGACCTCTAACCACACAATCGCAATGATTCTCGCTATGGTGTGTGGGGTAGGTAAAGACCTTTTCTGTTTGTATTTTTTTTAAGCTGGTATTCTTCGGCTGTAGGGGACAGAGTGTAAGCTTGGAGCCCAACGCAATCCTGACTACCCCTTATTGTATAACCTTGGCAAGTGACTTAACTTTTCTGAGCCAATTTTCTGATCTAGAAAACAGAGATAAGATACACCTCTATGGAGTGTTGTGAAGAATAAATAATATAACTTGTATTGGCTGCCTTGTATAATCTCTGACATTATATGTGCTCAATAAGTACTGTTGCTTATTATTTTTACCACGTAAGAAAAAAAGAAGAAAACCCAAACTACTAGCAAAAGGGTCTTGTTTTACTACTGCACTTAACAATTACATTTGAATATGCATGCCCATGAGACAGACATGTATATTCATATTTAATTCTTATTTCTAGAAAACTCCAGACAGGCATACCTCCAGACAAGCACACACCCATCATAAGAAGTATTCAGGAGCAGACCAGCAAAAGGATCTCCTTTCAAGAGCCTGGTTTGGGCCGGGCGCGGTGGCTCAAACCTGTAATCCCAGCACTTTGGGAGGCCGAGACGGGTGGATCACTAGGTCAGGAGATCGAGACCATCCTGGCTAACACGGTGAAACCCCGTCTCTACTAAAAAAAAAAATACAAAAAACTAGCCGGGCGAGGTGGCGGGCGCCTGTAGTCCCAGCTACTCAGGAGGCTGAGACAGGAGAATGGCCCGAACCCGGGAGGCGGAGCTTGCAGTGAGCTGAGATCCGGCCACTACACTCCAGCCTGGGCGACAGAGCGAGACTCCGTCTCAAAAAAAAAAAAAAAAAAAAAAAAAAAAAAAAAAAAGAGCCTGGTTTGGGCCAGGCACGGTAGCTCACGCCTGTAATCCCAGCACTTTGGGAGGCCAAGGTGGGCAGATCGCTGGAGCTCAGGAGTTCAAGACCAGCCTGACCGATATGGTGAAACTCCATCTCTACTAAAAAATACAAAAATTAGCTGGGCGTAGTGGTGTGCGCCTGTAATCCCAGCTACTCAGGAGGCTGAGGCAGGAGAATCTCTTGAACCTAGGAGGTGGAGGTTGCAGTGAGCCGAGATTGTGCCACTGCACTCCAGCCTGGGCGATAGAGCGAGACTCTGTCTCAAAAAAAAAAAGAAAAAAAAAAAAAAGAAAAGAAAGAAAAGAAATCAGGTCTGGACCCAGAGTTAGGGCTCAGGGCACTCAGGCAGTGGAGAAGTCATGGGTCCCGTTGCCATGATGCAGGGAGTGTGGAAAGTGAGAGTCCAGGGTGTTGGCTGAGGAAGAGGAGTGAGGGGAGTGGATCACCTGAGATCAGGAGTTCAAGACCAGTCTGACCAACATGGTGAAACCCTATCTCTACTAAAAATGCAAAAATTAGCTGAGGTGGTATCCCAGCTACTCAGGAAGGTGAGGTGGGAGAACTGCTTGAACCTGGGAGGTGTAGGTTGCAGTGAACTGAAAGCGTGCCACTGCCCTCTAGCTTGGGTGACAGAGCAAGACCCCATCTCAAAAAAAAAAAATTAATTATCTGAAAACACAGGCAATGCAGAAATGGGACAGATTCTCATAGTCTGGAGTCTGTGAACTCCTGGAGGGTAAATTTTTGTCTAGCTACCCTAGTTCACAGCATACAGTAAGCACTTGATGAATACACTGAACAAATCATTTTTAGAAGTTGCTTTAATATGTACCAAGCTGATTAAGACTAACCCATATACCCACCAGGGTTTAGGTCTTACCTGGACAGAGCTAGTAAGACCTAAACTAATTCCTGCAGACAGGCGACCTGATTCTGACTAGCCCAGGCCATTTCCCTACAAAGCCTAAAGGTGTGCTGCAGCTCCAGGACAGCTGTGCCAGAGACCATGGCTTTAGTTACCACATCCACTACGTTGCCTGGAGCTTTGGCTGAAAGACATATGCAAATACAAAAGGCCTTTGTACTCAATAAAAATTATTTTTGTATGTCAAAAACTGTAGAATATCATCAATTTCCTATGGTTCCACATATCATCTACTGAATGGATGGATGGATGGATGGATGAATGAAAGGTATGTATATGCTAAGGGTTTCTTGTGTCAGAGAAATGAAAGTAATGCTGACTCCTCAGGGCTCTGAGGATTGTGAGATGGTGCATGGAAAGCATCCAGGACAAGGAAAGAGTAATCAATGGTAGCTACTGTCAGTTTTCAGAACAGACATCACTCCTACAGCACCCAGTTTTCAAAAGAGGATTTCACTGATCATTTACACTGTTCTCATCTAAGGAAAACTCTTGTCTTAGCTACTTGGTTAACTTTGTACTTGATTTATTATAATAAGTGATGATACAGATGATGAGATTATATAAGAAGCCCTGAGCTAATGATAAGAAGTATCTTACTCTCTTACTCTCTACTTGAGACAGCAGAGACTCATCATTCACCCATGAAATCTAGTAATTGAAGTTAGGTCTTTTTTGTTCAACATGCACCTTAAACATAGCCAAGTCAGTCATTTGGTGCTCAGCTGAAGCAGCAGCAATCTGTTCCAAAGCTGGAGGGAAAAAGTGACTATAGTTGGAGTTATTAAGATAGGTATAATGCTGTTCTTAATAGGCAGGGTACGACACCTTCCAGGCTACTGACCACAGACAATGGTTGTCTTGCATGCTGCTTTCAGTTCCTCACTCCTATGTCAGATGACTCAACTGTAATCAAATACCAGGTCTGCCCAGGACGTGTCTGCTTACAGCTATAAACTTACAGCTGTAACATCTTTATCATCACTTTTATTATCAACATTCCTACGACTGTGCCTCAGAAAGGCCATGGCCCCTAACCCCCTGGTACTGTTAAAACAACTGTCCACACAGTGTCATGCTGCATCATGCAAGCTCCTGGCTTCTTTTTTTTTTTTTTTTTTTTTTTGAGACGGAGTCTCGCTCTGTCGCCCAGGCTGGAGTGCAGTGGCCGGATCTCGGCTCACTGCAAGCTCCGCCTCCCGGGTTCACGCCATTCTCCTGCCTCAGCCTCCCGAGTAGCTGGGACTACAGACACCCGCCACTTCGCCCGGCTAGTTTTTTGTATTTTTTAGTAGAGACGGGGTTTCACCGTATTAGCCAGGATGGTCTCGATCTCCTGACCTCATGATCCGCCCATCTCGGCCTCCCAAAGTGCTGGGATTACAGGCTGGAGCCACCGCGCCCGGCCGCTCCTGGCTTCTTAAGAGAGGAAGTACTGCAGTAGAGAAGTCTTGTTCTGCGACTTGTGAAGTAAATGCAGGCCGGGCACGGTGGCTCACACCTGTAATCCCAGCACTTTGGAAGGCCAAAGTGGGCGGATCATTTGAGG
The DNA here is from genome assembly GCF_043159975.1 of Macaca nemestrina. NCBI lineage: Eukaryota > Metazoa > Chordata > Mammalia > Primates > Cercopithecidae > Macaca > Macaca nemestrina. The sequence continues at coordinate 58,791,992 of NC_092141.1, read as the reverse complement.
TCAGGAGTTCGAGACCAGCCTGGCCAACATGGCGAAACCCCATGTCTACTAAAAAATACAAAAATTAACTGGGCATGGTAGCAGGTGTCTGTAATCTCAGCTACTCGGGAGGCTGAGGCAGGAGAATCGCTTGAACCTGGGAGGTGGAGTCTGCAGTGAGCTGAGATTGTGCCACTGCACTTCAACCTGGGCAACAGAGCAACTCCGTCTCAAAACAAATAAAAAACAAAAAAATAAAGTAAATGCAGAAACAAAGGTCTCTGCTTGACAGGCTCATAGTGGACATATTTCACTGGGACCTGAATGCTTAACTCCACACAAAGCTCCAGGTGCCCTAGGAAGGAAAAACAGGAGGAGAAATCCCAGGGGAGTATATAAGGGGCCACCGGGAGCTTGCTGCTTACCTTGTTTGCACACTGCTTACACTGCTTCTCATCCAAGCAGTCACCTGCCACCTTGGCCAGGACAGGATCCAGGGGGTTATCCTTCAGGTCCAACCACTTCAGGTTCTAAAGAGATGGGCAATGGGCAAAGAGGCTTGTTAAGCCCAAGTTCACATACATAGACCTTCAGGGTGGAATAAAATGAGCAGGAAGAATGCCCCTCTGTGTTCCACCTGTAGGAAGCGCCATCTGAGGCAGGACAACAAGGGGGTATTTCTGTCAGTCTTTCTCAGGGCTGTGCTCCAGAGTCCCTGAGTTCTCTGCCACACCTGGCCATGAAACACTGGTTCATGAATTGTTACCTTGAGCTGAGCAAAGCTGACAGGCAAGGTGACCAGCCTGTTGTTGAGGAGATCCAGGTGCTGGAGGTTGACCAGACGGCCGAAGTCTGCTGGCAGCTGCTGCAGCTTGTTCTTACTCAGGTCTAGCTTCACCAGGTGTGTGAGGCCACAGAAATCCGACTAGGATCCAAAGAGAGAAACTAAGCTAGGCTTGTCCAACACACAAGCCACGACAGCTTTAAATGTGGCCCAACACAAATTTGTAACCTTTCTTAAAACATTACGAGGTTTTTTTTTCTTCTTTATTCAGCTCATCAGTGTATTTTATGTGTAGCCCAAGATAACTCTTCTTCTTCCAATGTGGCCCAGGGAAGCCACAAGACCGGACACTCCTCATCTAAGCCTTGGGCTCACACACTTTGGTGTAACAGTCTGGAAGCCCTCAAGTCAGAGGTACCCCCTGCAAAGATCCTGGTTCTACTGTTAGCAGCCGTTCTTCCTCAAATGAAAATGCAGAGAACACCTGCCATTCCTGGTGATAATTACCAAGATGTGTATGGAAAAGGGCTTAGCACAAAGTAGGCACAAAACACTATTTCTTCATCCTCAGTTCTTGCTCCAGCCCACCCTCCACACTGCTCCTGGAGTGGTGTGGGACCCATTCTGTCCTTCCACAGCACCCTATGCTCACCATTGATAGGATCTGTCAAAACAGTGTGCTCATGCATTTTAAAAAGATCAGGCACTCCTGGAGTCCTCAGTCTGATTCTTGTTATTTGCAGCGCCTAGCACAGTACTTAACACAGATGCTCAACGGACATTCTGTGAATAACTAACTGAACAGGCTGGGGCCCAGCTTACCCAAGTCCTGGCTCTTTCTCAACACAGGTCAAAACATCCCCCTGACATTAAACCTTTGCTAAGCACTCATCTGAAAGCGATGGTACAACTTCAGCTAATGAGGCACTATTCGTGCTCTCTAGGGACTTGGAAATGCCAGTGGATCTGCAGTGCAGAGTGAAATGGAAGTTGTCAGTACAGACAACAGAACAAGCTCAGATTCAAAAGTGCACTTGGCTGAATGACCATCTGGCAAAGTGTACAATAGAAGTGTGGCTGCAAGGAATTGCTACCCTGCTTTTATTTTTATTTTTTTAGAGGTGGGGTCTTGCTATGTTGTCCAGGCTGGTCTCAAACTCCTGGGCTAAGTGATTCTCCTACCTCAGCCTCCTGAGTTACCAGGATTATAGGCATGAACCACAGCGCCCAACATATTCTTCTTTTATTCAACACAAAATACTTTCTGGAAGAAGTGGGATCTCAGATGCTTTTTGAATGTTAGAAACAGTTTTTGATGAGCTGTGGGAAGGTACCATGGACAATGAGCAAGGCCTAGGAGTATACTGAGAGGTGAGTGGACTAATGATCCAATGAGGACATTGCGAACTTCTGAACTTGATCCCTGAGCCACAGCCAGGGCCAAATAGGAAGTTACTCTGGAGTACAGCAAGGAGTGGCACGGCTAGAGTGATGGGTGGAAGAGGCAACAATAGCCCACTTAGGCCTGACCGTGCAGGAGCACTGCTACGTCGGAGAGGCTGAGGGGCTGAATGAATCCACTGTCTACACAAGTGGAGCAGAAAGAGAACTAGCAGATGTTGTGCAAGAAAAATCAAAAGGATTTGATTATAGACTGAATGTGCTGACCAAATTGAGCAAATCTCAAGTAATTCAAGTCCTTTGGGAGAATAATGATAAGGTAGTCCCATAAAATCATTCTTTCTTGCTCCCCACCAAAAGATGCACAAGGAAGCTGTTCACAGCTTTCTCCCTGGAATGCAGAGCAACTTACAAAATGGTCTCCGCATCCTCTATGCAGTAGGGAGGTAAACTATTTTTCAGAGGAATAAAATAATGTAGAAAAAAGATGGGCCCAGTTACTTAGCATCCTATTGAGTCTAGTTTTCTGTGGCCTTACTTTATCACTGTTCTGAAGAATAAGGCCTCCATCTCAACTCCTTTCCCACTGAGACTAACCACCCCACTCCACTATGCCTCCCCTACACACTCAGATTTAGCTATAGCCTGCCTGTAGGCCTATCCTGAAATTATGCCTTATGACACCCTCCCGCCCCCCATCCACCCCCGAAACAGGAAGGAGATGCATCCGAGGCACCAGAAGGAGTCATGGCTGCATGCCAGTCTTACCGGTAGAGTAGTCAGTTTATTACAAGACAGATCCAGGATGGTGGCCTTTGGAAGAGCAGCCTAGGTAAAAGAGGATGAGAAAAACCTGTCAGACCAACACCTGGAACAATTCAGTGACATCTGTTAATGAAGCATTTTCCAGAGAAAGTTCCCATGATTAGGAAAGGCCTTTTTAAAATGGCAGTAAAGAGTAACATTCCTGGGAATAAGAGGAAAAATGAGCCAGTCAACCACGATCTAAGGAAGAATGCAAACAGAAGGGACGTGGCTGTACAACATCCAAGAAGGGAAACCTTAGGCGAGGCACAGGGACTCACATCTGTAGTCTCACAGTCTCAGCTACTCAGAAAGCTGAGAGAGGAGGATCGCTTGAGCCCAGGAGTTTGAGGCCGGCTGGGCAACACAGTGAGACCCCATCTCCAAAAAAAAAAAAAAAAAAAAAAAAGGAAGGAAGGAAGGAAAGCAAAATTTAGATTCTTAGACATTATTCCTAGCACTTTAAAAATAAATATTACCCAGTGTCCCTCTTATTAGGTTTTGGGGCAGGGACAGTGTCTAATAAAGCTTTGCAATTTCCATACTCCCCAGTTCAGGCCCTTCCTCAGAACAAGGACTCAATATTCATACATGTTCCCTGAATCATGACTGATCGAGTAAGTAGCAGAGTGAATGACAGAGTGAAAAAACAAGGCCCTGCCCGACACATTGGCTCACGCCTGTAATCCCAGCACTTTGGGAAGCCGAGGTGGGCAAATTACCTGAGGTCAGGAATTCAAAACCAGCCTGACCAACACGGAGAAATCCCGTCTCTACTAAAAAAAGAAAATTAGCCAGGCATGGTGGCACATGCCTGTAATCCCAGCTACTCGGGAGGCTGAGGCAGGAGAATCGCTTGAACCCAGGAGGCGGAGGTTTCAGTGAGCCGAGATCGCGCCATTGCACTCCAGCCTGGGCAACAAGAGCGAAACTCCGTCTGGAAAAAAAAAAAAAAAAAAAAAAGGGCCCTCACATCCCACTCTATTTTCCCATGGTGTCCAGGCGGGACAAGCTCAGCAAAACTTTCTCTCTAAGGTTAATGCTGGGCTGTTCAGATGCCTGGAGTACATGGTTTCAGAGAGCAGTCCTAGGGCAGGTTGAAATAAGGCTGGCCATCTATCTTCCTGGCGTAGAAAAGAAGGCAAATATTCAGTTAAGGATCCTCTGGCAAACTGCACTTTCTGTCACAAAGTCGTAAAGTGACGTTTGACCACCTAAAACAGTTTTAAATACTACAGTGGGAAAAACCACAATACCAGCTACGAGTATCAGTATTTGCACCTTCCAAGCATTTTCCATTACAATGGTATTTAACCTCGCATTAAGCTTATGAGATGGAAACTATTATCACCATTGTATAAATGAGGAGATCTAAGCATAAAGGCTAACTAGCTTGCCAAGGGCACTCAGCTATTAAGCAATGGAGCTGGGAGGGGCTGGAAACCCGGTTCTAAGCATCGCCATACCCGTCCACTGTGGAAGAAAGACTGGGCCCAGGGCCCAAGGCAAATGTAATTTATCAACGTAAGAAAGCAAAGTGCGGGTCACCCAAAGTGAGTCCAGTAGGGCGTTGGCGGGGGTGGGAGGGGGAACGGAGTGAGAAAAGCAGGGATGTGGGAACTAGTTCCACGTTGACAAAACTAGATGCCTAATCTTCCTGGAGCCCTAAGCCTCAGTTTACAGGAGAAAGGTTGGGGGAGAGAGGGGCGAAGGAGACTCCCGCCAGTTTCAGCGGAATTGGGATGAGACTTTACCAGCCAAGCTGGGGGGAGACTTTAGTTTCTTCGAGGTAGGCTGCCTCAGGGCTCGGGCAGCCAGCTGGAATTGCCAGCTTCCTAGAAGAGCCAGGTTCTGGGCCACACCCAGGTCTACCAGGAGGCCTACTCCCCCGGAACGAGTCACTCATTCATTCTCGAATACATCCAGTAACTGCTCCGTGGGCTCCTACTCTGGGTCGGGCATGGAGCTGGGCGCTGTGAAAGTCCCCCAAAGGTGGCAGATTCGTTTCTTGGCCTGTAAAAAGTCTAGGGCCAGAGAAGCAGATCTTCCCTATGCTCTGGAACTGCGCCAAAGTGACACGTGTACATCCCGGGAAGAACCTTGGGCTGGACGCGGCCTCCCAGAGGACTTAGTCCCACCACCCCGCTTTTTTTTTTTAAAGAAAAGGAAACTGATGCTTCGGAAAGTAGGTGGCCCACACAGGCGCCAGCGCCAGGCGAAGGTGGGCGCCTAGGTCTCGCGGGACGATACTGACCAGCTCCTTCACCGGGACTTCATTCAAGTCGCTGAGGCTCAGGTCCAGTTCGTTGCCGTCCAGCTTGTCGCGGAGGTTCCCGCCCTTGCTACCGGCCTTGGTCATGGTAACGCCGGCTGAGCGGGCCCCGGCTCGGGGGTTCCGACTGGCGGGTGAAAGGAGCTGAAATGCCGCTTGTCAGTTCAGCGGCCCCCCACCCAAACAACGACGCCTGAGCCCTCCGTCGCCGCCGGTGCGAGACCGCCTCCGTCCGTCCGCCTGCCGGCCGCACTCCGAGCCCCGTGCCTAGCTCCCACCGGTGCCGCGACGACGACCACTTCCGTGTCCACGTCACCTTCCGCGACCACTGAGATGGGCTGGGCCAGAGCGGCCCGAGCGTGTGCGGGCACGCCCCCTGGTGCCCAGAGTGATCCACTGCACGTCGCAGCCGTCGGAGGGGTGGGGTTGGAGGCTGCGAGCCCGGTTCACCGGTGGCCCTCGGGCATTATTGCTGGCAGTGCCAAGAGGCAAAAGGGCACGGACTGGACGCCAGAAGATTGGGTTGACATCCAATACTGACCTCATCTGATCACCCCAATCCCCCTGATTAGGAGCAGAAGCTGGGTGTCCTCTAGAACTGCTCCCTGTCCTCTACTTAACCCCCGAATAACCATCATCGGGAAAACTCGACTTCCTGAATTTCTCCTCTCCTCCCCACTCACTGCCTCAGTGCTTGTCTCTGTCCTTCCATCCACTTTCACCCCGCTCCCCGCTGATCTTTCTAAAAATCTGACCAAGTCTCTCCCCTGCGTAAAACCCTTCAAACTTGCAGCTATCTCTAGGATACGGACCACTTTCCTTTCGAGGCTGGGTCCTGCCTGCTTCTGCACCTTCCAAACACGCTCCAGTCCCTGCCTGGCCTAGATGCTGTGTAGATTTCCGGGAGGTGGCTTCCACATCTGGCCCTCCCCTGCGATGGCCCTGCCTCCCCCCACTCACCTCTGTCTAGCTAATTCCTTAGTCTTTCAGGAAATCTCCCCTGAACACCGTGAATGCCAGACTGAGTTAGCCTCCCCCACCCACTTACGGCCCCGTGTGCTACTTTATCATCAAGAGATGGTAGAGCTTGATGGCCAAGTGGGACCTCTGGCACTAATACCCATCCACTGGGTATTCATCCTGGCTCTGCCATTTGTTACTTATAAAACCGCAGGCAATCACCAGGCTTCAGTCTTATCTATGAATCAATCTATGAGACATGTACCTAACAGAGGTTGGGGAGAACTGAAGGGGTAAAACACACCAAGAGCTTACAGCAGTCACTGGCACTTAGTAAGTACCCAGTAAATATTAGCTACAATTCATGATCCATCTTGTACTCTACTTATCTTTATGTGTCTGTCCTTCATTCTGGACTGTGAGGACAGGGATTTTTGTCTTAATCATCTTCATATGCCCAGAGTCAGCCTGTCTGATGTAGGATAGCTGCTAAATCAGATGTCTGTGGAATAAATGAATAGATAGATGAATGAACGAAGGAATGAATGAACCACTTTACCCACTCCAAACCTCAGTTTACTTATTTTGAAATGGGGATATTAAAGTTTATCTCAGAGGGGCCGAGCAGGGTAGCTCACACCTGTAATCCCAATACTTGGGAGGTCAAGGTGAGAGGATTATTTGAGGCTAGGAGTTCAAAACCAGTCTGAGCAACACAGCAAGACTCTGTCTCTACAAAAAATAAAAAAGCTTGTCTCAGAGGGGAACCAGGAAGACCAAATAAAGTAAGCACAATTGTTATGGGGAGGGTCCTTGTTCTTAGAACTCCCAAGATGGTGGCAAGCCGCTTCCAAGATGGTGGCAAGCCTCTTGTTCTCTGACCTGGGGTTCTTGGCCTCCCAGATTCCAAGGAATGGAATCTTAGGCTATGCAGTGAGTGTTATAGCTCTATTCAGCTCAATTAGGACAAACCCAGGCACTTAGCTATGCAGAAACAATGGCAAGCCTTAGCCTGATCGGGAGCAGCAATGGGTGCCTAGCTGGATCAGAAGCACAGCGGACACCCTGCCAGATCCAGAGGGGTGGAAGTCAGTGGTGGGTCTGTGACAGCAGCAAACAGCAGTGGTGGACCGTAAGCAAAAGCTCAGCTCAAGCCATAACACGGACCAGAAGAGTGTGCAGTTGCAAGATTTAATAGAGTGAAAACAGAGCTCCCATAAAATGGGAGGGGACCAAAAGGGGGTTGCCATTGCTGACTTGAATGCCTGGGTTTATATCCCTATCATTGTCCCTCCTCCTGTGCTCTCAGGCGATAGGTGATTGACTATTTCTTTACCTCCTGTTTTTGCTTAATTAACATTTTAGTGAGCTCTCTTTACTACCTGATTGATCGGGTGTGAGCTAAATTGCAGGCCCCGTGTTTAAAGATGGATGCAGTCACCTTCCCAGCTAGGCTTAGGGATTCTTAGTTGGCTTAGGAAATCCAGCTAGTCCTGTCTCTCAGTCCCCCCTTACAACAGGAAAATCCAAGTGCTGTTGAGGAGGTTGGCTGATGACTGCTCTAACTGCTTCCTGCTGAACTGAGGCGTAGTAGGGGTCATGCAGTTGAGATTTCCTCCGGAGGGGTGCCTTCGATGTCACCAACATCAGAGCATGGATTAGCAGGCTGGTCCAGGGGTCCGCAGTAGATCTTAGTCATGGACTGCATCGGAGGCTCCATTTGAAGAACCATTTGTAGTTTTACAGCTTCGATTCTGGAAGAAACAAACTTAACAAGGAGGTTAAAGATACAGGGATTGAAATGTATGGCCTGTAGTGCAGGGGATTATTTCTTTGGCACACTTCACAGGCCCTGACAATCTGCTTGATAGTTTTGAAAAACTCTGGTCCAGTAAATAATAATTTGGCAATCTGATGGGTGCTATCAATACCTAAGTGAAAGGTTTGGTGAAGGGTTTTAAGTAATTTCCATTGGTTAGCTGCAGGCAAAAGTATTTTTCCTTCTCTGGTGGCTAGCCATTCTGAGGGGAGGAAACTATGTCCTCGTGAGGTTCCCCATTCTATTTCTCCTGCTGAGTACTGGGGCTTGTTTCCCGGAGGGGATTACCCCATACTAGGGGTTCTTCTATAAGCATTTCTAATGGAGGGTCCTGCCTTGCGGCTCTTTTGGCTTCAATATCTGATTGGCGATTCCCTTCTATTTCTTCTTTCCTTTCTTTTCTGATGACCCGGCAGTGTAAGACTGCCACCTCTTTAGGTTTCTGTATAGCCAATAATAATCTCCTGATGGCTTCCTGATGTTTGATAGGTGTTCCCTCGGAAGTTAGGAATTCCCTTTCTCTCTGTATTGTTGCATGGGCATGGAGGACTAGGTAAGCATACTTTGAGTCTGTATATACATTTATCCTTTTTCCTTCTAATTCTAGTGTATAGTGGCCCCTGCTTTTGCTAGAATGTCTCTCCCTAACAAGGGAGTGGGGCTTTCAGGCATAATTAGAAAAGCATGTGAAAAGGGTAAAGTTCCCCAGTCGCAGCTTAGTGACTGGGAGAAGTATCTAGTGACTGGCTGTCCTAGGACCCCTTGGATAGTGATACATCTGGAGGACAGTTGTCTGGGACAGGAGAGTGAGACTGAGAAGGTCGTGCCAGTGTCCAGCAGACAGTTAACCTCCTGGCCCTCAATGGTCAAGCATGGGGCTCTGTGACGGTGACGGCATGGGCTGGCACTTGCCCTGGGCACCCTCAGTCCTGCTGCTGGATCCATCTGGTTAGTGGCTTCTGACTCAGAGGACCTTCATCCCCTGGAGCAGTGGGCCTTCCAGTGATTCCCTTGACATAAGGGGCATCAACAGGAGGCAGCTTATTTCTATTCGGACGATCTTTTTAAAAATGTCCTTGGCCAGGCGTGGTGGCTCACGCCTGTAATCCCAGCACTTTGGGAGGCCGAGGCGGGTGGATCATGAGATCAGGAGATCGAGACCATCCTGGCTAACACAGTAAAACCACGTCTCTACTAAAAAACACAAAAAATTAGCCGGGCGTAGTGGTGGGTGCCTGTGGTCCCAGCTACTCAGGAGGCTGAGGCAGGAGAATGGCGTGAACCCGGGAGGCGGAGCTTGCAGTGAGCCAAGATCGTGCCACTGCACTCCAGCACTCCAGCCCGGGCGACAGAGCGAGACTCTGTCTCAAAAAAAAAAAAAAAAAAAAAAAAGGTGTCCTTGTAGGCCGTACTGGAAGCAAGCCCTATTAGGCATTCGATTTGCCCAGCCTTTCCATGTTCCAGAGCCCTCAAGGTCTGCTTGCCTGAGGGCCATGACTAAAGTGGTGGCCTTTTTCTTATCTCATTTGTCCTGTTCTGCCTGTTCCTCCTGATCTCTACTATAAAAAACTGAGGTTGCCAAATTCAAGTAGGGTTTCTAAGTTTTGCTCCAGAACTAAGGCGGACTTTTGAAGTTTTTTTTTAATGTCTGCAGCTGACTGAGTGATAAACTTATCAAGATTAGTTGGCCTTAATCTCTCCAGAAAGGCAGTAGGATTTTCTTCCTTTCCCTGTGTTATAGTGGACATCACTGAATAATTTATAGGCTTCTTCCTAGTTTTCCTTAGTCCTTCTAGCTAGCAAGTTAGTAAATGTCTGCAGCACCAATCTCTATGTTCTGATTCTGCATCCCAGTGAGGGTCTACACTGGGAACTGCCTGCTGGCCTGTGGGGAATTGTTCTCTTTCCTCTTGTCATCCTATCATTGACCTGACTCAGATACCAGAGATCACCAAACTCTCAGGCTGCAGTTACGGCGACACTTCTCTCATTTGGGATTAGTGTCTGATCTAGCAGTAACATTATATCTCTCCATGTCAGATCAAAGGATTGTCCTAACCCTTGTAAAACATCAATATAGCCATCAGGGTTATGTGAGAGTTTACCTAGGTCTGTTTTTTGTTTTTGTTTTTGTTTTTGAGACGAACGCTCACTCTGTTGCCCAGGGTGGAGTGAAGCGGTTCGATCTTGGCTCACTGCAAGCTCCGCCTCCAGGGTTCACGCCATTCTCCTGCCTCAGCCTCCCGAGTAGCTGGAACTACAGGTGCCCGCCACCATGCCTGGCTAATTTTTGTGTGTGCGTGTGTTTTTAGTAGAGACGGAGTTTCAACCTGTTAGCCAGGATGGTCTCGATCTCCTGACCTCGTGATCTGCCCGCCTCAGCCTCCCAAAGTTCTAGGATCACAGGAGTGAGCCACTGCGCCCAGCCTTACCTAGGTCTATTTTAATTTGCTTCAAGTCTGACAGGGAAAAAGGTACATACACTCTGGGCCGAATTCTCCAGAATACATCTTAGGGGCATTTTTGCCTTGGGGGGAATGTTTCCTATCTGAAAAGAAAACATAGGGATGCCAGCACCCCTAGTCATTTTCTGATGAGCATTAGTCCTAGAGCGTCCTCTATGGTCCTAATGCTTATTCCTTTCCAAGGTGTGTCACCACCCATGGACCTCTGCTTATCGGATTAGTTACGATCACTGATGTAGCAGTCCTGCACCCCTTTTCTCGCCTTTCTTGACCACAAAAGGGTCTGGGCTGCTGGATTCTAGTCCTTTACCAGCGTGCCCAACATTGCCTTTGTGCTCAGAGGCAAGTTCTAGAGCTGGGCTGGGTTCCTGAGTATTTCGTAACAACCCAGCTGCCCCATCAAGATGCATTCCCATAAACAACAGTTCTTACGCAAATTCGCTTCAGAGAGGGTGTCGGTAACCTTTTGAGTCAGGATTGAGATAGAGTCTTTTCGATTCTGTAAATACTTTAAGGCTTGGCTGAGGGCAAACAGCTCCCACATTTGAGCAGACCAGTTAGGCAATTCTTCTAACTCTGCTTCCACAAGAGTCTCCTTGTCAATTACTGAATACCCATTGTGTTTTTCCTCAATCCTGGGAGGAGCCATCATCTATAGTTCTGTTCTGAAGGGAGTTCCTCCTAGGTCTGGTCAGAACTTTGTATGGTAATTAAAATTTAAATCCCCTGTTAGGAAATCTGCTGGGTTAAGGGAATTTTCAGTGGTTAATGTTAAATCACCTTTTTCTAACAGAATAGCCCCATACTTATAAGATTTTTGAGTTAGTAAGCCACCTATTTGCTTTTTTGACTTAGAATCATTCTGAACTGGTGAGGTGTGCTCACAATGAGGTTTCCTCTAAAAGTTACTTTTCTAGGCTGGGCGCAGTGGCTCACGCCTGTAATCCCAGCACTTTGGGAGGCCAAGACGGGTGGATCATGAGGTCAGGAGATCGAGACCATCCTGCCCAACAAGGTGAAACTCGGTCTCTACTAAAAATACAAAAAAAAATTAGCCGGGCCTGGTGGCGGGCGCCTGTTAGTCCCAGCTACTCAGGGGGCTGAGGCAGGAGAATGGCATGAACCCGGGAGGCAGAGCTTGCAGTGAGCCGAGATCACGCCACTGGACTCCAGCGTGGGTGACAGAGCAAGACTCCGTCTCAAAAAAAAAAAAAAAAAAAAGTTACTTTTCACTTTCTTCTGTTAGCAAAGCAGTTGCTGCTACAGATTGAATGCATTTGGGCCATTTGTGGGTTGCTGGGTTAAGGATTTTTGATAGGAAGGCTACTGTGGTCTCAGTGTTTTCAGGCTACGCCCTTGTTTACACTGACAACAAGGCAATATTGGAGTGTTATAGGGTCATAGAGAAGACCTTCAATTATCAATTATAGGTTTTAAATTCATCCTGGCTTTTAAAGGAATAGGGCACACTGTTTTTTCTTTACTACATTTATCTCTCTTTTTCTCTCTCTCCCTCTCTTTTTTCTATCTCTCTCTTCTCTCCTTGACTTGCTCAATTCACTTCCATCTTGATCTATTATGTTGTTGTTAGAACTGATGACCCAGTTCCAGTTGTTAAAGTACTGGGTCATCAGTTCTAAGGCCCTGGCCAATGAGCCAAGGCTTGGAGATTGTATCACAGAGGGGTAAGATGGGTAGAAATCAGGGGAGGAGAGCATCTCACACAATGGAAGAGCAATCCTCCTAGCCATTTATAAACTTGGGGCCCTGGCAAGGGTGGTGGGGAACAGGTCCCACATAACTGCCCATGTAGAAAGCTGTATGCCTCAATTGGGAGGGACACCAGGGACAAGACTCCCTGGGTTCATAGCCTAGATGCCTAAGGACACAGCATAGAGCTGCCTTAGATCCCTTTGGAGATACAACCTGCTCTAATACTTGGGAGAGGAAGTGAAAGTCTGAAGCATCAGTACCTAGGAGACAGGGATCAGAGGAAGTAGATTCAGAGGTAAGGAGAATTTTGGGGCTACACTTTTAAGAAAGTCATGCTTGGGACCCAGGAGGTATGGGTCAGAAGGAAAGGTAGGGGTGCACGCATGGGTGACTGTTGAGTAGAGACTTCTGACTGAGCCATGATCTCAACTGGCTAACGTCGGGAGTTTGGGATGACGGCTTTCTGCCTCTAGTCAGCCCTCAGCTTCCCCAGGAAAATTGAAAGCAGAAGCTGGTTCCAGGCAGACCAACGCTCCCAACCCAGAAGGGTTGGGGGTTGTTAGAAAGCCCTTTCCCAGACAGCCTTATATCTGAGTCTTAGGTGAGGCGGCCACGCTAATCATTTTTAACTGGCTGACAGATGCCCAGTATTTTCCTCCAATTCTAAGGAAGGATAGGACAGAAGAGCAAGCAAAAGTGGTCCAATATTACTGGCTTGGAGTTCCCTTCATGGTTGCCAATATCTTACTGAGGGTCCCTGTCCTTAGAGCTCCTAAGATGGTGGCAGGCCGCTTCCAAGATGGCGGCAAGCCTCTTGTTCTCTGACCTGGGGTTCTTGGCCTCACACATTCCAAGGAATGGAATCTTGGGCCATGCGGTGAGTGTTATAACTCTATTCAGCTTGATTAGGATTAACCCGGGCACTTAGCTGTGCAGGAACAATAGCAAGCCTTTAGCCCAATTGGGAGCAGCAATGGGTGCCTTGCTGGATCAGGAGCACAGCGGACACCCTGCTGGATTCGGAGGGTTGGAACAGTTGCAAACAACAGTGGTGGACGGCAAGCGAAAGCTCAGCTTAAGCCATAACAAACACGGACCAGAAGAGTGTGCAGTTGCAAGATTTAATAGAGTGAAAACAGAGCTCCCATAAAACGGGAGGGGACCCAAAGGGGGTTACCGTTGCCAGCTTGAATGCCTGGGTTTATATCCCAATCATTGTCCCTCCTCCTATGCTCTCAGGCGATAGATGATTGGCTATTTCTTTACCTCCTATTTTTGCCTACTTAGCATTTTAGTGAGCTCTCTTTACTACCTGATTGGTCAGGTGTGAGCTAAGTTGCAAGCCCCATGTTTAAAGGTGGATGCGGTCACCTCCCCAGTTAGGCTTCGGGATTCTTAGTCGGTCTAGGAAATCTAGCTAGTCCTGTCTCTCACAATGGTCTACTCCTTACTGAACAAATCCCCGCTGTGCACACCTCAACCCGTCCCCAGCAAGGCACTGTGCTGGGCTTCTGGGAAACAGACAAGGGCAATTGGATCATACATACATTAGCATTTGGCAATCTCTGAATCCTTGAGCATCCATTATCTTATTTTGATAATGTACATGAGGAGACAGTGAGGCACATTTTATTGTTCTGAAGAAACCAAAGCTCAGAGAGGAAAAGCCACTTGTTCGCAGCCACACCATTGGTTGAGGGGCAGACTTTTTTATTCCAAATCCTGTTTCTTTTCACTACACCCTATTTTTCCTACCACGAAGGCGCCTACAGTCCATGCAAATAATTATTATACAAGGTAAAAGGATAAGTGCCTGAATACATACAGATGAGATCTGTGCATGAATATGTAGGGCTGTGTGTGTGTGATAACATCAGGTCGACAGGTGCTAAAACATTCTTTGTGCCTCGGACTGTGCTTTACGTATATCAGGTCTTTTAACTTGGCCTTCACAACAGACTTATAAAGCAGATATTATAAGGCTGAGCTTTCGCTTGCCATCCACCACTGTCAGTTTTACAGGTAAAAACAGACATATGTCAGTTTTACAGGTGAAGTGATTGAGGTTCAAAAAGGTCAACTATTTAATGATAATCACAGCAGAAAAGTGAATGCATTCCAAGAAAGGTGGGTGCAAACCCAGCATGGTGGGGAGGAGGAGCCTATAGAGAAGAGAGAAATCAGAAAAGGCTCCATGGAGAAGGTGGCATTTAGGTTGGGCTTTGAAGGATGGGTCAGGTCCAGACAGGCAGCGGTGCAGCCCAGGGAAGCAGAGAGGCAGAGCAAGGAACTGACGACAAGTCAGTTCACTTGGGGAAGATTTGTTTAAATCTCTTAGGCTAGAGCCCTGCAGCTTTGTGAGAAAGTGAAGCCTGTCATCTGTTGGCAGCCTTCTTCTTGGAAACAACAGGCTGGCCCTAGGCTGAACCCCCCCCCAAAACCAAATGCCACCTTGTGCTTGGATGTCTGAGGTTGTTCAGGGAGCTGCCAAATGGAACACAAGTACCAGTAGCAATTGAGAAGCCCAAGATCAAGACCAGGACAGGAGTCATCAGCTGCCTGAAAACCCTTGGGTGTCAGGCCAATGCAGCCACTGCTAACTCTGGGGCAATCTTGGCAACTTGTTACAGTACCAGCTTCTGTTCCTCCTTCTGTAAAACAGATATAATAGCCAGGAGCAGCAGCCCCTGCCTGTAATTCCAGCTACTTGGGAGGCTGAGGTAGGAGGATTGCCTGAGCCTAGGAGTTCGAGGCCAATCTAGGCAACATAGTGAGAGCCCACCCCCCCCCACTCTAAATAAATAAATTTTTAAACATTGAAAAAATGAGCACAATAATATGAAGTAGTGCGTCAAGGATCCACAGAGAGACAGGTGAGAAAGAGCCAATAGCACCACGCAGCAGGAATCAACTTTTCTAAGGGCAGCTGAGTCCCTTTGTGCTTTGTCATCATAGTGGGAGGTGGGTTGAAAAAAAAAGGCAGTCCGGGCATGGTGGCTCACGTCTGTAATCCCAGCACTTTGAGAGGACAAGGCAAGCGGATCACCTGGGGCCAGGAGTCCAAGACCAGCCTGGCCAACATGGCAAAAACCCATCTCTACTTAAAAAAAATACAAAAATCAGGCTGGGCATGGTGGCTCACACCTGTAATCCCAGCACTTTGGGAGGCCGAGGCAGGTGGATCACAAGATCAGGAGATCAAGACCATCCTGGCTAACATAGTAAAAACCCTGTCTCTACAAAAAATACAGAAAAATTAGCCAGGCGTGGCGGTGTGCGCCTGTAGTCCCAGCTGCTGGGGAGGCTGAGGCAGGAGAATGGTGTGAACCCAGGAGGCAGAGCTTGCAGTGAGCCGAGAGTGCGCCACTGCACTCCAGCCTAGGTGACAGAGCAAGACTCCATCTCAAAAAAAAAAAAAAAGAAAAAGAAAAAGAAAAAAAATTAGCTAGGTGTGGTGGCATGCACCTGTAGTCCCAGTTACTCTACTCGGGAGGCTGAGGCAGAAGAATCGCTTGAACCCAGGAGGTGGATGCTGCAGTGAGCCAAGATCACACCACCACACTCCATCCCTGGGCAACAGAGCAAGACTCCATCTCAAGAAAAAAAACAAAAAAACAACAAAAAAAGGCAGTCTCAGGCCTTGAGGACGTGAGCCCCCAAAGTATATTTTAATATTGATCTCTGTTTATACAGTTTACTTACTTACATAAATTTGCTTTCTTCAAGACAGAGTCTCTGTCTCCCAGGCTAGAATGCAGTGGCATGATCTCAGCTCATTGCGCCTCCACCTCCTGGGTTCCAGCAATTCTCCTGCTTCAGCCTCCCAAGTAGCTGGGATTACAGGTGTGTGCCACCACACCCAGCTAACTTTTGTATTTTTACTAGAGATGGGGTTTTGCCATTTGACCAGGCTTGTCTTGAACTCCTGGCCTCAGGTGATTTGCCCATCTCAGCCTTCCAAGGTGCTGGGATTACAGATATAAGCCACCACGCCCGGCTATAAATTCTCCTTAAATACTTCCACATGTGGAAACATACACCATGTTCCTGTAAGTCAGCCCTTACCAAGGTAACCCTCAAATTGAAGGCAATTGCACATAGAAATCCCAAGATTTTTGTTTTGTTTTTGTTTTTAGACCTAAGTAAATATTCTCTTTGTTTGTTCGTTTGAGACAGGGTCTTGCTCTGTTGCCTAGCTGGAATGCAGTGGTGTGATCACAGCCCACTGGAGTCTCTACCTTCCAGTGCTCAAGTGATCCTCTCCACCTTAGCCTCCCTAGTAGCTGGGACCACAGGCATGGGCCACTGTACTTGGCTATTTTTTAATTTTTTGTGGACACGGGGTCTCCCTATGTTGCCCAGGCTGGTCTTGAACTCCTGGGCTCAAGACATCCTTTCATCGCCACCTAGCAAAAGTGCTGGGATTATAGGCAGGCCACTGCACCTGGCCTCATATTATCTTAAAATGCATATAGAGGGGCCGGGTGCGGTGGCTCATGCCTGTAATCCCAGTATTTTGGGAGGCTGAGGCGGGCAGATCACAAGGTCAAGAGATGGAGACCATCCTGGCCAACATGGTGAAACCCCGTCTCTACTAAAAATACAAAAATTAGTTGGGCATGGTGGCACGCGCCTGTAGTCCCAGCTACTCAGGAGGCTGAGGCAGGAGAATCATTTGAACCCAGGAGGCAGAGGCTGCAGTGAGCAGAGATCGCGCCACTGCACTCCAGCTTGGGCAAAAGAGCGAGACTCCGTCTCAAAAAAAAAAAAAAAAAAATGCATATAGAGGGGTGGCTCACGCCTGTAATCCCAGCACTTTGGGAGTCCGAGGCCGGTAGATCACGAGGTCAGGAGTCCAAGACCAGCCTGGCCAAGATGATGAAACTCCGTCTCTACTAAAAATACAAAAATTACCTGGGCTTGGTGGCAGGTACCTATAATCCCAGCTACTCGGGAGGCTGAGGCAGAGAATTGCTTGAGCCAGGGAGGCGGAATTTGTAGTGAGCCGAGATTGTGCCGCTGCACTCCAGCATGGGCGACAGAGACTCTGTCTCAAAAAAAAAAAAAAAAAAAAAAAAAAAAAAAGCATATAGAGGGATATGACAACAATTGTACTTTTTAAATAAATATATTTTTTAAAAATGCTCATAGCGGGAAAAGTCAAGTTTACATGGCAAGAAAAATGTGCAAGAATCGCCATGAAGCTGGGCACAGTGACTCATGCCTGTAATTCCAGCACTATGGAAGGCCAAGGCTGGAGGGTTGCTTGAGCCCATGAGTTCAAGACCAGACTGGGCAACATAGGGATGGACACTCTGTCTCTACAAAAAGTACTAAAATTAGTCAGGCATAGTGGCCCACACTTATGGTCCCAGCTACTCAGGAAGCTGAGGGAGAAGGATCGCTTGAGCCCAGGAGGGTGAGGCTGCAGTGAGTCATGATTGCACCATTGCACTCCAGGGTGAGACCCTCCCACAACCAAACAAAACCAAAAAACAAACAAACAAACAAACAAAAAACGCGGGGCACAGTGGCTCATGCCTGTAATCCCAGCACTTTGGGAGGCCAAGGTGGGCGGATCACCTGAGGTCTGAGGTCAGGAGTTGGAGAATAGTCTGGCCAACATGGCAAAACCCCGTCTCTACTAAAAACAAAACAAAACGAAACAAAATTAGCCAGGTGTGGTGGCACGTACCTGTAGTCCCAGTTATTCGGGAGGCTGAGGAAGGAGAATCGCTTGAACCCAGGAGGCGGAGGTTGCAGTGAGCCAAGATCGTGTCACTGCACTCCAGCCTGGGTGACAGAGCAAGCTCTGTCTCAGGAAAAAACCAAAAAAAAAAAAAAAAAAAGTCAACTCCATCAACAAGTGAGTTGTTGAAAACCTGAGAATGTATTTATACAATGGAACATTACTGTGGAAAATTACACAGCCATTAAAGAGAATGACTAGGAACTGTACGTATTGACCTGGAAAAAAAAGTTTATTGCATATGGTCAAGAAAAAAAATTCAAGTCATTGAGTACAGCACATGGCCTGATCTCATTTTTTAAAAACAGAATTTCATTTTGACATTATTTCAGATTTACAGAAAAGTTGCAAGAATAGAAAGAAGAATTCCTGGAGCTGGGTGTGGTAGCTCACACCTGTAATCCCAGCACTTTGGGAAGCCAAGGCAGAAGAATCACTTGAGGCTAGGAGTTTGAGATCAACCTGGGCAACATGGCAAGACCCCATCTCTATTATAAAAATAAAATAAAAATAATTTGTGGGCCGGGTGCGGTGGCTCAAGCCTGTAATCCCAGCACTTTGGGAGGCCGAGACGGGCGGATCACAAGGTCAGAAGATCGAGACCATCCTGGCTAACACAGTGAAACCCCGTCTCTACTAAAAAAATACAAAAAACTAGCCAGGCGTGGCGGTGGGTGCCTGTAGTCCCAGCTACTTGGGAGGCTGAGGCAGGAGAATGGCGTAAACCCGAGAAGCGGAGCTTGCAGTGAGCTGAGATCCAGCCACTGCACTCCTGGGCGACAGAGTGAGACTCCGTCTCAGAAAAAAAAATAATAATAATAATTTGTGTACTTTTTGTGTGTGTGTGTGACAGAGTCTTGCTCTGTCACCAAGGCTGGAGTGCAATGGTGCAATCTCAGCTCACTGTAACCTCCGCCTTCCAGGTTCAAGCAATTCTCCTGCCTCAGCCTCCCCAGCAGCTGGAATTACAGGCGCGCACCACCACACCCAGCTAATTTTGTATTTTTAGTAGAGACGGGGTTTCTCCATGTTGGTCAGGCTGGTCTCGAACTCCTGACCTCAGGTGATCCACCCACGTCGGCCTCCCAAAGTACCAGGATTACAGACATGAGCCACCGCAGCCGGCCCTTCTGTGCACTCTTTACCCAGATCTCCCATTTGCCATTTCACTACAGTTGCTTTATCTTTCTCTCTCTGTCTCCACACACACACACACAATTTCTAAACTGAATATGTTGCAGATATGATGCCCTTTTATCACTAAATGTATCAATGTGTTTTTCCTAAGTACAAGGAAAGATATAACCATAGGACAATTGTAAAAATCAACAAATTCACACTGATCAATACTACTCTCTAATCTATAGACTTTATTCTGATTCCATTAATTGTCCAGCATGGTCCTTTTTTTTTCTTTTGTAAAAATAGCCAGATTTAATGGCTTATGCCTGTAGTCTCAGTTACTTGGGAGGCTGAGGCGGAGAATGGTTTGAGCCCAGGAGTTTAAGATCAGCCTGGGCAGCATAGCAACTCTTCCTCTCTTAAAAGAGAAAATAAAAAAATATATATAATATTAACAGAGATATGATATATTAATATATAATATATAATAATATATATAAAGGAGATAAACATGTTTATATGATCCTAGGAAAATGTATAGCTGAATATCCATACTTTTTAAACCTAGTTCACCTTAAAGATTTGCTAAAATCAGCCTTATTACTTTTGTAATAAATTATAATATAGAAATGTTTATTACAAATAAATAAGCAATGAATGAATGAATAAATAAAATCATCATATGTTGAGATGGAATTGAGATCAAATCTTGTTCTACCAACTTTGGACACATTATCTAATCTCTCCAAGCCTGGATTCCTCAATCATAAATCTCCACCTGCAGAATAAACTATTTTGTTTCTTTGTTTATTTTATTTACTTATTTTTTACCAGACAGAGTCTCACTGTCTGTTACCCAGGCTAGAGTGCAGTGGCGTGATCTCGGCTCACTGCAACCTCCGCCACCCAGATTCAAGCGATTCTCCTGCCTCCGCCTCCTGAGTAGCTGGGATTGCAGATGTGTGCCACCATGCCTGGCTAATTTTTGTATTTTTCGTAGAGATGGGGTTTCACCATGTGGCCAGGCTGGTCTCAAACTCCTGACCTCAAGTGATCTGCTCACCTCAGCCTTCCAAAGTGCTCAGATTTATAGATGTGAGCCCCTGAGCCCAGCCTGTTCTTGTTTGTTTGTTTTGAGACAGGCACTTGGTCTGTTGCCCAGGCTAAAGTGCAGTAGTGGCGTGATCACGTCACTGTAACTTTTTTTTTTTTTTTTTTTTTTTTTTTTTAAATAGAGACGGAGTTTCACCGTGGTGCCCATGCCGGTTTTGAACTCTTGGGCTCACGTGATCTGCCTGCCTCAGCCTCCCAAAGTGCTGGGATTATAGGCCTGTGCCATGGCACCCAGCCAGCTCACTGTAACTTCAAACGCCTGTGTTCAAGGATTCTCCCACTTCAGCCTCCTGAGTAGCTGGGACTACAGGTGTGCACCACCACCCCCGGCTAGAAGCTATTTTTTTCATAAGGATTAAATGAGTTCTTAGTCCATAGAAGGCACTTAAAAAATCATTCCTGTAAAACTGTTCATCTCTTCCTTATTCCTGCCTTCTCCCCTCTGTTCATTCCATTTGGCTTGGAATGCCCTTTCCTTCCTCCCTTTCCATGGTCACCATCCTTTTCATCCTTCAAATTCCAGTCCAAATGCCACCTCCTCTAAGAAGTCTTACCTGATCACACTGACCAAAAGTGAGCTATTCTGCTGATGCCCATAGTACTATGTCCCGCTTGGCATTAGTTGTTGGCATGCGTAGCAGTCATAGCAGAGGAGCCTGAGGGCAGTCTGCTGGGGGTTTCCAGAGAAAGGCTTTCCTTGCTCATCAAAGGCATACCAAGACCATGAGGGAAGGCACTACCTTATTCAAAAAAATAAAACAAAGAAGGCAGAGGAAGATTCGACAAAGAGGAGGAAATGTGAGCACAGAGGCAGAGATTAGAATGATGTGGCCATAAGCCAAAGAAAAACTGGAGTCACTAGCTGCTCTAAGAGACAAGGAATGGATTCTTCTCTGGTTTCCCTCAAAGGAACCAGCCCTGCCAACATCTTGATTTTGTTTATTTATTTATTTATTTATTTATTTATTTGAGACAGTCTCACTTCGCTGCCCGGGCTGGAGTGCAGCGGCGTGATTGGATCTCCGCTCACTGCAACCTCCGCCTCCCGGCTTCGAGCGATTCTTGTACCTGAGTAGCTGAGATTACAGGTGTGCACCACCACGCCCAGCTAATTATTATATTTTTAATAGAGATGGGACATCGCCGTGTTGACCAAGCTGGTCTTGAACTCATGACCTCAGGTGATCCACCCACCTCGGCTTCCCAAAGTGCTGGGATTACAGGCATGAGCCACTGCACCTGGCCCAACACTTTAATTTTAATCCCGTGAGACTCCCTTAAGACTTCTGGCCTCCAGAATTGTAAGACAATAAATTTCTAGGGTTTTAAGCCACTACATGTGTGCAATTTGTTCCAGCAGCAATAGGAAACTGACACACTGCTTCTTTCTCAGGACTAGATGCAAACCTCCAGGAGACCTTCTGCAACACACCTTGGGTAGATGCCTCTCCCCCAGCCTCCCTCACACAGCACTGGCTGCAGTGCAGGCCATTGTCAGTCTCAGGACTGGTGTTTTCTCCTAGACAGCGAGCTCATTGAGAGCAGACGCCATGTCTCATTCATATCATGCTTGTCCGCAAGTAGTTACTCAATGAATGAAGGTTGAACCAATGAATAAAAAAGGGAAGTTAAATTAGATTTGGTTTAACACTGGGTCTTTATCCAAGACTTCACAGTTGATTTTAGTTCTTGACTTTGACCCAGGGGAAGTAAAGTATTATGCCATCCAAATAAAGATTTTTGTCCTATCCTCTTACAAAAGCAAGGCTTTCATAGTGTTTTTGGCAGTTGCTGGGATTATGGCTTAGTTTTTCAATTTGGGGATGTAAGCAAGAAAATACAGATCACTTAAAAACACGTCTGCCTGTGCCTGCAGCAATTGTTAGTCGCAATCAAGATAATTTTACTCAGCTGGGTGTGGTGGTGCCTGCTTGTGAATCCCAGCTCTCTGGGAGGCTGAATCAGGAGGATTACTTGAGCCCAGGAGTTCAAAATCAGTCTGGGCAACACATTGAGATCCTCATCTCTGCAAAAAAAGAAAAATTAGCCCAGTGTGGTGGCATGCGCTTGTAATCCCAGCTACTCAGGAGGCTGAGGTGGGAGGATCACTTGACCCCAGGAGTTCAAGGCTGCAGTGAGCTATGACTGCCCTACTGCACCACTCCAGCTCCAGCCCAGGTGAGAGTAAGACAGTCTCAAAAAAAAAAAAAAAAAAGATAACTTGATTCTACACAGTAGTTCACAGCAAGTTCCTTGTTTTCACTTTCAGTTTGAGAATGAGAAACATCCATGTTTAAAACAATTTTTATTAGGCTTTTTAAAAAATATATATTGACTACAGGATCTAATTGACTTGATTAGTAGAATATATGCATTCTGTTCCAAGTCGTTTCAACCTCTTTGAAAACTGAAACTTCCTCATCTTCCTCTCCCCTTTTCTTTCTGCGGCTGCCAGCGGTCTCTCCTTTTTCTCCACCTCTCCTTCATGATCACTGCATTTCTTATTAGACAGCTCAGTTCTCAAACACACAGTGAAGGAAATTCTTTAAAAGGACCATTTTTCACTTACTATTTGGAGACAATTACCACAGAGAGCTATGAAAAATTACACTAGAGAAAAGGGATTTGCTGAAGGTCATTGACAGAAAAAGCACTAAGGCTGGATTCTTTCCAGATCTGACGCTGAAGTTGATTGAAGTTGATTCTAAGTCTAAGTAAACTCTTTGTACTCCTTTTTTTACAGTGAACACCTCATCAAACTCATTAGTTCCTGTAACTGATTGAAGCCTCCCTCAGGTATGTTAATAAAAAACTTTATTAAGAGAAATCATATATACCATCTTAGAAAATAAAATAAGGAAACAGTTTTGTTTGTTTGTTTGTTTTTTTCAGACTGAGTCTTGCTCTGTCACCCAGGCTGGAATGCAGTGGCGTGATCTCGGCTCACTGCAACCTCTGCCTCCCAGGTTCACACCATTCTCCTGTCTCAGTCTCCTGAGTAGCTGGGACTACAGGTGCCCATCACTACACCCGGCTAATTTTTTATATTTTTAGTAGAGACAGCATTTCACTGTGTTAGCCAGGACAGTCTCGATCTCCTGACCTTGTGATCCGCCCACCCAGCCTCCCAAAGTGCTGGGATTACAGGCATGAGCCACTGCAACCGACCGAAAATAGCTTTTTTAACAAAAGCCTGTTCTCTGCCCTCACTGTTCCTCCCACTGCCATGCCCCAAAGAAAAGTTTTTTTAAAAGTTGTGGAAAAATAGACATAAATAAAATATATCGTTTTAGCCATTTTTAGGGGTACAGTTCAGTGGTATTAAGTATATTCACATTGTTATACAACCATTACCACCATCCATCTCCAAAACCCTTTCATCTTCCTAAACTGAGACTCTATACCCATTAAACAAATAATAATTCCCCATTCTCCACCCCACACACCTCACCCCTGGCAACCACCATTCCACTTTGTCTCTATGAATTTGACTACTTGAAGGGTCGCATATGAATGGAATCATACAGTATTTATTCTTTTGTGTTTGGCTTATTTCACTTAGCACAATGTGTTCAAGGTTCATGTGGCTTGTAGCATGTGTCGGAATGTCCTTCCTGTTTTGAAAGCTGAATAGCATTCCATTGTATGGATATACCGCATTTGTTTATCCATTCAATCACTGATGAATATTTGGGTTGTGTCTGTCTTTTGGCTATTGGGAATAATTCTGTTGTGAATGTTGGTACACAAATGTTTGTTGGAGTCCCTACTTTCAATTATTTTGGGTATATACCCAGAAGTAGAATTGCTGGATCATATAACTCATTTTTAATTTTTTGAGGAACCACGATACCATCCATTGCGGTGGCCCCATTTTACATTCCCACTACCAATGCACACGTGTTCAATCTCTCCACATCCCCATCAGTACTTGTTATTTTCTGTTTTTTTGTGTGGGTGTTCTTTTTTTTGTTGTTTTTTGAGACAGGGTCTTGCTCTGTCACCCAGGCAGGAGTGCAGTGGTGTGATCTCAGCTAACCACAGCCTCAACCTCTCGGGGTCAAGCGATCCTTCTGCCTCAGTCACGCACCACCACACTCAGATAATTTTTGTACTTTTTGTTTAGGCAGTTTCTCACTTCGTTGCCCAGGCCTGTCTCAAATTTCTGGACTCAAGTGATCCACCCACCTTGGCCTCCAACAGTGCTGCGATTACAAGCATGAGCACCCACACCGGGCCTGTTGCTGTTTTTAAATAACAGCCATCCTAGTGAGTGCGAGGATGGTTTTGATCTGAATTTTTTGAGTACCTTCTCAAGTGCTTATTGCCCATCTGTATATCTTCTTTGGAGATATATTTCTTTTTTTTCTTTTTTTGAGACAGAGTCTTGCTCTGTCGCCCAGGCTGGAGTGCAGTGGCAGGATCTGAACTCACTGCAAGCTCCGCCCCCCGGGTTCAAGCCATTCTCCTGCCTCAGCCTCCCAAGAAGCTGGGACTACAGGCACCTGCCACCACGCCCGGCTAATTTTTTCTTTTTCTTTTTCTTTTTTTTAGTAGAGACAGGGTTTCACCGTGTTAGCCAGGATGGTCTCAATCTCCTGACCTCGTGATCCGCCTGCCTCGGCCTCCCAAAGTGCTGGGACTACAGGCTTGAGCCACCGCGCCCGGCCGCTACTATAGTTTTATTATTATTTTTGTACATAATGACATACTCCTTTATTTTTATTTTATAGTCTGCCCCGCCCTTTCCCTCTCAACTACTGACAGATGTAACTTCCAAGGTTAGTGATACTTACATTTACATTCTGTTCTGTAATTGTGACTAGGTCTTCTGTACTTTATTCATAGGTTGATGTTACAAATGAAAAAAAATCAATAAATGGTGTTTTCATTTTGAGCCTGCTTTTGAAGCACAGAAGCAGGACATGGGCAAAGGGGCGGGAACAAGGGCTTTCTCATGGTAGCCAATGGCATGAGCCAAACTACAGGGATCATAAATCATGCAAGTCACTTGCAGCATAAAGGAGATGTGATGGCTCAGGCAGAAGGCCCCTTAGGGAGCAATGGGGAATTGAATTGGTTAAAGGGAAGGAAGGGAACTTGGAAGACCTGGATGGCCCACTGCCCTGCTTGCCACTTCCCTATACTAACCCAAGAATGCTGGGTCAACATGATTCCCCCACCATGGCTCACAGACTTCCCCACCAGCCATCCTGACTTTCTCCCAGCCTTCCTCCCCATCCACAGAACTACTGCCTACCAGGGCTTTGCAGAAATAAAACAATTCCCCCTCCTAAAAAAGGTTTGCAATTCCTAACACAGAGGAAGGTCTTAGAGTGAAGACACGAGAGGAAGGAGAGGATGGAGGAAGAAACAATCACTGAAAACTGGCCAACTACCAGTTCTGTGCCACCTACTCGATTCTTATCCAGCCCTCTGCATGAAGTTGGTATTATGATCCCCATTTGACAGATAGTGAGGCTGGAGAGGCCCCGTGACTTGCCCAAAGCCACAAAGAGACTACGGGCAGAGCGTTGACCTATGTTTAAGAGGCTGAACCTCTTTAGGATTCAGTTTCTTCATCCATAAAAACAAAGACACATACCAAGGCATGCCTGTTCCTTGCAGGGTGTTTGTGAGGGTCAGAGAAAATGTCCTTGAAGAGCCTGGCATGTACAAGATACCCTGAAACTGGTGGCTATGATGCCACGGCCTGTGCACCTAGGAAGAGTCAGGAAAGCCCAGTGTCTTGAAAAGCCGAGGCTGGAGCAAAGTTCAAGGAGGAACCCACTTCTCTCCTGCTGAGGACTGACCCTCAAACTAGCCAGGAGAGTGGAAGGACCTACAAGATCAGTACCTACCCCTCACTTCATAGGCCAAGAGAGGGACAATGGTTTACCCAGGGTCACCAAGCAAGCTAGAGGCTGAGCCTGCCAGTCTGGGCTGGGACCCCAGACTTGTGAATGCCCCAGCCCTCCACATTCCCTGGTCCACTATCAAAGAGTTAGTCTAATTAGGAAGGCACACCCTTGCAGGCCCAGCCTCCTGTGATCTCTTTGTTCCTCTGTCTCTTCCTGCACCAACCCCACAGAAACTGAAGTGTGTGGACCCTCCCTAGGAACCGGGGTTCCAGGGAGGATTTGAGGTCACGCTCAAGATCATAAAGAGGCTCAGCCTGGACTCCTTCTCATGACCAAAATGGAGCCAGAGTTCCCAGATAAGGGCAAACGTCACCTCAGGCCAGGCTCCACTCTCAGCCACCCCTTCTGCCTGGCAGAGTTCACTTCATCTCCTCCTGTCAGGAGAGGGGAGGTCACACTGCCAGGGCCTTTGCCTCATTCTTCTCCAGCTCCTTCTCTAGAGGAAGAGTCATGGCTAGCCCGAGGCAGTGTGGACCTGGAACAGGCATAAACTGTGCTACTCTTTGGTGCCCAGTGCCACCTTTCCTAGCCAGGAGCAGAGCAGGATTATCACCTTCTGTGTCCCGCAGCTCGCCCGTGTCTTAGTACCCCACCCACCCCTGGAACTCAGGAACCCTAAGGAGGGGCATAGGGTTGCTTTCCATTCACGCCTAGGGCAGCACAGGGAACTGTGCCACAGGCCCCAAGACAGGCAGATGGAGGATGAAATACACAGGTCCCAGTCCCTGAGGCCACCTTACAGTGCCCGGCCCCCAACCCTGTGAAGAAGGTCAAGGCAGAGGCAGCAGAGGAGGGATGGGAGGATGCCTCGTGTGAGATGGGGTACAACTGGTGTCCCTTCTGAAGCTGACATCTGGCCTCAGCTACGACTCTGGCTCCAGCGGGCTCGCAGGGGGCTCACCCGTGACACCCTTTGTCCCGGCTGCCTCCCCACCCCTGCGGGCCCTCTGCTCCAGCTGGCATGCCTCAAGGGCGCTTCGCGCCTGCTCCTTTGGCCCCTGGCTTGCAAGCAGCGGGGCCAGCACGTGACCCGAGCGCTAAAGGGGGCAGGGGATGGACGGATCTTGACCTTGCCATCTGGCCCCTCTGGAAAATCAACAAACGTTTGCGCCTCTAACATCCAGGCCCCTGAGAATGGTCGCGAGGAAGATCTGTCTCGGACTGCAGCTGGGGCCTTCGGATCCAGAGGAAACCAGGGCTATTCTTCGAGGGTAGGAGGGGGAGGGTCGCGGGGTCCGCGGGGAAGGTGGCCCCGCGCGAAGTCGCCACCGCCGCGCCTCGCCCCGCCCCGCCGGCCGAGACCGAGTCCGCCGCACCCCATAGGCAGAGGCCACCCTCCCCGCCTCCCCGCCTGCTCCGCGCCCGCCCCGCCCCGGCTCACTTTAAAAGTTTACTCTGGCCGGGACGCTGGGCGATGCGAGCCACTGCAGCCTACGTCGGGATGCTGCGCCTGGGGAGAATGTGCGCCGGGAGCCCGGGGGTGCTGGGGGCCCGGGCAGCCCTCTCTCGGAGTTGGCAGGAAGCGAGGTTGCAGGCTGTCCGCTTCCTCAGGTACTGACCCCCCGCGGGAAGAGAGGGGGCGGGGCAGTTCCCTGGGAGAGGAACTTGGAGGTCCTGCCGAGCTTCGGAAGCCCCACCTCTGGACGAGTGCACCGGGGGGAAGGTACCCGCCCCTCATCCGCCCCCTACGAGCACCTAGGCAATAGGAAAAGCTGGCTTGGCCTGGTGGACTTGGCAGGGGGCTTTGGTTGGTGGCTGCAGGGACTTCGAGTTCTGGTCCAAGACTCTCGATTCTTTCTCCTTTATGGGCACAGAGGGCAAGGAGTGTGGGCTTTAAGGAGAATATTCCGATGGGGAGGGGCTAGGGCCAAGGCCTGGGCTATACGCCCAGGCCACTGCCTCTGAGTTGGAACCCCTGCATGGGCAAACTTGGGGATCAGCCCCATTCTCCCCGACCCAGGCCACTAAACTTAGCAGTCTCCTCTCTCCTCATCAGCTGCTCACTAACATGGCTTTTATTCTTTGCTGCCTGCTCCTGGGCCTATTTTCTTCTATCCTCAGTGCAAGGGGTGGGATGGAAACTGGCAGAGGATTTCAGTTCCCAGTAGTTTCACTGCCTCTGCAGCAGCACAGTAAGTAAAGCTGCCTTCCGGCGCGACCAGTCCCTGGGAGGACCGCGTGAGATGGCAAATGTGAAAGTGCTTGAGTCACAGAGAGCAGGCTGCCACCAATGCTATCAGTGCTGTTAGCTTCAGCAGCACCACTGGGGAGCCCTGTGCACCACTGAGCCTGTCCTACCACTCAACTAGGCCAGATACTAAGTCAGTGGTCAGGACACCACTTTCAACAACATCAGATGGGGTGTGGGTCTGGACGTGGAAAAAGGAGAAGTCAGAACAAAGCTGTGTCTCAGAGAACTAGATTTGTTTTTGTTTTTAAAAAGGTTAAGCAGGAAGAGTTGGAGGGACATGCAGACTCCTTTTTTGCTGGAACTCCGAGATCACAGTTTTTGAACTTGCTGATTCCTGAATGCTAGAAAGCATGCAACGCCTTAACATCACTCTGCCTAATTTGCTGAGAAAACTAAGTGGATCAAGGCTGGTCAGTAGATGGGACTGAGATGAGGACAGTGGGGTCCTCTTCCCAGTGACTCTGGGAAGTCACTCACTACTTCCCAGGGTCTCCCTAGACAAGTTCAGCCCTCCCCTGATCCCCTAGTCTCTTAAGCCTCTCCTCTGGACTCATGGGTGCCCCCTCAGGCTGGGAGGACTCTAAGGAAAGTTACTCCCCAACTTGTGCATATTTTATCATACTAAATCAGACCAAAGGGGAGTCTCTCAGCCTACTCTGGCTCAGGAGGCTGCCTAATACAAAACAAACAAAGTAATAAATAAACAAATAATAAATCAGGCCACATGGCAACATTCCTGACCTTTGACTTTTTTGTCTATAAACAAAATAGGTCACTTACCTGCTACAGCCCTGAGGCCTCTGAGAGCACCAAGCTTCAGAGAAATTCTTATTGCTGTGTCAGGAGGAGACTCGTTTATCCAGAGAGATGATTTTCTGAGTGTTTGGCCTACCTCCTTTCTGCCCCTTCCACTCCCTTGTGCTTGCACCCTTATTGGCTAACTGTGGTGGTTTTACCTGATTTCTCTCCTACTTTCCACTTCAGAAGCCTCAGGGCTCAGGCCAGGCATGGTGGTTTATGCCTGTAATCTCAGCACTTTGAAAAGCAGAGGTGGTAGGATCACTTGAGCCCAGGAGTTCAAGGCTGCATTGAGCCATGATCATGCCACTGCACTCTAGCCTGGGCGGCAGAGCAAAACCTAGACTCAAAAAATAAAAATAAAGGCTGCGTGGGTGGCTCATGCCTGTAATCCCAGCACTTTGGGAGGCCCAGGCGGGCGGGTCACTTGAAGTCAGGAGACCGGTTTGGCCAACATGGTAAAACCCCGTTTCTACTAAAAATACAAAAATCAGCCAGGTGTGGCCTGTAATACCAGCTACTAGGGTGTCTGAGGCAAGAGAATTGCTCCAACCTGGGAGGCGGCGATTGCAGTGAGCCAAGACTGCACCACTGCACTCCAGCCTGGGTGACAGAGCGAGACTCCATGTCAAAAAAATAAAAAATAAATAAAATAAAGGCCAATCATGGTGGCTTAGTCCTGTAATCTCAGCACTTTGGGAGGCTAAGGTGGGTGGATCACTTGAGGTCAGGAGTTAGACCAGCCTGGCCAACATGGAGAAACCCCATCTCTACTAAAAATACAAAATTGGCTGGGCACGGTGGCACATGCCTGTAATCCCAGCTACTAGGGAGGCTGAGGCAGGAGAATCGCTTGAACTTGGGAGGCGGAGGTTGCAGTGGGCTGAGATCATGCCATTGCACTCCAGCCTGGGCAACAAGAGCGAAACTCCGTCTCAAAAAAAAAAAAAAAAAAGCCAGACGTGGTGGTGCATGCCTGTAATCCCAGCTACTTGGGAGGCTGAGGCAAGAGAATCGCTTGAACCTGGTAAGTGGAGGTTGCACCACTGCACTCCAATCTGGGTGACAGAGAAAGACTTCGTCTCAAAAAAATAAAAATAAAATAAAAATAAAAAAAGAAGCCTCAGGGCTGAAACCATCAGCAAACATTCCTGAGAACAGATTCTGTGTCAAGTGCCTAGCACGTGCTATGGATATAGAGGCCACAAAACTCAGTCCTCACCCTGCCAGGAACTTGCAGCCTCGTGGGAGGAGAAATAAATCAAGTTGAGCACAATTTAGTGTTGCAAGTGCCATGGTGAGGAATGCACTTGGACTTTTGTCCTCTGTTTTCTCCAATCTGCTCACACACAGCCTGCTTTCCTGATGCCCAACACCCAGCCTACTACTTATCAGGTCCTGGTTTTGCCTGATAGAAAAGAGCAAGGACTTTGAAGTTATACTGTCCTGGATGACAGCCCTGGCTCCTCTCCCTGTTGGTTGTATGACCTTGGGCATGTTACCTACCCTCTGAGCTGGTTAGCTCATCACTCTTACTACCTACTTGATGTGTTGTTGGGCCAATGAACAGAAAAAGCTTGCTCTTCTTCTCAGCCTTTCCTTTGAGGCAGGGCTGATCCCTGGAAACCCTTGCTGGTGCCTGGGTGGGAATTCTGACTGATTTGAAAGTAGGAGAGGATCCCCTCCTTGGTGGCCTCTTTCTGGAACCCAATTATTTCTCCTTTCTGGAACCCAATTATTTCAATTATTTCATCTGATTACCAAGATGGTGACTTCCGCCCAGCTACATGTCTAGTCCTTGGGTCTGCTGGACGTCCTCCTCTCCATTTGAGGCAGAGCTGTTCAGAGTCTTTTTCTTTTTCTTTCTTTCTTTCTTTTCTTTTCTTTCTTTTTTTTTTTTTTTGAGGTGGAATCTCGCTCTTATTGCCCCAGGCTGGAGCGCAATGGTGTGATCTCGGGTCACTGTAACTTCCACCTCCTGGGTTCAAGCAATTCTCCTGCCTCATCCTCCCAGGTAGCTGGGATTACAGGTGTACACCACCTGCCCAGCTACTTTTGTTTTTTTAGTAGAGATTGTATTTTTAGGAGTTTCACCATGTTGGTCAGACTGGTCTCAAACTCCTGACCTCAAATAATCCACCTGCCTCAGCCTCCCAAAGTGCTGGGATTACAGGTGTGAGCCCCCGCGCCCAGCCCAGAGTCTTTCTCCCCAGAAGGAAAGAAAAAGCTGTCCTTTGCTTTCCAGGACTCCTCACGACCACCTCCTTCCCCCTGTCCACATGCCTCCTTTCCCAAGGAAGGTGGATGGGTTAGTCTGGGGCTTCAGCGAACCTCCAAGGAAGGAATTCAAAGAGAAACCTGGACTGAGCAGCCTTCCTCCAGACCTCCCCTAAAGCTGGCCTGGGGCTGTCTATGAGGCAGCTGCATTCAGGGTGTTGGGAACACTCAGAGCTGGGAAGACAGAGAGATCAGTGGCTAAAGCCTCTCAGAATTGGGTGTGGTGCTCAGAGCTGGGGATCCAGTGACTTGGGGCTGATGGTAGGGACAGAGGAGTAAGTGGGCTTTGTGGACCACTCTCCATGGGGATGGCTATGATCATATCAGACCATAGACCAAAGGCAAAAAACCGAGGCAAAAGTAATATAAGTAGAGAGTTTATTTGGGGCAAGTTTTCAGACTGCAACCCAGGAGCATAGACTCAAGTTGCCCTGAATATATGCTCCGATGAGCAGCAGTTACAAGTGGGTTTTTAAAAGAAAAGAAGGCTGGGCGCAGTGGCTCACGCCTGTAATCCTGGCACTTTGGGAAGCCGAGGCGGGCAGATCACAAGGTCAGGAGTTCGAGACCAGCCTGGCCAATATGGTGAAACCGTGTCTCTACTAAAAATACAAAAATTAGCTGGGTGTGGTGGCGGGTGCCTGTAGTTTCAGCTACTCGGGAGGCTGAGGCAGGAGAATCACTTGAACCCAGGAGGAGAAGGTTGCAGTGAGCCGAGATCGCACCACTGCACTCCAGCCTGGGCGACAGAGTGAGACTCTGTCTCTAAATAAATACATAAATAAATGAAAAGAAGAGACAGTTCCTAAGTGATTTACCAAGAATGTACATTAAAATGATTTAAGCTATTGATGTGTTATACCTTGTTCTTTGTATCACAAATTTTGTAAACCTGAAAGTAATGGGTGAAGCAGTTAGTTAGGAGCAAAATGCCTTTAAACAATTTTCCCTGGGAAAGGGGGAGCATGACTGAAGTCCCACACTCAGGTCTCTCTGGGCTTGATACATTTTGCGTATATCACATAGCTCAGACAGCTGCTGAGCTATTTTTCTGTTCTTGTGACCAACGATTTACACACACATGGAAAACTACAAAATGCTGTTTCTATATGAGTGCCTTGTGTTAAGCCTGGAAGTGTTTTGGGTGGTAACCATAAATAGGTACAAGAAATAGACTCTTCCCATAATTTCCAAAACATGATTTACAAATGATTTGGTGACGAGATCCCTATGCATTCCACTGGGGATCCTCCAGTCTAAATGTAACAGTAGAAAATAACTATGAACTTGGCTGTTGGAATCAGTGAATGGTACACATCTGTTCTAGTTACCCTCCTCTACCTTGAATGCTGTACATTCGCTGCAGTCTACTGTGAAGCATGTAAAGGTAATAAACAGATGAATGAGTTTGTTTTCACGGACAGAGTTATTTTTCTAGAAGGAGTCTACAGGGGAAGACCATAGACACACTGATTCAATGCAAAAAGTTTGCAGTACCATTAAAGATGTCAATCAAAGCAGGAGGAATCTGGTTTGTGGAAATAGGAGGGGGGAGACTTCCCAAAGAGCCTGGGGTTAGAGCCTGATTCCTGAAAGGATAGGTTTGCAACTTGAAGCCTTTGTACTTCCGTGAAATCTCACTTGTGCTTCAATCGTTATGAACGATCATAGCGCACTATAATCTCAAACTTCTGCGCTCAAGCGATCCTCCCATCCCAGCCTCCCAAGTAGCTAGGACTGCAGGCGAGTGCCACCATACCCAGATCATTTTTAAACTTTTTGTAGAGATGGGGTTATGAAGTGTTGCCCAGGTTGGTCTCAAACCCCTGCCTCAAGCCATCCTCCTGCCTTGGCCTCAAGTGCTGGGATTATAGAGGTGAGCTGCTGATCCCGGCCTCTATTTTACTTCAATCTACAGATGAAACTTTGGATCCAGGCAGATCTTGATTCAAATGAACCACTTTCTAGCTGAGTAGTTTTTTTTACTTAAGCTGAACTTGACTTTTTTTTTCTTTCTCTTTTTAGTGGAGACAAGATCTCGCTCTGTCACCTAGGCTGAGTGCAGTGGCACGATTACAGCTCACTACAGCCTCAAACTCTTGAGTGATCCTCCTATCTCCGCCTCCCCAGTAGCTGGGACTTCAGACCTGCATCACTACGCCCAGCTAATTTTTGAACTTTTTTGTAGAGATGTTGTTTTGCCATGTTGCGCAGGCTGATCTTGAACTCCTGAGCTCAAGTTACCTGCCTGCCTCAGCCTCCCAAAGTGCTGGGATGACAGACATGAGCCACCATGCCTGGCCTTGACTTTTCTTATGTATAAATAGTGTGTTGTAAAGGTTAAATGAGGTCCCATAAGAAACTGCTTAACACACAGTTTGATGCCAAGGACATTTTCAACCCATTGCATGGGTCAGTGAGCAACTTGTCTTAGGGGTGAGCTATTTTACAGGAATGCTTGTGTAACGATGGCTTAGTCCATTCTTACAGTGACCCCGAGGCCCACAGTACAGTAACTATGTCTGGGGAGTAGGAGGGAGAACGTTCCCGCAGGGGAAACTGCCTAAGCAAAGGTGGGGCTGCTGGAGATGGGTGGACAGGCCTGAGCTTATGCTGAGGATGGAAATAAAACTGGTCATACATTCAACAGGCCAACATGCAGGCTGTAATTTCATCTTCTAGGTTGGCCTTGCCATGGGAGTGTCCTAATAATGAAGGGTAGGAACAATTCTGCCAGTGCCTCTCCCTTTAGAACTAACATGTTGTATTTCTAGCTTACAAATCATGCTTTCTAAACCTCAGCGGCATGCATGTATTCCTCCATGTGGGAGTTAGTTGACAGGAAGGCAAATCCCAACCCTTCCTCTCCTAACTTAGTGTGGCTTTAGGCAAGTTACTCAATCTCTGCAGACCTTAGTTTGTTTGTAAAATAGGCTGTTTGGACAAGATGTGCTCTACCTTTCGGAGAACATTCTATGATTCCTAAATGGTCTGGAGTTTCAGCCTAATCCCTAAAACCAATAAGGCTGTGATTTGAAGTATACAGCCTTCATACATGTGTGAAATTTCACTTGGTCTCTTATGAACTCTGAGTATGCAGCCTTCTTAACCTTCTGACATTCTGTAATTATGTAGTCCCTGTTCAAAGAGAAGCATCAAGTTTTGTTTTATATATACACATGCACACACACACACATTTAAATATGTTTTTCTTTTTATTTTTCTTTTTGAGACGGAGTCTCCCACTATCACCAGGCTGGAGTACAGTGGCACTATCTGGGCTCACTGCAACCTCCGCCTCCCGGATTCAGCAATTCTGC
The DNA here is from genome assembly GCF_043159975.1 of Macaca nemestrina. NCBI lineage: Eukaryota > Metazoa > Chordata > Mammalia > Primates > Cercopithecidae > Macaca > Macaca nemestrina. The sequence continues at coordinate 58,757,304 of NC_092141.1, read as the reverse complement.
CTCAGCCTCCCAAGTAGTTGGGATTACAGGCACCCACCACCATGCCCTGCTAATTTTTTGCATTTTTAGTAGAGACAGGGTTTCACTATGTTGGCCAGGCTGGCCTCAAACTCCTGACCTCATGATCCGCCTGCCTTGGCCTCCTAAAATCCTGGGATTGCTGGACTCAAACAATCCTCCTTCCTCAGCCTCCTGAGTAGCTGGGATTACACACAAACCACCATGTGCACCCGGCTACCTCAAAGGTTTTCTTTCTAGAAAACTAAGATCTAGCCTTGTATGTATTTTAGTAATCCTATCAAGGGAAAAGTGTCATGACTCAGCCCCCATCCCTGACTCCTGGGCACTCTTCTCCTGGGGTCTTTGTCCAACTATTCCAAAAAAAACCCTGCAGCGTGGATGCCTCCTGACTCCAAGTATTTCAGGCTACTCTGTTGCCTGAGCTGGAGTGCAGTGGCGTGATCACGGCTTACTGCAGCCTTGACCTCCCAGTCTCAGGTGATGTGCCCACCTCTGCCTCCCAAATAGCTGGGATTACAGGTGTGCACCACCATGCCTGGCTAAATGTTTTGTATTTTGTTTTGGTAGAGACGGATTTCCACTTTGTTGCCCCAGTTGGTCTCAAACTTCTGGGCTCCAGCGATCCTCCCGCCTCAGCCTCCCGAAGTGCTGGGATTACAGGTGTGACCCACCGCACTGGCCCTTCTATGTCTTCTTGAGAGAGTTTTCTGAACCCAGATTATCACTTCTTATGTATTTTCTGTACGTACTTACAGACACCAGTGGTTCCATTCAAGATGCTGAAAATGGGCCAGGCACAGTGGTTCACACCTATAACTCAGCACTTTGGGAGGCTGAGGTGAGAGGATCACTTGAGCCCAGAAGTTTGAGACCAGCCTGGGCAACATAGGGAGACCCCATCTCTACAGCTAATACTTTTTACAAATTAGTTGGGTGTGGTGGCATGCGCCTGTGGTTCCAGCTTCCTGGGAGGCTGAGGCAGGAGGATCGCTTGAGCCCAGGAGGTCAAGGCTGCAGTGAGCCGTGATCATGCCACCACACTCTAGCCTGGGTGACAGAGTGACAGCATGTCTCAAATAATAATAATAATAATAACAACAACAAAACAAGATGCTGAGAATGGAAGCTTCCACCAATATAGAGTATCTTGTTCAAAATCATTACTGGGCTGGGTATGGTAGCTCATGCCCATAATCCCAGCACTTTGGGAGGCCGAGGCGGGTGGATCACCTCAGGTCAGGAGTTCAAGACCAGCCTGACCAGCATGATGAAAACCCATCTCTACTAAAAATACAAAATTAGCTGGGCGTGGTGGTGTACACCTGTAGTCCTCGCTACTCAGGAGGCTGAGGCAGGAGAATCTCTTGAACCTAGCGGGTGGAGGTTGCAGTAAGCCAAGATAGCACCACTTCACGCCAGCCTGGGCGAAAGAGCCAAACTCCATCTCAAAAAGAAAAAAAAAAAAAAATTTTTTTTTACTGTAGCCCTTACTACTCTTTGTAGTCGTTTGTAGTTTGTTCTTTGTAGTCGGTGTTTTTCGTAGGTCACATACTCCTCAGGGAGGTTATGTTGAGTGGTAGAAAGGTCGTGGGGCTTTATGGTATAATTACATACAGTAAACTGCACAGATCTTTTTTTTTTTTTTTTTTTATTCTTTTCTTTTTTTTTTTTCTTGAGACGGAGTTTCACTCTTGTTGCCCAGGCTGGAGTGCAGTGGAGCTGCACAGATCTTAAGCGTAGTTTGATGAATTTGAACAAATATATCTACCTATTGCTCAATATCCCAAGATACAGAATTTGTTCATTACTCCCAAACAGGGCTGTTCAGTAGAAATATCATGTGAGCCACATATGTAATTTTACAGTTTTCCTTCTTTAAAAAGTGAAGAGAAATAGGAAATATTAATTTTACTTATTTTATTTATTTTTAAATTTTTTTATAGAGATGAGGTCTCACTATGTTGCCCAGGCTGGTCTTGAGCTCCTAGATTCAAGCGATCTTCCCATCTCAGTCTCCTAAAGTGCTAGGATTACAGGTATGAGCCACCATGCCTGGCCAGATACATTAATTTTAATGATATACACTTTTTAGCCTAGTGCAGCCAAAATTATTTCAACATGTAATCAACCTTTGAAGATTACTAATGAGATATTTTACATTTTTTTCATAAAGTCTTCCAAGTCGAATGTGTATTTAATGCATACAACACAGCTTAATTCAGACTAACCACATTTAAAGTGCCCCATGGCCACATGTGACTAGGGCTACCATATAGACCATGCTGTTCTAGAAATTTCTCTTGTACCCCTTTCCGATCAATTCCCTTCCTCAGCCAGAGACAACTGCTGCTCTGATTTGTCTCCATGGATTAATTTTGTCTGTTCTTGAATTCTAGAGTATGTATTCTACATACTTTTGGGTCTGGCTTTTTTTTTTTTTTTTTTAAGATGGAGTTTCGCTCTTGTTGCCCAGGCTGGAGTGCAATGGCTCAATCTTGGCTCACCACAACCTCCGCCTCCCAGGTTCAAGCGATTCTCCTGCCTCAGCCTCCCGATTAGCTGGAATTACAGGCATGTGCCACCACACCTGGCTTATTCTGGATTTTTGTAGAGATGGGGTTTCTCCATGTTGGTCAGGCTGGTCTTGAACTCCCAACCTCAGGTGATTTGCCTGCCTCAGCCTCCCAAAGTGCTGGGATTACAGGCATGAGCCACCGCACCCGGCCTGTGGCTGGCTTTTTTTGCTCAGAAGCCAAGAAGTGCTTTTGGGAGGAACAGCTCATTAACCTTGACAAAAACTCACAAAAGTGAGTTTTATATACTAAATAGCTCAATGTTTCAGAGTTCTGTATGTATTCTAGCTAGTACTATTCCTTTGTCAGACATATGGCTTACAAATATTTTTTCCCACTTTGTAGCTGTTTTTCATCCTCAAAAGGGTCTTTTGCAGAGCAATTTTTTTTTTTTTTTTTTTAATTTTTTGAGAAAGGCCTCACTCTGTCACCCCAGCTGGAGCACAGTGGTACAACCACGGCTCAGTGCAGCCTCAACCTCCCAGGCTCAAGTGATCCTCCTGCCTCAGCCTTCCAAGTAGCTGGGAATATGGGTACACGCCACAAAGCCCAGCTAATTTTAAAATTTTTTCATAGAGATGGGATTGCACTGTGTTGCCTAGACTGGTCTCCAACTTCTGTGCTCAAGTGATTTTCCCACCTCAGTCTCCCAAAGTGCTGAGATTACTTTGCAGATGTGAGCCACTATGCCCAGAACACAGAGCAACTTTAAAAAAATTTTTATAAAGTCTAGTTTATAAAGTCTAGTTTAGTGAGTTTTTTTTTTTTTTAGGTGGGGGGTCTCATTATGTTGCCCAGGCTGGTCTCCAACTCATGGGTTCAAGCAATTCTCCTGCCTCAGCCTCCCAAGTAGCTGGGACTACAGGTGCATGCCACTGCACCCAGCTCTCAGTGAGTTTTTTTGTTTGTTTTTAATGGATCATGCTTTTGGTGTTAAGTCTAATAACTTTTTGCCTAGCTCTAGATCCAGAAGATTTTATAAATGTTTTAAGTTTTACATTTTACACTTAAGTCTGTGATTCATTTTATTTTTACTTATATAGAGTGTGAGACTTAGTCAAAGTTAGTTTTTGTTGCTGTTGTTGTTGTTTTCCTGCGACAGAGTTTCACTCTTGTTGCCCAGGCTGGAGTGCAATGGTGCAATCTCGGATCACTGCAACCTCCACCTCCCGATTTCAAGTAAATTTTCCTGCCTCAGCCTCCTGAGTAGCTGGGATTACAGGCGTGTGCCACCCCACCCAGCTATTTTTTGTATTTTTAGTAGAGATGGGGTTTCACCGTGTTGGCGAGGCTGGTCTCGAACTCCTGACCTGAGGTGATCCACCCGCCTCGGCCTCCCAAAGTGCTGGGATTACAGGTGTGAGCCACCATGCCCAGCCAGTTCTTTTTTTTTTCCTGAGGCTCTTGTGCTTTTAATGGCCAGCATGCATTAAAATGGCCATCAATTAAGAAAATGACCATTTAGTAGTGCTCTTTTGGGGATTTTGTTTGTCACAACAGCACCTTCATCTTGAACAATAGTTGCACATTGTAACTAGTATAAATATATCACCTATTTATTCAGGTACATAAAAATTATAATTTTATTTCAGGATAAAACAACTATTACAGGTTCAGATTCAGCAGTTCAGGGTTGTCCCTCCTGCACAAGCATTGGCCATCTCTACTCCCATATCAACGACCACTGGAAGGTCAACCACTAGCCTAGTGTCTGTGCAAATTAGGGAAAGGAGCCCCCCAGGAGGATGCAGCCCCATGGCACGTGGCTTGGCGAGTGGCACATGGACTAGAAGAGTGAGATCCTAAAACTTTGGGTGGTGTGCAAGGGAGATGGGAAGGGAGAGCCTGCCTTTCAACTGCCATGAGCTAGGAGATACATTGGACAAATGAGCTAGAACACAAGAGTGAATGTGTTGAATGAGGACTGAGGCTTTGCTATGAGTACAGCATGTGAATGTCATGGACAGATCAGGGCTCTTGCTTATTGCATAAATGTTGGTCTTGGCTGGGCACAGTGGCTTATGCCTGTAATTGCTGCACTTTAGGAGGCTGGAGTGGGAGGGTTGCTTGAGGCCAGGAGTTTGAGACCAGCCTGGGCAACACAGCAAGACCCTGTCTCTACAAAATACATAAATAAATAAAAAACCCAGCTAAGCATGTGACTCCTGCCTGTAGTCCTAGCTACAGGAGGCTGAGACAGGATGATCACTTGAGCCTAGAAGTTTCAGGCTGCAATGGGTCATAATCACGCCATTGCACTCCAGCCTGGGCAATAGAGCGAGACCCTGTCTTAAAAAAAAAAAGTTGTTCTTGACCTTGACCCTTTACATGACAGGTGCCGTGGGTCTCCCACCCATGCGGGGAAGTTGCTTCATCTTTTGGATGTTGTAGACAGCCCTCTTAGGAGATCATCAAGTTCCTTGTATTTTCCCTCTTAAAACTTTCCTGTGGGAAAAAAATTGAAACACAATTACATGGAAAAATAACAAACACCTGTGTGGCTGACACAGAATAAAAATTTAACCTTTCTTGTTTTCAGAAAATTATAAATGAAATAAAACACTACAGATCAAGTTGAAGTCCCTTTTCTGTCCCTCCTCTAGCCAACCCCCAGCAGAGAGCCACCATCATAAATTTAATATATGTTGTGCTGAAGCACATTTTATACTTTTAGCACGTCTCTGAGTCCATAAGTAGTACAGTTGCCCTCTAGTATCTATGGGGGGTTGGTTGCAGGACCTCCCTTGTATACCAAAATCCTTGGATGCTCAAGCCTGTGGTATAAAATGGTGTCGTATTTTCATATAACCTATGTGCATCCTCCCATGTACTTTATTTATTTATTTATTTATTTTTTGAGACGGAGTCTCGCTCTGTCGCCCAGGCTGGAGTGCAGTGGCGCGATCTCGGCTCACTGCAAGCTCCGCCTCCCGGGTTCACGCCATTCTCCTGCCTCAGCCTCCCGAGTAGCTGGGACTACAGGCGCCCACAACCGCGCCCGGCTAATTTTTTGTATTTTTAGTAGAGACGGGGTTTCACCGTGGTCTCGATCTCCTGACCTTGTGATCCGCCCGCCTCGGCCTCCCAAAGTGCTGGGACTACAGGCGTGAGCCACCGCGCCCGGCCGACTCCCATGTACTTTAGATAATCTCTAGACTACTTACAATACCTAATACAGTATCTACACATCACTTCATTTGTGTGGATTCATTATAGTACTTAGTGAGCAGCAAGTTCAAGATCTAAGTTATTGGTTTTACCAGCTGTATAGCAGTCCATCCTATGACTATATCTCTAGCAGTGAAATTGCTGTGCTGAAGAGTTGACATTTTCAGCCTTTTTAGGTATTGCCCTGGCGAGATTGTGCTACTGTGACCACCAACAGCAACCAAGTTTTGCTATTTTCCCACATCCTTGCAAATATTTAGTATTGCTGGACTGTAAAGTATCTGCTGCTGGGCTCGGTGGCACGACCCTGTAGTCCTAACTACTTTGGAAGCTGAGGTGGAAGGATTACTTGAGGCCAGGAGTTTGAGGCCAGCCTGGGCAGCATAGACACTGTTGCTAAGGAAAAGAGTTTGCCACTCTGGTGGGGGTGAAAGAGTATCTCACTGTGGTTTTAATTTTTTTTTTTTTTTTTTTTTTTTGTTGTTGAGATGGAGTCTCGCTCTGTCACCCAGGCTGGAGTGCAGTGGCGCATCTCAGCTCACTGCAAGCTCCGCCTCCCAGGTTTACGCCATTCTCCTGCCTCAGCCTCCCAAGTAGCTGGGACTACAGGCGCCCGCCACCTCGCCCGGCTAGATTTTTGTATTTTTTTAGTAGAGACGGGGTTTCACTGTGTTAGCCAGGATGGTCTCGATCTCCTGACCTCGTGATCCACCCGTCTCGGCCTCCCAAAGTGCTGGGATTACAGGCTTGAGCCACCGCGCCCGGCCGGTTTTAATTTATACTTCCCTAATTACCAGTGAGATTGGGCATCTTTTAAAATATGTATTGGTAATGACTTCTGTGTCTATTCTGTTCCTATTCATCGCCCATTTATTGTGTGAGATTATTTGTCCTTATTGATTTGTGTTTTTTAAAACACAGGCTAAATATTAATCCTTTGTCTCTTATATATAAAATGAAATTTATAAATCTAGGCCGTTGCTTGTCTTTTAGCCTTGTTGATGATGTAAGTTTCTCTGTGGACCTAGGGACCAGCCTTCTATTGGGGGTAAGGAGCAGAGGCCAGTCCATGGCTTGGAACAAAACAGGATATTGCTTTAAATTTCATTTTGAAAGCTTCACTGGTGGCTAGCTAGTATGGCACCCTCTCCAGGAAGCAGGGGGTGGCCTCAGCGTGGGGACCATTCCTGCAGTTCTCTGGGCCCCTCAGAAATCAAGGTTCTGAGTCCTTCATCCTCCCTCCCCAGTGGCTTCTGAAGAGGCCTTTCCTAGGGCCTGAGGCAATTCCATCCCCCAGCAGGGGCAGGGTCCACCTGTAAACCTCTGGCCTGGGTTCCAAGAACCTCTACCCGGAAGGTAATATGTAACAGGAGGCAAAACAAACAGCTTCTCCTCTTATATTCTCCATGGCAGACCTGTTTGCCCAGGCATTTGCAATCCTCCCTGTTAACTGTGGCTCCCTCAGAGCCCAGCTCTGCCTGTGGTCTCTAATGACCGTGTCAGAACTATGCAATCCTTTGTGCCCACAGTGACCTCTAGCCCCTGACTTTAGTTGCCGGCCCTGAGTGTCACAGAATGCCACAGCTATTTCACCTGCATTGCCCTGAACCAGCTGGCTCATGTTTTCTGTCCAGTTCCTGCTGGTAGGCAAGGCTGGGCTGGGCAGGGCTGACGCTGGGGCAGAAGGCTTTCCAGGTGGGTCCGACCAGGTGGCTGCACAGGTAGGGTGCAGAGCCACTGTGGGTTGCTGCCAGGAGAGGTGAGCTGGCTCACAAGAGCAGAACAATGAGAGAAGAGGCAGCAAAGAAAAAGAATCAGACACCACAAGGAGATCATGGAAAAGTCAGTGTGCGCTCAAGGACTGCTAAGTGAGAGGCCTAGTGAGGGAAGCTGCTGAAGGCGCCATCCCGGGAGGGGCTCCTCATGGGCCAGAGGCACTCAGAGGGCTCCCCATCAGCCTGCAGGGCCCCAGGGCAGGACATGGATGGGCTGAGGAGTAAAGAGCAGTACTCTTGGAAAGGGGTCCAGATTTGCCACCCATGAGGGTCAGAACCTTAAGAAAATGAACTCCTTGCCGGGCATGGTGGCTCAAGCCTGTAATCCCAGCACTTTGGGAGGCCGAGACAGGCGGATCATGAGGTCAGGAGATCGAGACCATCCTGGCTAACCCGGTGAAACCCCGTCTCTACTAAAAAATACAAAAAACTAGCCGGGCAAGGTGGTGGGCGCCTGTAGTCCCAGCTGCTCGGGAGGCTGAGGCAGGAGAATGGCGTAAACCCGGGAGGCAGAGTTTGCAGTGAGCTGAGATCCGGCCACTGCACTCCAGCCTGAGCGACAGAGCGAGACTCCATCTCAAAAAGAAAAAAAAAAAGAAAATGAACTCCTTGCTTCTTCATTCTTAAAAAGAAATGGTCTGAGAGTAATGTGAGAATCATATGAGACACCCAGGCTGTGTGGTGGCACGATGTCGACCCACTGCAGCCTCAATCTCCCCAGGCTAAGGTGATACTCCCACCTCAGCCTTCCCAGTAGCTGGGACCACAGGTGTGCACGACCACACCCAGCTAAATTTTTTTTGGTACTTTTTGTAGGGATGGGGTTTCACCATGTTGCCCAGGCTGGTCTCAAACTCCTAGGCTCAAGGGATCCACCCACCTTGGCATCCCAAAGTGGTGAGATTACAGGCGTGAGCCACCACGCCTGGCCTGGCGGTCCTTTTTAAGTCACAGGGCTCTAAAAAGATTCATTTTGTACTGCATTGGGGTCTTGGAAGCCAGACAGTCCAGGGTTTGAATCTCGGGTTGGCTGTTTACATGCTCTGTGACTTTGGGTGAGGCGCTGCATTTCTCAGAGCCTCATTCCCTCATCTGTAAAATGGGTATGGTATCTTGGTCAGGGAGTGGTTAGGAAGATCACAGGAGATCAGGCATGCAGGGTCTTTAGAAGAGAGCTGGCATGAGGACACAGCAATAAACATCAGCTCACATTTTTCCAAAATCTGCTTTATCACCCACAGTATGTTAGACATTTTCCATGTCATTAAATATGGTGTCTTCATTTAAAAAAAAATATTTATTTATTTATTTATTTATTTATTTATTTATTTATTTATTTTGAGACAGGATCTTACTCTGTCTCCCAGGCTAGAATGCATGGCACAATCATGGCTTACTGCAGCCTTGAACTTGTGGGCTCAAGCAATTGTCCCGCCTTAGCCTCCCAAGTAGCTGGGACACAGGCACACACCACCATGCCTGGCTAATTAAAAATACTTTTTTTGGCCGGGCGCGGTGGCTCACACCTGTAATCCCAGCACTTTGGGAGGCCCAGACGGGTGCATCACCTGAGGTCAGGAGTTCAAGACCAGCCTGGCCAACATGGTGAAAGCCCATTTCTATTAAAAATACAAAAATTAGCCAGGCATGGTGGTGCACACCTGAAGTCCCAGCTGTTTGGGAGGCTGAGGCAGAAGAATTGCTTGAACCCTGGAGGTGGAGGTTGCAGTGAGCTGAGATTGTACCACTGCACTCCAGCCTGGGTAACAAGAGTGAAACTTCATCCCAAAAAACAAAACCAAACCAAACTTTTTTTTTTTTTTGATAGAGACAGGGTCTGCCCTATTGCCCAGGCTGACCTCAAACTCCTGGAATCAAACGATCCTCCCGCCTTGGCGTCCCAAAGTGCTGGGATTACAGCCATGAGCCACTACACCTGGCCTTTTAGTTTAGTTTTGTTTTAGAGACAAGATCTTTCTCTGTCACTCAGGCTGGCATGCAGTGACACATTCATGGCTCTCTGCTGCCTAGACCTACTAGGCTCAAGCCAACCTCCTGCCTCAGCCTCCCGAGTAGCTGGGACCACAGGTGCACACCACCACACCTGGCTAATTTTTAATTTTTTTTGTAGAGACAGGATCTCAATATGTTGCTCAGGCTGGCCTGAGCTCCTGAATTCAAGCGATTTTCCTGGCTTGGCATCCCAAAGTGCTGGGATTATAGGTGGTGAGCCATTTTGCCTGACCATGTATTCATTTTTTAATGGCATAGTGTTGCATTGTGTATGCTCTCTGACTTAGTTATCTAATCTCTTACTCATAGGAATAGTTTTTTTTTCCCCCAGTTCTTTGCTAAGCAGCAATTAATGTCTCTATTCATACTTTTAGGCATTTTTTAGTTTAGTTTTTTTTTTTTTTTTTTTTGAGACGGAGTCTCGCTCTGTTCCCAGACTGGGGTGCAGTGGTGCGATCTTGGCTCACTGCAACCTCCGCCTCCTGGGTTCAAGCAATTCTCGTGCCTCAGCCTCCCACATAGCTGGGACTACAGGTGCATGCCACCGTGCCCGGCTAATTTTTATATTTTTAGTACAGACAGGGTTTCACCATGTTGGCCAGGATGGTCTCGATCTCATGACCTCATGATCAGTCCGCCTCAGCCTCCCAAAGTGCTAGGATTACAGGCGTGAGGCAGTGCGTCTGGCCAGGTTTTTTTTGTTTTGTTTGTCGTTGTTGTTTTTTAGAATAGAGCCCTAAAATTAGAATTGCCAGGAGGCCAAACAGCTTCTCCCCTTAGATTCTCCCTGGCAGACCTGTTTGAAAAGGTATGCATTTTCCAAATGTTAATAGATATTACCAAATCAGAAGGAATCCAGATTTATAGATTTTGAAGCTAATACAGTTTGGGATGCCCTGTTTCTCAACAAGAAAAAAAACTCTTAAGTATCAGATTTTGTGCAAACTGAAGACTGATTTAGAATAAGAAAAGAATTTGCCACCAGTTGCTGCAAGCTTGAAGATTCTGTTTTGAGCTCTGTTTAAGCAATTTGTCAGAAATGCTGACAGATAAATGCTTCTTGATTTGCAGCCAGCCTTCCCTCTCCAATTTCCAGGCACGCCCAGCACTGGGGTGGTAGGTAGGGGCCAGGCAGGGGGGACATGCTGAAGTGTAAGTTTCTTAGGCTTCCTGCCTTTGTACTTACCATCTTCTAAAAATCTTATACCAATTTACATTCTGGTATATTTCTCCACATCCTTGCCAACATTCCATATAATCAATAACTTGTTTTTATGTTGAAATTCATAGCCATTTTATTAATCTTCTCTACTTGGGGAGTTTTATTTAGGCCCTATTGAATGCAGCATGATAATTTAGTGATCTAGCTTATCCAAAATAACCTCTCCCACTGATTGCATAAAGCCAGCAAGAACATGAACCTACTTGGGTTACAAGGATGAACTCTTATTTAGCTGCAACTGCTTTCTAGTACTGTCTGTGAATACTCTTTGACAAAAGTGCCTATCGTGGAAATTTGAAATTAAACATAGACTCCTCTAGAAAGACAGCAATCTTTGGTTTGGGTAGAGGATTACTGATTTGTTCTATTTTCTCTTCTTGTAATGTTTCATTTATTACAGTATCAGACAGGTTGAATTATTTTATATCTATATATAATTTTTGGAATAGCAGCTTTTTGGCCCCAGTGGTATAATAATTTAGATAAATGATCAAAAGGAATTAAGTTTGAAATATCAGCCACTGGCTGGGCATGGTGGCTCACACCTATAATCCCAGCACTTTTGGAGGCCAAGATGGGCGGATCACTTGAGGTCAGGAGTTTAAGACTAGCCTGGCCAACATGGCAAAACCCTATCTCTACTAAAAATACAAAAAAATTAGCCGGGCGTGGTGGTGCATGCTTGTAGTCCCAGCTACTCTGGAGGCTGAGGCAGAAGAATTGTTTGAACCAGGGAGGTGGAAGTTGCAGTGAGCTGAGATCCCACCACTGCACTCCAGCCTGGTGACAGTGCGAGACTCCGGCTCAAAAAAAAAAAAAAAAAAAAAAAAAAAAGAATAGGAAATATCAGCCGCTAAATGATCAGAGACTATATATCTTCCCCAGCCCCTGACTTTCTCTCTCTCTCTCTATCTACACACACACACACACCCACGCACACACTTTTGCCACCATTTGAAAATAAGTTGTAGGCATCCTAAAATCCATATTTTTCATCTTTGCTTATCTCCTGGGGAACTAATGCCTCATGGTTGTCTTTCCTTGGTCTGTGATGTGGGCACCTCCTCCTATGCTTACTGGCCATTTGTCTTCCATCTTCTGTGACTTTGTGGCAGATTTGGCCATTATTATCTTCTGTGTGTGTCACTTGGTCTGTTTTAGTGGAAAAATGTTAGCAATTAGATAATGTGGCTTTTAAGAGACTGGGGCTCACTCTGTTGCCCAGGCTGGAGTACTGTGGCATGATCATAGCTCACTGCAACCTTTAAGTCCTGGGCTCAAGTTATCCTCCTGCCTCAGCCTCCTGAATAGTTGAGACCACAGGTGCACGCCACTACCCCTGGCTAATTTTTAATTTTTTTTTTATAGAGACAGGATCTTACTGCGTTGCCCAGGCTGGTCTTGAACTCCTGGACTCAGCGAATCCTCCTGCCTGGCCCTCCCAAAGTGTTGAGATTATAGGCATGAGCTACCATGCCTGACTTACATGAGGTTGTCAATTAACCTTTTTAGCAGCATCTTGGACCAGTTGCTTAACTTTTTCATCTCAGTGTTCTCCATCTTTAAAACAGGAATAAAAGTCCTTATCTCCCACAAATTGCTGGGACAATTTGCCTCGAAAACCTGTATGATTGCATTACAGAGGAGATACTCAGTGTTCTTTTTCTCTTCTGTTCAGATACCCTGCAGATTTACCCATCTCTCCCTTCCCCTCTGAGAGTGCTTATCTTTTTCATAAAGCAGAATCATTACATCCCCGACTTGTCATCAAAACTGTCTACAGGCTGGGCATGGTGGCTGGCGTCTGTAATCCCAACACTTTGGGAGGCCAAGGCAGGAAGATTGCTTGAGCTCAGCAGGTCAAGATGAGCCTGGGCAACATAGGGAGACATTCTGACTCCACAAAAAAAATTTTTTTTTGATCATCTAGGTCTGCTGGTCCATGTCTGTTGTCCCAGCTACTCAGGAGACTGGGATAGGAGGATCGCTTGAAATTAGGAGGTCAAGGCTGCAGTGAGCTGTGATCATGCCACTGCACTCCAGCCTATGCTTCAGAGCAAGACCTCATCTCTTAAAAAAAAAAAAAAAAATTGTAAACCTGCCCTTTGGATCTTGCTGGAGCCTTGCATTCAGTAAACCATATTCTAAATGAGCAACTCTGTGTCATCAGCTGCTCTGTGCTCTGAACCTGTAGAACATGCATCCACATCTGAAACAGGTTGGCAGGGCTAACAGTCACATTCTACCATGACTGTCCAGAAAACACATCCTCAGGAAGGAAAAGCCCACGACATTCAACATTAGGACTGTTTATTTTCTTGAGTAATTTCTAAGACAGAGATCATGAACAGATGTGTTTTCTTGCTTGCCCAGTTTTATTAATGTATATATTTTGCACAGACGTGCTATATGCTGCTTTTATTTTTCTGACAGAATGTTAAATGGGTACTGTAATGTTGCTAGATTTAGTTTATTAATTATGACTATATTGGCAGTAGTTTAAGCCCTAGAAGGTTTTTTTTTTAAACTTCATGTTGAAATATATGACAGATTCAGAAAAGTACACTTTTTTTTTTTTTTTTTTTGAGACAATCTTGGCTCACTGCAATCTCCGCCTCCCGGGTTCAAGCGATTCTCCTGCCTCAGCCTCCCAAGTAGCTGGGATTACAGGCACGTGCCACCATGCCTGGTTACTTTTTGTATTTTTAGTAGAGAGGGGTTTCACCATGTTGGTCAGGCTGATCTCGAACACCTGACCTCAAGTGACCCACCCACCTCGGCCTCCCAAAGCCACCACACCCAGCCAGAAAAGTACACATATTTTAAGGCCCACTTGATCCACTTTTGATAAACTGAACACACCCATGTAACCAGCACTCAAATCAAGACACAGAACATGACCAGAAACCAGGAGTTCCCTCGTGACCTCTTTAAGTCACTGACCCTCACCAACTGACCACTCTCCTGACTTCTAACAGCATAGATTAGTTTTGCCTATTTTGTACATATAAATGGAATTAGACAGTACACCTTTTAAAATCTGGCTTCTTTCATTGAACATTATTTTTATGAGATTCATTCAGATCACTGGGCATAATCATAGTTTCTTTGCTCTCATTACTGTATAATTACAAATAAGTCACCACTTATTGATCTATTCCATTGCTGATGGACATTTAGGTATTTTGAATATTGGAAATGATACAAATAACCTAGTACCTGTCTTTTGGTGAGCACATGTTTGATTTCTATTGGATATATACCTAGGAGTAGACATTATTTTTTAAGTGTACATTCAGTGGCTTATGGTATATTCATAGATATGTGTAACCATCACTATGGTCAATTTTAGAACATTTTCATCACCTCACAGTGTTACCCTATGCCCTTGTAGCTATTATCTCTCTGTCTCCCCATCCCTCCCAGCCCTAAGCAACCACTTAATCTGTTTTCTGTCTCTATAGAATTACCTATTCTGGACATTTCATATATATGGAGTCACATTGTCCTGTATGATCAAAATAAGGATGGCCAGGCATGGTGGCTCCCTCTTGCAATCTCAGCACTTTGGGAGGTTGACACAGGTAGATCACTTGAGCTCAGGAGTTCAAGAACAGCCTGGGCAACATGGCGAAACCCAGTCTCTACCAAAAGTACAAAAATTAGTCAGATATGATGGTGCATGCTTAGAGTCCCAGCTACTCGGCAGAGTTGGGACAGGAGGATCTCTTGGGACCCAGAGACAGAGGTTGTAGTGAGCTGAGATCACGCCACTGCACTCCAGCCTGGGCCACAGCGTGAGACTCTGTCTCAATAATGAAATGATCAAAGTATGATTTCACGAGTCACACAGTTTATTGCCATACAAAGAGATTTTTTTTTTCTTTTTTTGTTCACAGTGCTTAAAGCGGGGAGAATAAGAAAACAAATCTCACAGGGAATACACTCAATAGAGGAGCTCCCTTAGCCATATAGTGAGTGAGTTCCAGTCTGTTAGAGTCCAGTTATTAAAGTCTAACTGCCCGCTTAGGATGAAAGCAAGCCTCTGTGGAAAGTAGTCTAACTGAAGCTTGAGGCGTACGTTTATAGGAGAGATTCTCAGCTAGATGGCTTGACCATGCTAGAGGGTGTACCGGAGTTGGGTGAAGCTTTGGAAATTAGCTTAAAGGCTAATAGAGTGTGGCCTTAGCTCAGCCTGAGCTTTCACTCTTCTGAGAAGCTCTCAGACAGAGTGTAGCCATGCCACAGCCCAAGGTCTCAAAGTGTCTGTCAAACTCTTGGGTTTATATGTACAGTCCGGCGTTGCTTAACAATGGGAACACATTGTGAGAAATACATCAGATGATTTTGTCGTTGTGCAAACATCAAGTGCACTTACACAAACCTAGATGGTAGAGCCTATTACACACCTAGGCTATGTGGTAGAGCCTGTTGCTCCCAGGCTGCAAACCTGTACAAATTGTCACTGTCCTAAAGACTGTAGGCAGTTGTAACACAGGGGTAAGTATTCATGTATCTGAACATAGCTAAACATAGAAAAGATATAGTCAAAATATGGTATTACAGTATAATCTTATGGGACTGCTGTCATATATGCCATCCATCATAAGCCAAAATGTCATTTTGCAGTGCATGACTGTATTTTAGAGTCCAGTAGTTGAAGTCAATAGCTCACACATGGGGTCTCATAAGGTGTGATGGTGTCACATTCTCAAGGGGAGAGGAGTACACTCTATGTTCTTGTCACAGCAAAACATGTCACTCCCATAGCAAATGTCAACATAAGTAACAAACAGAAAAAAAATCTTCAAGTATAATGAGTTTAATTGGGAATAAGCATTGCAATGAGGAATATGCACACCACAGTAAACTATGGGCATATTCATGGGGGTAAAGGAAGACAAGGATTTTTAAAGATAAAATGAGGGTTACATTTGTTGTCTTGAAACAATTATCCTCGGCCAGAAGGATCAAAAACAAGGGCGGCATCTGTCCAGGGCTGGACAGGTAGTCGCTGGTCAAATGTCTTCACAGAAGTATTTTTTGTGTGTGTAAGATTGAGGTGGCCTTTGTGCAAGGTTGTGGTTTTGGCAAAGTCTCTTGTGATATCTTTTGTTATCAGGTAGTCATGCACCGGAACCCTCCCTGCATGTTCTTACCTGGCTCCATTTTGTCAAGGTTTGACACAAGTGACTCCATTTTGATTCTAGCAACTTTTTCACAAACTATGTATGTATTTGGAATTATTTCAAAGTTGTATAACATATACAATATGTAGTTTTGTTGTTGTTGTTGTTGTTTTGAAGACGGAGTCTCGCTCTGTCGCCCAGGCTGGAGTGCAGCGGTGCGATCTGGGCTCACTGCAACTTCCGCCTCCTGGGTTTAAGCCATTCTCCTGCCTCAGTCTCCCGAGTAGCTGGGACTACAGGCGCCCACCACAAAGGCCGGCTAATTTTTGTATTTTTAGTAGAGACAGGGTTTCATCATGTTGCCCAGGGTGTTCTCCAACTCCTGAGCTCAGGCACTCTGCCTGCCTCAGCCTCCCAAAGTGCTAGGATTACAGGCATGAGCCACCACGCCTGGCCCAATATGTCATCTTTTGTTACTGGCTTCTTTCACTTATAAATGTTTTCAAGGTTCCACCATGTTGTAACATGTATCAGTACTTCATTTCCTTTTTAAAAATTTCTTTATTGTAGTAAAATACACATAACATACAATTTACCATCTTAACCATTGAAGTTTGCAGTTTAGTGGCATTAAGTACAGTACACTCACACTTTTGTGCAAACATCAGCACCACCCACCTCCAGAACTTGTTCATCTTTCCCAACTGAAATTCTGTACCCGTTAAACGATAAGTTCCCATTGCCCCCTCCCCAGCCCCCAGCAAGCACCATTCTACTCCTAGACAGCTTTTCCCTTCAGTTTCTTTCCTCTTTCACTTAATAAATGAGAGGGTCCATTGCTGACAAATGGGATTGCTTCTCTAAGTGGAGGCCTTCTTGCATATATGCAATTGAGTTTATCCTAAAAAAGAGTAACAGAAAATGTGGTTGTAGAAAGACAAGAGGTGGAGACACAAACTGGCTGAGGGTTTTCATATTGGGTGTCCTATCCATAGGCCATAGCAGCCCCACTGCAGATCTGCCCGATTCTTTGGCATCAAGACGTTGATCCAGCTCACGCCTCTAATCCCAGCACACTGGAAGGCCGAGGCAGGTGGATCACTTGAGGTCAAGAGTTTGAGACCAGCCTGGCCAACATGGTGAAACCCCATCTCTACCAAAAAATACAAAAATTGGCCAGGTATAGTGGCACATACTTCTAATCCCAGCTACTTAGGAGGCTGAGGTGGGAGAGTTCCTTGAACCCAGGAGGCAGAAGCTGCAGTGAGCCAAGATCATGCCACTGTACTCTAGCCTGGGAGATAGGGTGACACCCTGTCTCAAAAAAAAAAAAAAAAAAAAAAAAGGTGATCCTGCAAGCCATTTCCATGTTGTGGATTTGCTGGCAGATTTCAGAGCTTTCCTGCTGTCACTGTCAGCATAGCTTCTCATAATACTACCAACACTTAATGTTCTTAATGAGTTCATCCACGGTGAGGACTCTGTTTAGGGTCCTGTATGTGCCTTCCACATTCCCTTCCTGTGCCATCATAGTCCTGGCAATGAACTTCAGGTTTTAAATCCATGAGCTTGGATCTAAGTCTCCACTCTGCCAAGCCTGATGTTCCACACCCAGATGACCCCTGTAATCCAAGTAATAGATTCCATTGTATGGACGGATATGCCACATTCTGTTTATCCATTCATCTGTTGCTGGACATTTGGTTTGTTTCCACCTTTTGGGTATTGTGAATAGTGCTGCTGTAAACATTCATGTACGAGTTTTTGTTTGCTTTGTTTGAGACAGAGTTGCACTCTGTCACCCAGGCCGGTGTGTAGTGGTGTGATGGTAGCTCGCTGTAGCCTCGACCTCTCAGGCTCAAGTGATCCTTCCACCTAGGCCTCCAGAGTAGCTGGGACTACAGGTGTGTACCACCATGCCCAGCTAATTTTTAATTTTTTTTTTGTAGAGATGGAATCTCACTATGTTGCCCAGGCTAGTCTCAAACTCCTGGGCTCAAGCGATCCTCCCACCTTGGCTGCAGAGAGTACTGGGCTTACAGGCATGAGCCACTGTGCCTGGCCCAAGTTTTTGTTTGAACACATGTTTTCAGTTCTTTTGGGCATATATTATAACTAGGAATGGAATTGCTGGGTTATATGCTAATTCTGTATTTAACTTTTTGAAGAGCCACCACGCTGTTTTCCAGGCAGCTGAATCATTTTACATTCCCACCAGCAATATACAAGGATTACAATGTCTTCACATGCTTGCCAACACATATTTTGTTTTCTGATTTTTTTTTTTTTTTTTTTTTGAGACAGAGTTTTGCTCTTGTCAACCAGGATGGAGTGCAAATGGCACAATCTTGGCTCATTGCAACCTCCGCCTTTCGGGTTCACGCGATTCTCCTGCCTCAGCCTCCCAAGTAGCTGGGATTACAGGCACCCGTGACCACAGCCGGCTAATTTTTGTATTTTTAGTAGAGACAAGATTTCATCATATTGGTCAGGCTGACCTCGAACTCCTGACCTCCAGTGATCTGCTCGCCTTGGCCTCCCAAAGTGCTGGGATTATAGGCATGAGCCACCGCGCCCAGCGCTTGATTTTATTTTGTTTTTTGCCTTCCGGGTGAGCATGATGTGGTACCTCATTGTGGTTTTAATTTGCGTTTCATCTGCTTGTTAGCCATTCATAGATTACCTTCAGCAAGATGTCTACTATTTTTTAATTGAGTCATTATGTGCATTATTTTTAATTCATTCATTTGGTCATTCATTTGAGCACCTCTTATGTTCCTGGCACTCAGGCACTTGGGATAAAGCAGTGAACACGTTAGTTGCCAACACTGAAAAGTCAGGAGAATTCTTAAAAAATAAAAAATAAAATTTCTCGTTCCTGACTTCTCTACTCAGATCCGGGCCTGAGTTCTCAGGAGCCAGCCTACTGCCGGCACCTTTAAGGTGGCGCTGTGCTTTGTTTCTTCAAGGCTCTTATCAGGCCTCAGTCCCACCTGGGCCCTGAGAGCCTTGGGTTTTACAATACCCATGCTAAGTAGCTGATGCGTCTCCAAGTAGTTACTTTAGTTCTGAGTTGAGAACAACTGGCACCGCTGTTTTTCCTCTAACTCCTTAAGCTTCCCATGTCGCATTGAAAAAATAATCCTAAGACCAAATCCCTTTAAGAATAGAAGTTGGGATACCGTGGCTCATACCTGTAGTCCCAGCTACTTGGGAGGCTAAGATGGGAAAGTCTCTTAAGCCTGAGAGTTTGAGGCTTCAGTGAGCGGTAATTGTGCCACTGCACTACAGCCTGGGTGACATAGTGAGTCTCAAAACAAAACGAAACAATAGAAAAAGAAGTGTCGGGTTGAGGGGTGCAGTTGGGGGAGGGAGAGCATCAGGGTAAATAGCTAATGCACGCAGGGCTTAATACCTAGGTGACAGGTTGATAGGTGCAGCAAACTACCATGGCAAATGTTTACCTATGTAACAAACCTGCATGTTCTACACAGGTATCCCAAAACTTAAAATAAAATTAAAAAAAAAAGAAAGAGAAAGAAGTGGCCACCCTTTATGCCCCAGGCATTTGGGGTGTGGGCAAGGAAGGAGAATTGGTTTGTTTATGCTCCCTCTTTCTAAATGATGGGTGGTTCCTGTGTTTATGAGCACATTGCATTGATATGAGTTTGTAGAACTCTTAATTCCTTGGAAGAGCCGCCTGTTTCCAACTCAACCCTGCCCTACCCTGGCCCCAGTTTCTTGGGATCAGTTAGTAGAAATTGCGGAGGTTATATTATCTCTGATGATCAGATAGGATATAAATTCCAAACCAGAAGGAACAGGAATTGCCTATGCCCACTCCTTTCTCCCAGATCTGAGGGTGGAGCACAGGCAGGCATGGCTGTAACGTTGAGGCGGTTGCACCGTGTCCTCTGCTCCTGGCTCAGGTGTTCATCAGTCACATGGGCCACTTGATCTCTTTGCACTTCAGCTTCTTTACCTGTAGAAAGGGAGTTCATGATTCTCACCTGCATTAAAAAAAATTTTTTTTTTTTTAATTTTGAGACGGAGTTTCGCTCTGTGGCCCAGGCTGGAGTGCAGTGGCACAATCTTGGCTCACTGCAACCTCCACCTCCTGGGTTCAAGTGATTCTCCTGCCTCAGCCTCCTGAGTAGCTGGGATTACAGGCACACACTACTACACCTGGCTAATTTTTTGTATTTTTAGTAGAGACGGGGTTTCACCATGTTGGCCAGGATGGTCTCAAACTCCTGACCTCAGGTGATCCACCCACCTCGGCCTCCCAAAGTGCTGGGATTACAGGCATGAGCCACCGCACCTACAGGATTATATTAGTGTATCTCGAAGAAACCCAAACTGAGAGTGACTGAAAGAAGATGGGGGCAAGGGAATGGTTGTGTGTCCTGACTATTATCAATATCAATATCCTGGCTACAATATTGTACTATAGTTTTGCAAGATGTTAACATTGGGAAAATTTGAATATTGATGGTGAAGAGTGCATGAGATATTTCTGTATTGTTTCTTTTTTGTAGTTTTTTGTGGTTATTATTATTATTTTGAGACAGGCTCTTGCTCTGTTGCCCAGGCTGGAGTGCAGTGGGCATGATCAACCTTGAACTCCTAGGCTCAAGAGATCCTCCTGCCTCAGCGTCCCAAGTAGCTAGGAGTACAGGTGCACGCTACTATTCCCAGCTAATTAAAAGAAAAAAAAATTGCCCGTGTGGGCAACATGGCAAAACCTCATCTCTACAAAATATACAAAAAAATAGCCAGCCATGGGGTCATGCACTTGTAGTCCCAGCTACACAGGAGGCTGAGATGGGAGAATCACACAAGCCCAGGAGGTCCAGGCTGCAGTCAGTGAACCATGACTACACCACTGCCCTTGAGCCTGGGCGAAAGAACTGTCTCAAATTTTTTTTTTGTTCTTGTTTTTGTTTTTTTAGAGACAGGGTCTTGCTCTGTTGCCCAAGCTGGTCTCAAACTCCTGGGCTTGAGCAATTCCTCTGCTTTGACCTTCCAAAGTGCTGGGATTACAGGCATGAGCCACCGTACCTGGCCTCGATATTATTTCTTACATCTGCATATGAATCTACAAATATCTCAAAATCAATAATTTAATTTTCAAAAGCGAAAAAAGAAAAAAGAAAGGAGATGGGACTTTCTTTATCTGGGAGACAGCCAGTCTGTGACTGGTGTGGTAACTCCTGCTGTCCAGGCGCCAGGCTCCTCTCTTATTGCTGTGTGGTGCCCAAAATCACTATGTGGTCTAAAATGCTACCATTATTTTCCTGTCACAAGCAGCATTCCAGCCTGAGGAAGAAAAAAAAGAGAAGATGTCCCTTCCTTTGAAAGTTTCTTCTCCGAAGTTGCACACACTACCCCTCTTTAAACTCCACTGGCCCAAACCTCACCATCTGGCCAGACCGGCTGCTGGGAAAGCTTGGAAACCTGGTCTTTATTTCACACAGTGTGGCCAGCTAGATGTCTGAGTCTGTGTCGTGAGAGAAGGACCTGTTGGGGTTTCTGTCACACCACCTGTCAGAGCTGCTGTGAAGACACAGGAAAAAACACATAGAAGAAAGACGCAGGAGAAAGCCAATTGAACGGAATTTTTTCTTTTTTCTTTTTTTTTTGTCCCATAAATCAGCCTGTTGATTTCCCAACTAGAATTTCCAGGAGACCACTGTTTGGTCTGAAAACCATGGTGAATAATGGAGAACCAAGTTCCAAACCAAATGGGACTCCTGAGGCCGGGCGCGGTGGCTCAAGCCTGTAATCCCAGCATTTTGGGAGGCCGAGACGGGCGGATCACGAGGTCAGGAGATGGAGACCATCCTGGCTAACACGGTGAAACCCTGTCTCTACTAAAAAAAAAAAAATACAAAAAACTAGCCGGGTGAGGTGGCGGGCGCCTGTAGTCCCAGCTACGCGGGAGTCTGAGGCAGAAGAATGGCGTGAACCCGGGAGGCGGAGCTTGTAGTGAGCCGAGATCCGGCCACTGCACTCCAGCCTGGGCGACAGAGCGAGACTCCGTCTCAAAAAAAAAACAAAAAACAAAAAACACCAAAAAAAAAAAAAAAACCCCACCAAATGGGACTCCTGGTCATTGTGAGAATAGGAGGATGCTTGTTAGGAGGCTGAACACCTGCCGTCCAGGCTGGAGTGCAATGGCACCATCTTGGCTCACTGCAACCCCTGCCTCCCGGATTCAAGAGATTTTCCTGCCTCAGCCTCCCAGGTAGCTGGGACTACAGGTGTGCACCACCACACCTGGTTTATTTTTGTATTTTTAGTAGAGATGGGGTTTCACCCTGTTGGCCTGGCTGGTCTCAAACTCCTGACCTCAGGTGATCCATCCGCCTCGGCCTCCCGAAGTGCTGGGATTATAGATGTGAGCCACCATGCCTGGCCAGTTCCCAGACTTTATAGGTGGGGAAGGTGAGCTCTAGAAAGGAGAAATTCTGTGTCTTAATTTGAATTCCCCTGAGAACAAGGACTTGGGTGCAGGTAGTTTATTTTGGAGAGTGATCCTAGGAAGTGGAGATAGGAGGTAGAGAGAGCAAACAGGGAGTGGGGAAGCCGATGAGGGGATGTTGTTAATATCATCACCCTAGGCAACAAGAGCTTCATTCACCTGGACCTCTGAGAAGGTACAGATACCTCCCAGAAAAGGGGAGACTTGGAGCTCCAGCCCCATGGGGTTGACTGCTGTGCCTAGAGGCATGAGCTCCTCTTCCAGTCTGGGCTGGCCTGCAGAACCAGGGACTCCCACATTGAGGAAGTTCCTGTAGCTAAAATCAAGGGTGGGCGGAGGAGCTGTGATATGAGACACCCGTCACCCACCCAGCCAGCGGCACACCTGCAATGAGACCTGGGATCCCCGACTCCCTGGCCTGGTGCGTTCTCCTCCCGTCCCCTGAGCTTCAGAGCATCAACAGTGTTCCTCCTTCCCTGTGATGCTTGTCCTCACCTCCCAGGTGAGGAGTCTAAGAAAACAGCCTTTCCATCAGCCCCTGTCGTGATAGACCCTCCAGTGGGATGGCAGCGGCTGCCTCGCCCATTTACAGGGCAACCCAGTTTTGCTCCCTGCTGCCCTGAAATTTGTTCCTCCCGGAAATTGTCCCTCACAAGGCATGAGCAGTCAATCAATAGAAGATATACGTGGTCTTCCTAGCACAACAGCTGCAGAATGAGCTGTGAAGTGCCCCATCAGGAGTCCTGAACAGCTTCAAACGTTTCCCCTCTAGTAACTGCCTGACACGCCCCAACCCCAATAATCATTGTGCATTTAACTTAGGGGTTGCCTCACCCTTGGGAGATCCAAACCCCTAGTCTGACTTCCTGTCCTTCATGGAGGAGAAGGCTCTCGTCCCCAGCGTACTACTCAGTTTCTACTCAGGGCCAGTGACCTGGAGCCTTGGCACAGAAAGCCTGGAGAGAGAAGCTGAGGTAAATCACACTGCTTTGGCCAAGCAGACAGGTGACCTGTGAGAGGTGGGAACAGCCTCATCCTGAACACTACACCCTGTGATATAAAGGTACCTGGTGGCTGGGCGCAGTGGCTCATGCCAGTAATCCCAGCACTTTGGGAGGCCGAGGCGGGCGGATCACCTGAGGTCGGGAGTTCAAGACCAGCCTGACCAACATGGAGAAACCCTGTCTCTACTGAAAATACAAAATTAGCCAGGCGTGGTGGTGTGTGCCTGTAATCCCAGGTACTCGGGAGGCTGAGGCAGGAGAATCGTTTGAACCCAGGAGGCAGAGGTCGTGGTGAGCCAAGATCATGCCATTGCACTCCAGCTTGGCAACGAGAGCAAAACTCTGTCTCAAAAAAAAAAAAAAAAGTGCCTGGTGGCCGGGTGCAGTGGCTCACACCTGTAATTCCAGGACTTTGGGATGCCAAGGTGGGAGAAACTTGAGCCCAGGAGTTCGAGACCAATCCTGGCAACATAGTAAGACTCCATCTCTACCAAAAAATAAAAATAAAAATAAAAATTAGCTGGGTGTGGTGGCACACATCTGTAGTCCCAGCTACTTGGGAGGCTGAGGTGGGAGGACTGCTTGAGTTTGGGAGGTCGAGGCTTCAGTGAGCCATGGTTGCACCGCTGCACTCTAGCCAGGATGACAAAGTGAGATCCTTTCTCAAAAACAAACAGACAAACAAACAATGAAAAAAAACAAAAGAAAAAAAAGACCCCTGGGAAGTCCAGGTGTCACACCCTATTCCCAGGACTGCGTGTCCTCACTGGCCTGCTCTAGGTACCAGTTTCTGAGCTGTTACTCAGACCTAGGTGGGAATGTGAACAGAGCAAATTCTGTTCCCATAGAAGGTGTGCTCTGGTTTCCAGACCTTCCAGGCCATCATTGGATATGTGCTCGGCCTGGTGGACTCCAGGTATAGGCTCCAGGGGCCCCCTATGCTGAGGACCACACTCTTGCAGGAGGATGTGGAGGTTTGGAGGGACATGCAGCATCTTCCTTCATCAGTAGGGGGATGGGAAGAGGACCAATTTTCCACTCTAGGCCTTGGCAGATCTCAGTAGACCCTGAGGACCCACAGATTTCATAGACATGTGGAATTGAGTGAAATTACAAGGGTGAGAACCAGGAGGAGCTGAGGTTGGTAGTTGAGATGTGGGGAGTGTGGGGAAAGAAAGCCCACTCTTGTCCCATGTATCCCTGGAGAGAGAGTAGGTTATCTTCCTTTTGTTCTCTTCCTTACTGAATAGTCTTAATCCGAGAGTTGAAATGATTTGTTTACATACCTTTCTCTTCCTACCACACTGTGACTATTTAGAGGGCTGGGAGCAGTGTCTTATCCATCCCTGTATCCCTAGCACCTGGCACAGGGCTGGCACACAGTAGGTGCTCACTAAAGCTTGCTTGAATAGATGAGTCAAAGACGGTTGGGGTGGCTTAGATTGCCAAGAGAGTGGTTGTCAAAGTGTGGTTCATAGAATCCTTCTCATCCAGGCCCACTTCAGAATCACATGGGATTCTGTTAAAAATTCAGATTCCCCCGTCCACTCCCCAGAAGCTCTGCAATGAGTAGGCATTGCAGGGACCCAGGAATTTGCATTCTTTGTGAGATCCTGAGATGATTCCGAAGCAGATCTCCATGGACCACATCCTGAAAAACTGTCCCTTGGAGGAGGGAGTGACACTGGTTGAGAAGGTTCCTTCTGATGTCTCTGGAGGGATAAGGGAGGGATCAGCCCATAAACACAGATCCTGGTTCCAACATCCATCCATCCCTCTTCACTTCATAAATGATGTGGGTCCATTTGGGCCCATGGGTGGAGAAAGCCCCAACCCCGGAACCTGGAGTATGGGACTCTCCTCATTCTTCCAGGCCGAATGTCCTCTGCTCTGGGCCCTTTGGTTTCAGCTGGGTTCAAGTTCCAGTCACTCCTCCCATTCTCACAGCACTCCCTCTCATTTTCTGTGCTCCAGCCACAGAGACAAGCTCTCCTCTGCCGGAAATGCCCTCCTCTCCCTTCTCTGATGATGAACACTTCCTCACCCTTCAGCTCTCAGCTTAGGCATAACTTTCTTAAGGGAGTTTTCCTTGAAGCTCCAGGTGATCCCAGATTCCCTCTTACAGGTGCTCCTAGGACCATGGTCCCTTCCTTATCTCAGCTTTCTAAACATACATTCATCATTACTAAGGTTGACTGCACTCCTCTCTTTCCGACCAGACCCTTAGCTCTGCAAGGACAGGGACTGTTTTTGGTTATGTTCATTTTTTAGCATTGGGCCTTCTCTGTGGTGGGTGTTTACTAAATATTTGTTGGAGGAATAAATGTTGGCTAATTACTCTGTAGGGCTGAGGAGGCCATAGTGTGGGTGGCCCCAGGGCCCAGGTCTAAGAGAGGCTACCTTAACCCAGCTTTGAGGGAACAGAGAATGGGCCTCAGATGGGCTGGGGGTCTCCCCCCATAGTCTGCCTCATGGCTCCCATTTCCTGATTTTCTAGGCTGTTCCCACCCACAAAGAGCTAATATGTCTAATTTCCCCAGAGACAGGGAGCTTCTTAGAGGAAGGACTGTGGCTTATTCTATCTCTAGTCCTAGCATAGTACTTGGCACATACGGGTGCTCACTGAATGTGTGTTGAATGCATGGTCGATAAATGCCATGAATGGACGGTAAAATGCCTGTCGATTACAGAGCACTTCAGCATTCCCAGAGCACTTTTGCAGGCCTGTTCACACTTGAACCTCATGCCCCCCTATGGAATAGGCAAGGCAGTCTGTTCATCCCCTTCTAGCCAAAGAGTAAACAGATAACTTGCCAGGTCTCACTGGGTTTTGTTGGTTTGTTGTTTGAGACAGGGACTCTGCCTGTCACCCAGGCTCGAGTGCAGTGGTGCAACCATGACTCACTGCAACCTCTGCCTCCCAGGCTCGGGTGATCTTCCCCCCTCAACCTCCAGAGTAGCTGGGACTACAGGCATGCGCCACCATACCTGGTTAATTGTTAAAAATGTTTCATAGAGACAGGGTTTCCCTATATTGCCCAGGCTGGTCTCGAACTCCTGGGCTCAGGCGATCCTCCTGCTGCAGCCTCCCAAAGTGCTGGCATTACTTTACAGGTGTGAGCAACCGTGCCCGGCTCAGGTGCCACAGTTAATAAAAGGTGGGGAAAGTTCAGTGGAGCATAATGGAAGTGCAGGTTCTCCTCCAGCTTGGCGTGCCCTTACTTGGGGGTCGTTTCTTACCTGGCAGGGCTGGGAGGAGATGGGTAGTTCCTGAAAGGCTGATGGAGAAAAGTGGGGAGTAGGTTACTACTCCCGTGACTGCCCAGACCTCTACCCAGACCTGTTTCCACCTGTGCCCTGAGATGGATAGGCAGCCACATGTGAGAGGTGAAGAGTCCCGGTCCCAGACTAGAACCCGAGCCAGGTCCCGAGCTGGCTGCTTCCTCCACTTGACATCCTCTCAGTACTCTCAGGCTCTTGGTGCCCCTTGCTTGTCTGACATCTGGCCCCTTTTCCTTAACTGGCTGCTTTCAGCCAGCTTCTTAATTCCCTGGAGACCGAAACTGCCTGCCTTGTGACATCATCTGAGAGTGGGAGCTGGAGCCCAGGTGCCATTTGGCGTATAGGGGCTTTCTTCTTCATCTGCAGGTGCCCAGGATCTGGTAGCACCTGGCGCTGGACACCTACAGGCCTGTGGAATAACAGGGGCCTCCCAGCTGCCTCTCTTAGGGCCTCCATCTGCCCTCTCCTTTATTCCTTTCCTATTCTGTCTTTGGCTTTCAGGCCCTCAGGAGAAAAACTGGCCCACTAAGGAGCCTAAAATCCTAAGGCCTTGGATTCCAGCCCTGGGTCCAGGCACAGCTTCCCTGGTTCCTTAGGAAGGACCCCAGTGACCTGTTTATTCTCCAGGAGGCAGGGCCTGGGGGCGAAGGCGTGGTCCTGCTTTGTAAGATCTGTCTGCGCAGGCAGGCTCTCCCGGGCTTCGCTAGGGCATCTCACCTTTCCCCAGAAGGTGAAGGAGGGCCCTTTGCTCCAGATTGGTGTAACCTTGTCCCTGTCCTGCTGCCTTGGGATTAGGCTTGAGGCTGGGAAAAGGGTCTGGGGGATTTTAGGCTTACGGGAAGATCTGGAGAAAACCTAGTGGTTTCTAACATGTTGTCAGCAGCCTACCCCCTGGCTTGACTGGGTGTGCCATGCCCTTGGTTCCAGGGAGGCTGATCTGGGACAGTGAAACTCATAGCTCCTCTCCCTACAGTTCCAGAGAGGTGGATCGCATGGTTCCCCTGCCCGTTGGAGGCCTCAGCTACGTTCAAGGGTGCACCAAAAACCATCTTCTCAGCAAGACTGTGGGCCGGTGCCTGGAGGCCACAGCACAGAGGGTCCCGGAACGAGAGGCCTTGGTCGACCTCCATGAAAACGTCAGGTTGACCTTTGCCCAACTCAAGGAGGAGGTGGGTCCTGACCTGGAAACCTCAAAGTGGGCAGGTGCTAGTTCCCAAGCTGCCCTGGCTGAGCAGAACCAGGAGCGTGGGCACCTGGCTATGGGGCAGTGTGCTAGGGCTGCCAGAGAACCCCAAGGGATGGCAGGAGAAGGAGACAGGACTGAGGCACAGGGGGTCCAACACCTCCTGTATCAGCAGCTCCTGGAGCACTTGTTAACTATGCAGGCTCCAGGGCAGACCCACTGAGGCTGGGAATCTGCCTGTCCTTTTGTCCCCAGTGATTGTGATGAGAACTCCCGGGCTAAGGGCTGACTGAGGGTGGGCGTCTTGGGCCCCTTCCTGCTTGCCCCATCTCACCCCTTGTGCCCCATCTTTTACACCAGGTGGACAAAGCTGCTTCTGGCCTCCTGAGCATTGGTCTCTGCAAGGGTGACCGGCTGGGCATGTGGGGACCTAACTCCTATGCGTGGGTGCTCATACAGTTGGCCACTGCCCAGGCGGGCATCATTCTGGTAAGGAGGGGCTTGCTTGGCACAGCTGGGTGTACGTGGGGGAACATCATTCAAGGGGAGTCCCTCAGGCCCTCAGCCCCCAGGACCAAACCAGTGCCTGATTGGTTTCAAACCAGGTTGTGCTTTCTCCTGAGGCCCACCAAGGAGGCCTCCGGGAGTCAGGGGGTGTAGAGTGCTGCCTCTATGCCTCCTGGGGGTAGAGGGGCAGCAGGAGGGACAGGGTCTGCCCAGAATACTGATATGCCCTCACCGCTTCCACCAGGTGTCTGTGAACCCAGCCTACCAGGCTACGGAACTGGAGTATGTCCTCAAGAAGGTACAGCTCATTCGTCAGGGAGAGGCCCGGCTGGGGCCTGGCACAGGGGGCTGCACAGACTCTGCTTGTCACAGAGTGTGACGGTGTGAGCTAGGGCATACGTGGGTGGGTGACATGCAGAGTGTCCTTCCTTAGGTCATAGATGGTTGGAAGGTGGCCCCAACTCCATGGAGAGGGTGGCTGGTCAAACACAAACCTGGCGTGAGTGGGCAGGGACGGGGGCATGTGTGTGTCAGGGCAGAGGTGTATGTACGCGTGTGTGTCCATCCTCACATGTGATGCATATGTGTCTCAGGGTGTGGTGCGTGTGTCTTGGGGTTGGTCCACGTGTGCATTTGTCTTGCAGTGTGGTGCCTGGGAGTGTGCTGGAGGTGTGTGTGTCAGAGATGGGTGCCTCTGTATGAGAGCAACTGATTAGTGAGGACTCCCCCAGAGCTCTAGTCTGAGGCTCCCTGCTGACTGCAGGTGGGGGACTCCCCTTCCACAGGTGGGCTGCAAGGCCCTTGTGTTCCCCAAGCAATTCAAGACCCAGCAATACTACAACATCCTGAAGCAGATCTGTCCAGAGGTGGAGAATGCCCAGCCAGGGGCCTTGAAAAGTCAGAGGTGGGTGTGTCCCGGGTTACTGGGTGGTGCGTCATTCAGCATCCCTGATCCCTTCACTTACTACTCACCCTGCCCCCTTCCTCAGCCCCTGTCTCTCACCATCCTCCCCACCCCCAGGCTCCCAGATCTGACCACAGTCATCTCAGTGGATGCCCCTTTGCCGGGAACCCTGCTCCTGGATGAAGTGCTGGCGGCTGGCAGCACACAGCAGCATCTGGAACAGCTCCAGCACATCCAGCAGTTCCTGTCCTGCCATGACCCCATCAACATCCAGTTCACCTCGGTAAGGCAGAGGTCTCCAGGCCCCAAGCCCAGGTGGACACATGCCCCCTGCCTCTGTGACACTTCCGTAGGGATGGGGAGACAGCAGAGGAGAGCAGGCATTCTTTACTGAGACTGGCCTTCAGCTGTCCTCTCTGCTCTGGAAAATATCAGCACCTGGTGTCCTTGTCACATTTCCTCCCCCAGCCCCCTGCCCTCTCCACTCCAGCCCTCTTGTTCACGGTGCAGTGGCAGATTCACTGAACCAACACAGGTTAGAACTGCTAGAGGCTGCCCCTCATTTAGCTGATGGGGAATCAGAGACCCAGAGAGAGAATTTACCCAAGCCAGCTTATGGGTGGCAGAGTTCTCTGGGCCATATAGGTGGCATGAGAACGGAGACCTTATCTTCTGCATTGCTGGACCCTGACACCTGGCATTGTGGTAGACCTTTTGCAAATATACTGAACAGATGGATCTGGGGCAACAATCCCTGTCTCCTGATTCCTGGTCCAGTGCTCTTTAAGGCAGTGGCCCAGGGTGGGAAGGAGATGAGAAGGAGGCCAAGCCATGCCCTGCTTGCCTTGTCAGGGGACAACAGGCAGCCCCAAGGGGGCCACCCTCTCCCACTACAACATTGTCAACAACTCCAGCATATTAGGAGAGCGCCTGAAACTGCATGAGAAGGTGAGGCGGCTCTAGGCCCAGGGCAAGGCTGCAGGAGGGGTGGCTCAGGCAGGGGTGGGGGGCTGGCTGGGCTCCCCTTGCCAGCTAGAGGAACTGGCTTCTGGTTCCAAGACAGACCCAGCCTCCTGTCTCCATCACCAGACACCAGAGCAGTTGCGGATGATCCTGCCCAGCCCCCTGTACCATTGCCTGGGTTCTGTGGGAGGCACAATGATGTGTCTGATGTACGGTGCCACCCTCATCCTGGCCTCTCCCGTCTTCAATGGCAAAAAGGCACTGGAGGCCATCAGCAGAGAGAGGTGGGCACTGGTGAACAGGCTACTTGTAGGCTGATAAAACCCTCTTGTTCCTCACTCCTGGGCCCTGACACCTTTCCGAGCTGCCTCCTCCCGCCAGCCAGGAGACTGGGGATGGGGACAGTGGAGGACCCCCAGGAGAGGACCAGTTCCTGCCTCAGGAGTGTCTCCTGCCTGTTCCCTTTGCTGCAGTTTCATGGCGGGGTGGGTGAGAAGAGGGAGTTCCCTTCCACTTCCAAGCCTAATTTCGAGACCTCCTCCTATACAGAGGCTCCTTCCTGTATGGTACCCCCACGATGTTCGTGGACATTCTGAACCAGCCAGACTTCTCCAGTTATGACATCTCGACCATGCGTGGAGGTGGGGTGGGGCCAAGGGCAGCCAGGCGTGGGGAGGGGGCTTCTTCCCCTACAGGAATGGCCTGGGTGAGTTAGCTCCCAGTCTTTTATTTAGGGGGCAGGAAGGACACTGTAAAAATGTGGGTGGGAGGGAGGGAGATCCCCAGTGTCCCGGGACACCAGCCCAGGGCCAGCTGCCAGGTGTAGGAAAGGCTTGGGGTCAGGGGAGAAAAGGGAAGGTTCCTCCCTCGAATGAGCTGTAGGTGAAAGGACTCCACTGGGCCTGGAGAAGTGGGGAGCTGTGTCAGCCCCTCTCTCTGTGATTCAGGTGTCATTGCTGGGTCCCCTGCACCTCCAGAGTTGATTCGAGCCATCATCAACAAGATAAATATGAAGGACCTGGTGGTGAGTGGTGACCGGGGCCCAGGCTGTGGGCAGGCCAGGCCTGGGATGACAACAGATTGACATACATGGGGATGAGCCCAGGCCAGATGTTCAAAGGCGACCCTCGCAGCCAGCCCTCCCTCCAGAAAGCAGATGTGATAAAAGATAGTCTGACCTCATCAGCACCTGGTGGATGAAGGAAATAGGTGGCAGGGGACTAAATATCATACATACATACATTTATATTTATAGAAATCTCAGGAAGAAATTGCAGCATGGGAAGATGGCAGCAAAGCACCGATGTCCTGCTAGAATGTCCTGGCAGGTGGGGGCTGGCAGAGTTGGGGCATGGGCTTTAAAACCCTTTCTGGAAGCAAGGGGTGGGGCAAGGATCTGATGATTGTTGCCACGTGGCAGGGAAAGAGGAACAGAGGAAGGATGATCCTGGAAGGGTGGCCATCCTGATGACCAACCCGTTGTGGCTCTGATTGACTTGGGGGGGGGTCTCAGCAACAGCTTCTCTGAGAGGAGCTGGAGGGTGGGGAAGGCATGATGGCTGGGGAGGGGCTCAGCCTTCCTTCTCCCCAGGACACTGCTGGGTGGAGCTGGGTTGGTAGTGGAGTGCCTGAGGCCCCCTGCCAGGACGTGTCTAGGTGTGGGCAGCTCTGTGCATCAGCAGAGGCTGTGGGGAGAAGGTAGGGGTGGAAGTGGGAAGGTCAGTAGTCTCTCCGGTGGAAGGCAGTGGCCAGTCACCAGGACTGGCTGAGTCAGAACCTGCAAGGAGGCAAGGATCGATGTCAGTACTCCAGCAACCCAGATAATGCTTGGAGAAAATGATGGAAGTCCTGGGCAGGAGCTTTTCCTCCCTTTGAAAGGGGCCCCAGTCCTCCCCTCCTCTCTCTGTAAAAATGGAGGGTCTGCCTGCCCCTCCAGTGGGAGGGGGTACCCTGGAAGATACCAGCTCACTTGCTGGAATCACCAAAGAGGGATATAGGGGACGTGTTTACCCAGCCCCCACCTGTTTAATGGCGGCCAGCTTTCTTGGACCTCTTGGTAGGGAACTTGCAGCTGCGGAAGGCGTCTGTGTCACGGATGTGTTGGCCCTTGAACTTGGCAGGTGAGGCACAGGTGGCATCTGGGCGGGAGGCCTTGGCTTCTAGCCACCTGGAGAGACAGAAACTTGCTGGGTCTGGGGAAGAAGGTGGGAGTGCTGAGGGGAAGGGCAGTGAACTATGGGACCAGGATTGACTTGGCCACAGGATAGTCTGAAGCTGTCATCTTCATTTTACAGATAGGGAAACTGAGGCTCCCAGGGTCCCATGCCTATTAGGTGGCAGATCTAGGATGCATGTCCAACATGTCTTAGTGCAGGGCTAATGTGTCTCTATCACATGAGGGTGGGCTCTGGGAGTGACACGGGGGTGTTCTTACCGCCGAAGACCCCGGAGCTGGCAGGTACACTTCCAGGGGTTGTTGGTAAGGGTGAGGGTCTCCAGGCTGTCGAAAGGGAAGTTGGAAGGCAGGTGGTTCAGGCGGTTGTTCTCCAAATGGGCGTGTTTCAGTGTGGTTACACCCAGGAAGGCACCATCTGAGAACTGGGGAGCAAGGTGGTCATGAGCGAATGAGTGAGCACCCGAGCGCCAGAGGGGCAGCGTCCTTCCCTGAACCTGAGCCATAGCGCTTTGAGGAGTTTCCCGGTTTCCAAAGCAGTGTGACCAAGTGGTCTCAGATGATCCAATCTACACAACCCTCTTTGAGACAGGTGGTGTTATTTTCTTTTCTTTTCTTTTTTTTTGAGACAGAGTCTTGCTGTGTTGCCCAGGCTGGAGTGCACTGGCACGATCTCGGCTTACTACAACCTCCACCTCCCGGGTTCACACCATTCTCCTGCCTCAGCCTCCCGAGTAGCTGGGACTACAGGCTCCCACCACCACACCCAGCTAATTTTTTGTATTTTCAATAGAGACGTGGTTTCACCGTGTTAGCCAGGATGGTCTCGATCTCCTGACCTCGTGATCTGCCTGCCTCGGCCTCCCAAAGTGCTGGGATTACAGGCGCGAGCCACCGCACCCGGCCAGGTTGTGTTATTTTCAATATGCAAATGGAGAAACGGAAAAAGTGCTGTCCTTTGCCCTGGGTCACAGCAGTGGGTAAACAGTAGCCACAGGACCACACCCAGCTCCTCTTCCCCTGGCACCACAATCCCTGCACAAACACTGGGACTGTGGAGCTGCCAGAGTTTGGCCCCAGCAACCCAAACTGGTACATGGTGAACTTGGTCTGTGCTTAGTGGAGTGGGCAGTGGGCCCAGGCTCCCCACAGTCCCAGGGTCCCAGGACTTCCCCCAGCTCTGTCCTCACTGCTCCCCCACTGCCAGCCAGACGCTATTTGTGAAGCCACCTTGGTGGAGCCTTTGGCCAGGTTGGACGGCTCCAGAGGAAATGTTCTATTGGTGCCCACACCTTTGCCCAGGCGCCACAATTCCTGTCTGGCCTCCCCTGCCCCAAACCACCCCGATTCGCCGCTCTGCTGCCCACTGAAAGACCACTCTGGCACTGGTGGGCCACAGGGGACTCCAACTTCAGCTGGGGAGAGGCAGGGCTGAAGAAGGGCAGGCTTGCGCAGGCTCCATCCACCCAAACAAAGGTTGGCTGCTGCCCAAGTGAGATTCTGCCCACATCTCCACACCCGTACCCTCTCCTGTGGCCCACATTAAGGTATGAAGGTCTCCAGTAACCAGACTCTCCTCTACCTTGTTGGTCCCCACCCACACCTCCTGGCTGAAGGCCCTGTACCAGGGTGATTTTTCCAGTCCCAGAGAAGGGATTCTGCTCGGATCCAATATAGCCCCAGCTGGCCAGACACTGGGCACCCCAGGGGAGAAAGGAATGAGTGAGGAAGCAGACAGGAGACGAGTCTAGTGACGGGGGAGGGCAAAGGGCAGTCAGCAGTCTGGAGACAGTGAGGCATGCCAGTCTTCCCTATGGAGAGACACCTGGGGTCTTGTGCCAAGGATTGACAATAGTGGTCTTGCCTTTGCCCCTTCATGGAGCCCATGGGCATGATGCTTGCAGCCTGGGGGAGCCCTTGGTCCCATGCCTACTGAGCTGCAATGGACTTGAGAATGCAATGAATTGTGTCTGTGTGAATTGGGCAGGGCCATCCACCGGGGCCTCTGTGGGGCATGGAGAATGTCTTCCTCAGGCATTTGCTTCCCCTCACTCCCCAGTCCCCCACTCCCCCTTAGCACGCATGCACAGCCCCCACCAGGAACAGGGTCTCTTTGTGGGCCTGATCTGCCCAGCTCCTCTAGAAGGCTCCTCAATAAACAAACCTTCCTTTATGGGGTGGTAGGTTTACTGGAGACGGGAAAACAGCAGAGGGGGGCTGGAAGGCCCAACAGGAAGAGGTGGCTGCTGCCCGCAGTGGGGGGTTTGGGAGCACTGGAGATGGCCCTAGGGGGCCATTTGTGGGGCCAGGGCAGCCCCACTCCTTTTATATGTAAGAATCCTAGGAGGGCAGTGGCTGAGACTGGCAGCCGACAGGGATTAGGGTAGGGATGTGACAAGGTGAGGAAGGGAGGTGGCAGAGCTGTTCACCTTGGAGATAGCCAGAGGGACAGGGAACCTGGGGACAGGGGTTGGTGCCAGCTGTGGCTCTGGCTCCTGGGGCCTCCAGGAAGGGAAGAAGGAACCAGGGCAGAGCCTGCAGCCAGGAGCTCACCTTCTCCAGGTTAGTGTTGTCCAGCCAGAGGGTTTCCAGGTATCTGCCAAAGGACTGGAAGGCATTGTCCGGGATGCTTTTCAGGGGGTTGTGGGACAGCTTCAGCTCCTCCACCACCCGTAGCTTGCTCAGGGCAGCCAAGGGGTAGCTGGACAGCTGGTTCCTGTCCACGTGGAATTTGGCGAGGTTCTCCACGTCGTCCAGGGCACCGGGGTGCAGGGAGCTCAGCGCGTTTTCCGACAGGTAGAGCCAGCGCAGGTCCTTGGCTCCCTGGAAGGCGCCTGCGCGCAGCTCACGGATTTTGTTGTTGTTGAGCTGCAAGATGAAGAGGTTGACCAGCGGGGAGAGCAACCCCCGGGGCAGCTCGGTGACCTTGTTGTGGTCCAGGTAGAGGTAGGTCAGCTCGGTCAGGTCGTCGAAGGCACCTGCGCGCAGCACGCGGATGTCGTTATGGGACAGGTACAAGTAGATAAGCTGCTTGAGGCCGCGGAAGGCACCGGCGGCCACCTCGCGAATCTGGCAGTGCTGCAGGTGCAGCGACACGAGGTTCGGCATGGCCCGAAACGAGTTGGCAGCCAGCACCGGGAAGTTGTTGCGCTGTAGGTTGAGCAGCTTTGTCTTCTCTGATACCTTGGGGATCTTCTGCAGCCCCACCTTGTCGCAAATGACGTGCTGCAGGTCGCCGTGGCAGTGGCAGTTCTGGGGGCAGGCGGCCAGCGCCGGCAGCAGACCAGCCAGGAGGCCGAGGCTGAGCAAGAGCATTGGGCTGGCCATGGCCAGGACTCCTGGGGCCGGGGCTGGGGGCAGCAGCGGCGGCGGGGCGCGGGCAGCGGCGAGTCCTGGGCGCTCGGGTCTGCCGCCCTCTTTATACGGTGGCCCTGACCGCAGCCGGCAGCCGAGCCAGCTCCTACGTGGAGCATCGAGGCCACTGGGCTTAACTCGCTCGCGCCCAGAGATGCGCCCCCGCCCTCCACGGGGAAGGGGGCGGGGCCCTTCCCCCAGCCGGCGACCGTGCATAGGGGAGTGGGACCGTGGC
Organism: Macaca nemestrina; assembly: GCF_043159975.1. Classification (NCBI taxonomy): domain Eukaryota; kingdom Metazoa; phylum Chordata; class Mammalia; order Primates; family Cercopithecidae; genus Macaca; species Macaca nemestrina. Next base: position 58,721,314 of record NC_092141.1, on the reverse strand, counting down.
CCCCGAGCCCCGGCTCTAGCCCCCTGCTCTCCTGTGCTGCTCCTCTGCCTACCGCCTTTCCCGGGGCTTTTCTGGGAAGGGGGAATGGTTATGTCTGGAGCCCCGAGTTTACATCGTAGAGAGGGAGGCGTTCCCTGAACTTATTTGTTTGCTCAAGTTTGAGCCTCCACGCCGCACCATCCACACACGCTCGGCCGGGTGCCCTGGATGCGAGGTGGTAGGAAGCGGGACCGGACAGCCGGACGCGTCTCCCCGCGGTGGGCCAGCTGGCGGCGCTTTAATGGGGTGCTTGTGCAGCGCCGGCCGAGAGTGAGAGCCGCCCCGGCGTGGGGCTCCCACTTCGGACGCGCCGAAGTTGGCCCTGGGGAGACCCGAGCTCTTTCCCCACCCTGGGGCGCGCCCCCACCCCTCTCTCCCAACCCTGCTTGCGCCCCCATCCCCTTTTTCCACAGCTGAAGGCTGAACAAAAAAGTGGGAAGTCGGGGAGGGTGGCCAAGGGGAATGGCAAACACACCTGGAAACCACAGGCCACAAGCAGAGTCTCACTATCCTCCCTCCTTCATCGCCCCAAAATATCCCCATCCCTCATCCCCAACCCTAGTGGTCAGGACCCGCCCCGAGGGGTCTCAGGGTGGCGGCTGAGTGGCGCCGAGGTGTACTTGGCAGAGGCCACATTCGGGCAGTGGCCCCAGGACTGTGAGGACGGGTGTGGGAGGGGGCGGGGCAGGTCGAAGGACCAGCCCTGGACGGCTCTGGCTGCCAGACCGTAAGTTCTGTGGGCAGTCCCGCCCCAGCCCGCCAGATTTCTCTGTACCCACTTGCCAGCCACGATGTCCGGATTCCTGTGGAAAGGGGAGGGTGAACAGGCAGGGTCACAGCTCCGGCCTCAGGGTGAGCTCCAAGCTGCCTGGCACAGGATATTGTCTGTGAAGGGTGGAGGGAGAAACCAGACCCCACATTGAACCAAACCCCAGTCGTGTCAGAGCCAGAGCAGCTGATAGGGGGAAGCTTGGTGCAGGGAGGAGGATGGATGAGATCTGGTATCCATTAATTAAAAGGGACCTAGGACATGGGGTAGCTAGCCTCTCTCCCCTTACCCAGTACCCTCGTGTTGGGGCCTGATTTCCAGCGCCTGCTCTTTTCCCAAACCTCTCTGCCCCTTGCCTCTAGGATAGGGGGGTCATACTTGGCCTAGACTATTCCTTGATGGTATTTAGGCTTCTCCAAGGCTGGCTTCTGGTTTTTCTGTTGCTCAGGCTTTCCAACCACTGGAAATGGGGGAGGTGGGGGGGGTGCCACTGGTTTTTAAAATCACTGCTTACGTTGTTTTTTATTTTGATGGAAATAAATTCACGGGAAACTCTCCAGAGCTTGGGGGACGCCTGCCCCAAGGCCAGGCACTTGTTCAGGGTTTGCGGAATGGGGAGAGGGGTGCGTTGTGTTTGTGCCACTCCTAGCTGGGCCAAGGCAGGCTGGCTTTCTCATCAAGTATATGGGGCCTTTGGCTTGGAAGCGAGGGGCAGGGGGTGTGGCCTGAAATCAGGAAGGTGGGGTTAAGGCAGCCAGGGGATTGGGGAGAGAAGGGTGGAGTGATGGTAATACCGGAGCCACAGGCACAGACAGGTGGCTGCTCCAAGGAAACGGGGCACTGAGAGAGCTCCAGCTGGAAGAGAATGGTGTCCCTGCTCTCAAGTTTCCTTCAGATCTGGGGCCCTGCAGAGATCTAGCCTGCTCACTCCCAGCATCTCTGCCTTCTGACCCCAGGCCCCTACCAATGAGGTCTCTGTTTCTACCATTCAGCTGCCCTCCACTTTCCCTTTTCTTTTATGAATTCCTTCCCATTTCCCCAGATAGCTCACCCCATCCCTCTGCATGCGCTGAGCCCTCTTCAGGCATGCTTTCTGGACCCTCTAGGTTGCTTATGGAACCACAGAGAACAGTCCCGTCACATTCGCGAACTTCCCTGAGGACACTGTGGAGCAGAAGGCAGAAAGCGTGGGCAGAATTATGCCTCACACGGAGGTGAGCCCCTGACCAAGACTCCGAAGCCCCACCTCCCATCACCCAACTGGGGTGCACCCAGCTGGGACATCTGTTGCTTTTAGTGAGAGAGCCAAATGGCTCACTCAGGATGCCTAGAGCTCCCCAGCAGCAGCGGTGTGCTAGGCCTGGCCTGGAGCGTTCTCTGTGGGCTAAGCATGAAAGGGGGAAAGCTGGAATGGTGGCTGTGAGCCGCTGCCAGCTGAACTTCTCCGCAGCCTCCCTTCCTGTCTGAGGTGTGTTTTTGCCAAGCCCACTGTCTGTTTCAGGGCAGCCAGGGTAGCCTCAAAGAGAAGCCAGAGCACAGAGAGTTTTCCTACATAGCTTCTTTTCCTCCAGTGGTCCCCGCCTCTCGCTTTAGCAGAGTTTCTCTTCTTGCTTGGCATAAACACTTCATTTCTCAAGCAGCCTATCCCTTTAGGGGGGTCCCTTTGCCCCTCAAAGGTTGCCCCAGAGTGCATCTCAATCTTAAACCCCAGCCATGCCTCTTTTCCTGCTCTAACACTGGGGCTGTGCCAGCTGGCTCCTGATTTCCCCTGCACCCTTCTGCTCCCACCCCTGGGGGATTGCTGCCCCTGTGCACAAGTAGCTGCTTCTGCTGGTGCTGACCACTATCCTGGTGTGAATATGCCCTGCCCTCCCGCCAGAGCAGTCCTGTACCCAGGGTTTGAGTAGGGATGTGAGCCCCCTCCCGTGTGTCCTACAGCTGCACTGCCATTCTCACTAGGATGCTCACCTGGAAGGGAAACAGGGGCAGACATCACTTACCCCGTTTCACAGATGCAGACACTGAGGCACATGGAGGCTCAGCTTTCCTTGGCACAGTGGCCATGGCTCTTTGCTCTACCGGACTTTCAGACTCTGCCTCTCCTATTCACATGGTGTTGCCATGCCTTACCCTCTTTGGCTTATTTGCTGTTTAATGGGAAGTAAGAGGAGACTCCCTTCTCCTCTCCACAGTTTATAATTCTTCAGCTGGCTCTGCAGTCCACAGACCTCTTTCTTTGCAGCAGCTGCCTGCCTGCTCTGTTTCCTCAGCACTCCCAGCTTGGGCCTCAGCTCTTCTTTCATGCCCAGCTCAGGTCTCTGACTGGCTTTGGGTCGACTCTAGCCTTTGTCTCCCTTCTCTGGATGGGGATAGGCAGAGCCAGGGGGCCTCATTCCAGGTGCTTGAGTTGGGGGGTTGAGAGCAGGCAAAGCTCTCTCCATTTCCGAGGACCACCTATGCTGAAGCAAGAGGACAGGAAGCCCCAACCTGAGGCTGTCCTGTCCCAGGCCCGGATCATGAACATGGAGGCGGGGATGCTGGCAGAGCTGAACACGCCCGGGGAGCTGTGCATCCGAGGGTACTGCGTCATGCTGGGCTACTGGGGCGAGCCTCAGAAGACGGGGGAAGCAGTGGATCAGGACAAGTGGTATCGGACAGGGTGAGAAGGCAGGGCGGGGTGGAGGCTCTGGCTGCTGAGGGGAGGCTGGAGGTCTTGAGGCTGAGCCGGGAACATTAACCTGGCACCGTGAGGATGTGGGTATCAAGATGACCCCTCACATGCTGGAGACTTAATTTCCAAAATGTATATGGTGGGGATGATCATACATAGCACAGAAGAAATCAACTGGGTCATCATCCTACACCAGCAGCTGCCAAAGCTGAGTCCAGATTCAGTCACTCATACTCATTTGTTAGCTCAGCAAATTCTTATTAGAATTCCTTATGTGCTAGCACTGTTCTCACCGCTGGAGGTCCAGAGGAAAGTAAGATGAGAAGGATCCTTTTTTTGGAGGAAGACAGATGATGCCTGACATCGATAAATAACACCAAGAAAATAGGCTAGGCGCAGTGGCTCACACCTGTAATCCCAGCACTTTGGGAGGCTGAGGCGGGTGGATCACATCAGGTCAGAAATTCGAGACTAGCCTGGCCAACACAGCGAAACCCCACCTATACTAAAAATACAAAAATTAGCCAGGCATGGTGGCGCGTGCCTGTAGTCCCAGCTACTCAGGAGGCTGATGCAGGAGAATCGCTTTAACCTGGGAGGTGGAGGTTGCAGTGAACTGAGAACGTGCCACTGCACTCCAGCCTGCACGACAGAGCAAGACTCCATCTCAAAAACAAACAAACAAACAAAAAACACCAAGAAAATAAAATAGGGTTATAGGAGAAAGAGTGGCTGTGGTGGGGAGGGGAGCTTCCCTTAGATTGAGTGGACAGAGAAGATGTCAGGAGACATTTGAGTTGAGACCCGGAAAGAAGCCAGCTGTGAAAAGCATATGTATAGATATGTTGAGAGAGAGAAAGAGAAAGAGAAAGAGAGAGAATATGTTATAGGTATTGGTTTGTATTTGTCTGCCTCCCTTCCCCTTACTAGACTATTAATTCCAGAGACTGTGTCTTGTTCCTGCTATGTCTCCCAGAGTCTAGAGCAGTGGAAGACACACAGTAGGTGGTCAATGAATGTTTCATGAGTGAGCAAGCAAGTGAGTGAACAAGGCAGAGGTGACAGGTCGCCCCTGGGCTTTCCTTACAGAGATATCGCCACAATGAACGAACAGGGCTTCTGCAAGATCGTGGGCCGCTCTAAGGATATGATCATCCGGGGTGGTGAGAACATCTACCCCGCAGAGCTCGAGGACTTCTTTCACACGCACCCGAAGGTGCAGGAAGTGCAGGTGAGGCACCCGGCTCAGGTGAGCCCCCAGAAACAGGAAACACACATGAACCAGGTGATGTCTGATACTTTTCCCTGGCCCTGGAAGGTCGTGGGAGTGAAGGACGATCGGATGGGGGAAGAGATTTGTGCCTGCATTCGGCTGAAGGACGGGGAGGAGACCACGGCGGAGGAGATGAAAGCTTTCTGCAAAGGGAAGGTGGGAGCCTCCGCCCAACCAAGCTGATGCTGCTCGGTTCTTTGTTCGCCCACTCCTCTGCCAACCAGCCTGGGGTGGGGGCTGCTCTGCCCTCGACGAAGCTGACTCCCGGCCAAGCCAGCCCCGGTCCCCTTCCCATACCCCTGTGAGCTTGCCCAGCCTCACGCCTTACCTCCCTCCCTCTGGTCTGCAGATCTCTCACTTCAAGATTCCGAGGTACATCGTGTTCGTCACAAACTACCCCCTCACCACTTCAGGAAAGGTGTGTAAGGTGAAGGAGACTGGGGAGGGCAGCCTGGGCTCTGGGGTCCCATGGGGCCCCACCTCTGTTTGCTTCAGCAATGGGTGTGGAGAGGCTGGCAGCAGGGTGACCAAGTCACCTAATCCTGGTTTGCCTGGGGACTTTCCCTGTTTTGGCACTAAAAGCCTGAGAAACCCCTTATTCTTGGGCATACCAAGACAGTTGGTCACCCTAACTCCTTTTTCTTTCCTCTAGATCCAGAAATTCAAACTTCGAGAGCAGATGGAACGACATCTAAATCTGTGAATAAAGAGGGAGGAAGGGTCTGCCCAGGCCCTCCTCCTGTCCATCCTCCGTACTCCCCTTGTCTGTCCTTGTGATTTGGCATAAAGAGCTTCTGTTTTCTTTGGCCTCTTGCTGGTGGGCTCTCTTGGCAGCTCCTATGGGATGGAGAAGGGAAGACACTGAGGGAAACTAGCACTTTCAGACCTCCTATTCCTTGTCATTGAGAGTGCAGAGCACCTTGATGTGGATTATCTACTTAATTTAACCCTCACCCTTGGTATCCCTTTGAGATACCAACCCATTTTTGTTGTTGTTTTTTGAGACGGAGTCACCCAGGCAGGAGTGTAGTGGTGCAATCTCAGCTCACGCAACCTCTGCCTCCCAGATTCAAGTGATTCTCCTGCCTCACCCTCCCACGTAGCTCGGATTACAGGTACCCACCACTACCCCCACTAATTTTTGTATTTTTAGTAGAGGCGAGGTTTCACCATGTTGGCCAGGCTGGTCCTCAAACTCCTGACCTCAAGCAATCTGCCTGCCTCAGCCTCCCAAAGTGCTGGGATTACAGGCATGAGCCACTGTGCCTGGCCCCAATTTTTTATTTTTAATATACTCTAATTTAATTCTTTTTCACATTGTTGCCAGATTAGTCTAGCAAGAAGTATTCTTTTATATATATATAACGGCTTGATTGAGATATAATTCACATACTATCCAGTTCACTCACCCCTCCCCCGTTTTTTAGAGACAGGATCTCATTCTGTCACCCGTGCTGGAGTGCAGTGACATGATCATAGCTCACTGCAGCCTCAAACTCCTTGGTTCAAGCAGTCCTCCCACCTCAGCCTCCTGAGTAGCTGGGACTATAGGAATGTGCCACCATGTCTAACTAATTTTTAAACATCTTTTTGTAGAGACAGGATCTTGTTATTTTGCCCAGGCTGGTCTAGAACTCCTGGGCTCAAGCAATCCTCCTACCTCAGTCTCTCAAAGTGCTGGGACAATCCACCATTTAAAGTATAGAATTCAGTGGTCTTTAGTATATTCACAAATGTGTATAACTATCACCACAGTCAATTTTAAACATTGTCATCACCTAAGAAAGAAACCCCATACTCTTTAACTATTATCTCCCATCCCCAGCCCCCTTCCTCACCAACCAGCCTCATTTTTATTTTTTATTTGTTTTGATTGGTGAACCTGGGGTATCCCTAGTAGGCAGGGCCAGATAAAGCAGGTTGTACCTTGACCTAAGAAATAAAAACAGCTGAGTTCCAAAAGGCACATAGGTTCCCAGCTCACAGGAATGGCAACTTGCCTCCTGCCTGTCCCCTTACCTCCCAGCATGCCTGCCCCCTTACCTCCCAGCGTGCCTGCCCCCTTACCTCCCAGCGTGCCTGCCCCCTTACCTCCCAGCGTGCCTGCCCCCTTACCTCCCAGCATGCCTGCCCAAAGCAGCAGCAGCCTCCTCTTAACTTTTTCAGAAATGAACATAGGTTTAAGGTACTTTCAGTACCAGTCTCTAGGCTAGGTATTTTCACATTATTTTGTCTCCAAATCTTCCCAACAATCCTATCAAGTAGCCATTGGTCCCACTTCACAAATGACCCAACAGAAACTCAGGGAGGTTCAGTATCTTGCTCAAGGTCGCACCGCTGGATCAGAACCCAGCTGTCTGTTAAGCAGGTTCACTGCACACTGGTTACCAACTTGTCAAAGTCCAGTGAGGTGAACACCCACAAGTTACATAACGCTGAGTCCAGTGAGGTAAACACAAGGGACATGCAGTGTGTTTATTACCTATAGGTAGGCAGTAAGGGACAACAGAAGGCTGGGATTTATTTGGAGCTGGACCCCTAAGGCTCAGGAAAACTGCTGAGGCAGATGGGGGATGGACTGTCATCTGCGCATGCCCGACTTTTTTTTTGTTGGTTTGTTTGTTTGTTTTGAGATGGAGTCTCGCTCTTTTACCGAGGCTGGAGTGCAGTGGTGTGAACACCGGGATTCAAGCAATTTTCCTGCCTCAGCCTCCCTAATAGCTGGGATTACAGGCGTGCACTACCATGTCCAGCTATTTTTTTATTTTATTTTTTTTTTAGTAGAGACAAGAGTTTCGCCATGTTGGCCAGGCTAGTCTTGAACTTCTGACCTCAGGTGATCCACCCGCCTCGGCCTCCCAAAGTGTTGCAATAACAGGTGTGTGCCAACACGCCCAGCCAGCCAGACTTGTACTGAAGTGAGGGACCCCAGAAACCAGCCTGCCCTGTTTTTTGTTTGTTTGTTTGATACAGAGTCTCACTCTGTCTCCCAGGCTGGAGTGCAGTGGCACGATCTGGGCTCACTGCAACTTCAGCCTCCCAGGTTCAAGCAATTCTCTGGCCTCAGCCTCCCGGGTAGCTGGGACTACAGGTGCACACCACCACGCCCGGCTAGTTTTTTGTATTTTTAGTAGACATGGGGTTTCACTGTGTTAGCCAGGGTGGTCTCAATCTCCTGACATTGTGATCTGCCCTCATTGGACTCCCAAAGTGCTGGTATTACAGGAGTGAGCCACCTCGCCCGGCTTCCGCCCTGGGTTTTATACCCTGAGGCCATGTGACATGTTGGGCTGAAGTGCTGAAGGACATCCTTTTTCTAGGGGGACTGGAACAGGGCATGGCTGTGCTGGCCAGACCTTCCTTCCCTCAGGATGTTGCATTCTCCGCACACTCTACAGTTTTATTTATTTATTTATTGAGACAGAGTCTTGCTTCGTCACCCAGGCTGGAGTGCAGTGGCATTGTCTCAGCTCACTGCAACCTCTGCCTCCCAGGTTCGAGGGATTCTCCCTGCTCAGCCTCCTGTGTAGCTGGGATTACAGGTGGCCACCACCACGCCTGGATGATTTTTGTATTTTTGGTAGAGACGGGGTTTCAGCATGTTGGGTAGGCTGGTCTTGAACTTGTGATCTCAAGTGATCTGCCCGCCTCGGCCTCCCAAAGTGCTGAGATTACAGGCATCTACAGTTATTCTCGAGAACTACAAGCAAGAAAGGAGGGGAGAACCAGGTCAGTTCAAGGCCACTGGGAGAACTGTCCTGCACCGCCTGCCTCTGAAGCCCATGATGTTTCTGCTTTGTGGGACAGTTCTTCAGGTGCCTGCTTCCCCAGGCGTTCCCCTGTGCTGTCTCTCCTGCACATACCGTCTGACTGTCCTCCCAGCACGTACACCTCCAGATGCTTGGGTTGACCTGACCCAAAACAGTCTACTCTCCCGGCCAAGCCAATTGCCCCTGGGATTTTCTGCTCCTCCAAGATCCAGCGCATAGCCCTGGTGGTGGCTCATGCCAGTACAATCCTTGGTTACTCCGGATACTGAGGCAGCAGGATCGCTTGAGGCCAAGGAGTTCAAGACCTCCCCTCTCCCAAATATTTTTTAATGAAATTAAAAGAAAGATCCAGCCCAAGTGCCTCTTCTCCCCTACTGACTCCCACACTCTTATAACAGATGACCTCACAGCACTGGGCGCACGGCTCTGGTGTCCAGCAGGCAAGGAATTAATTAAGCCTTGCCTGTCCTGGCCGGTTGGCTTACCTGTCAGAAGGCAACCTGGCTTTGCGCACCTAGATGTCCCCAGCGCCCAGTTCTGAGCCAGGCACGTCAAATGTCAAGGAATTGACTGAACTAAGAGCTCCTGGATGGGTCCGGGAACTCGTCCGGGCACACGGTGCCAAAAGGCAGGCAGTCCGCTCGGCGGACTGGGGAAAGAACCGACAGGCGGCCGCGGTGAGCGCCCGGGCGCCGACAGGTGGCGCCGCAGCCCCGGGCCCGGGCCCTCTCGGCGCGCGGTCACGCAGCCCCTCTTCCTTCCGCCGGCTCCGGACTCACAGTGAGCCCTGCGCGCGTCTCTTACTCGGGTCTGTGCCCCGCGCCACGCTGGGCGCCATGGCGCTCCCCGGAGCCCGGGCCCGCGGCTGGGCGGCAGCAGCCAGAGCGGCCCAGAGGCGCCGCCGCGTGGAGGGCGCAGGAGGGTCTCCGAGTCCTGAGCCTGCGGGCCGGCGCGCGGCGCTTTACGTACACGTGAGTAAGGGCGGGGGCGGAGCCCGCAGTGTGTGGCCGCATTGGTGGCCGTGACCGTGGCGGTCCAAAACCCAGGTGGCGGCTTGTCACTCTATGAACCCGCCTGCCGTGTTTCCGTGCCCCCGTACGAGGTCTGGGATGGGACCCGGTGCCTTGGCAGGGAAATGACTTGGTACAGAAACCTGAAGTCTCTGCTTCTCACCAGCTCGGTGACTGACCAAATGGTTCAGATTTCACAACAGTTTTCCTCTTAGCAAGACAAATTTTTTTAAGAGCCGTGTTCTGATTCGGTAGCTGGGAAAATGGCCCGTAGGAAAATTGTATGCAAATTCTTTGATCCCAGAAAGAGCTTGGATTGAGTTCCTTCCTGACGTCTGCTGGTTGGAAGAGGCAGCGTAACAAAGGAGTGAGCCTCAGTTTTCTCACATTGAAGTGGATATAATAACCCCAGTGCGACTGCCTTGGGGAGTTGTGTGGCCTAGATGTCCTAGCTACTGTGGAAGGACCTCGGGATGGGGGTGGGGATGGGGTTGGGGATGTGTGCGACTAAACCCTGGAAGTGGCCAGGGCAGCTCTCACCGTGCACCTGCACCCACTGCCCCCAGTGGCCTTACTGCGAGAAGCGCTGCAGTTACTGTAACTTCAACAAGTACATCCCTCGCGGCGTAGAGGAGGCTGCCATGCAGAAGTGTCTGGTGACCGAAGCGCAGACGCTGCTGCGGCTCAGCGGGGTGCAACGGTGGGTAGTGGGGGCTGTAGGCAGCGTTTTGGGAATTATTTGAAGGAGTAGTGGGGGATAGGTGCAGGCATCCCCGAGGGCTCCCCCAGGTCTCATTTCTCCATCCTCTTTCCCCAGGGTGGAGTCTGTGTTCTTTGGTGGGGGGACTCCCAGTCTAGCCAGTCCCCACACGGTGGCTGCTGTCCTGGAGGCTGTGGCACAGACAGCCCACCTGCCTGCAGACTCGGAAGTCACATTGGAGGCTAATCCCACTTCAACTCCAGGCTCCAGACTGGCAGAGTTTGGGGCAGCAGGGGTCAACAGGTTGTCCATAGGCCTCCAGGTAACCCATGGCACCCGGCCCATCCCAGTGCACCCTGCCCTTCAGTGCTATCTCCTCTTTGGTCACATTCATTCATTGGACAGACATTGATTGAGCACATTCTGGGTGCCAGGGACACAATAGGGCCTAGTGTGACACTTTTGTAACTCCTTAATTGTCTGCTGCTGTCATAGAGCACAAACTTCATGAGAAAGGATCAGGTGTGGCTTTTCTATTTCAAGCACCCACCATAGTGCCTGGCACATTGTAGGTGGTCAAAAAGGATTTGCTACGTGACTGGAGACATGGGGGATGCAGACATGTAGCCAGATTATTGCAGCATGGTAAATGCCACCTGTAAAGGGAGTCTCTATAAAAGGCTTCCGGAGTACAACCTGAAGGGAGGTCACTCTGATGAAATTACTGAAACTTTTCTGGAGGAGATGATGTTTGAATGAAGAGGAGTTCACCAGGTGAGGGAGTGTGGGGGAAACGACACAGGACATGGAAGAGCCTGGCATGTTTTGGGGGAGCTGCGAGTCATTCCTTGTGACTGGAGAGGCTGGAGACAAGGCTGCAAGGTAAAGTCCAAAACCTTTGATGTCTACTAAGGAGTCTGGGTTTTGTCCTAGTAATGATAGGTAGCCATTGAAGGTTTTTAAGTAGGGAGAAACCTTAGTCCTCTCAGGTTGAGCTCTGATATTTCCATAGGACTTCTGGGTTGTGGGCTTTGTTCTGATGGGATATACCGAGAGAAACACATCACTTCTAAGATATTCTTACCCCAAAGTGCATATCTTGAATCTAATTGTGAGGAAACATCAGGAAACCCTGAATTAAGAGACTTTTACAAAATTATTGTGGTAAAAACAGACAGCATGAGATCTACCCTCTTAACAGATTTTTAAATGTACAGCACTGTTAACTATAAGCAATGTTATACAGCCAATCTCTAGAAATTATTCATTTTAAATAATTCATTTAAATAATAATTATAATAATCATACATAATGTATTTAAATTCATTAAATTATGCATTTTAAACAACTGGCCTGTATTCTTCAAAAATGTCAATGTCATGAGAGACAAAGGCTGAGAATCTAAAGGAGACAAAAGAGACAGCTGAATACAATGTGTGGCCCCTGACTGGGGAGGAAGGAGGAAATTACTACAGTAGATGTTATTGGGACCATTAGCCAAATTTGAATATGACAGTGTATTATGTAATGGTGTTGTGTCAATGTTGCATTCCCTGAACTCTGTAATTGGATTGCGGTTATGTAAGAGAGTGTCCTTGTTCTTTAGGAAATACACACCTAAGTATTTAGAGGTTAGGGAGTATAATATCTATAACTGCTATTCAATATAGTGGCCACTAGCCACAGACTACTGAGCATTTGAAATGTGGTAAGTTAAGTTTAATTCGCTTAAATTTAAATAACCACATGTGGCTACTACCTTTCATATTGGACAATACAGATACTGAACATTTCCACCATTGCAGAAAGTTCTTTTGGACAGTGCTGGTTTATAACTTAACTATGATTCAGCATAATCACATGTATGTATGTTTAGAAAGAAATCTGGACAAATGGTGAATCTAGATGAAGGTTTTTTTTTGTGTGTGTGATGTCCTTTCAACTTTTCTATAGGCTAGAATTATTTAAAAATGAAAAGTAAAGTAAATAAAGACTGTTAATTTTGGAGTCGGAGGGTCCTAAATTCCAGGTCAAACTTTGCATCTACATGGCCTTGGGCAAGTTGCTTAACACCTCTGAACCACAGTTTTCTCATCTGTAAAGTAGAACTAATATTGGAGGGTTACAAAGGAGGTTACAAAGATTAAATTAGACACTACATAAAGGTGCTTCGCACACAGCAACCCTTCTGTGAAGGGCAGCTCTTGGTGCCAGCCTTCCAGCTCCTGCCTTCCAGCTGCCTGCCACATGCTGTGTTCTCCCTGTTTCTGTGTCTACAATGGGGTGGAGCGTTCTTTTCTCTCTCTGAGCTTACACCCACCCTCTTTTCCCAGTCCCTAGATAACACTGAGCTCCGGCTGCTGGGACGGACGCACTCGGCCTGCGATGCTCTGCGGACGCTGGCAGAGGCCCGGCGCCTCTTTCCCGGGCGCGTGTCTGTGGACCTCATGCTGGGGCTGCCGGCCCAGCAGGTGGGGCCGTGGCTTGGGCAGCTACAGGAACTGCTGCACCACTGTGACGACCACCTCTCCCTCTACCAGCTGTCCCTGGAGCGGGGCACCGCACTCTTCGCCCAGGTGCAGCAGGGTGTCCTTCCAGCCCCTGACCCGGAGCTCGCAGCTGAGATGTACCAGAGGGGCCGGGCTGTCCTTCGGGAGGCTGGCTTCCGCCAGTATGAGGTGTCCAACTTTGCCCGGAATGTAAGTTCTGGGGCTGGTGGCTGGAGGTGGAGGATGAGCAGACTGCAGTGTGACCGGGGCATTGTGACCTTCTAAAGAGAAGGATCCTGACTGGGTGCTCTCAGGCCTGAGATGGTGGGACATTCTAACCTGGGGCCCCTTACCTAAGCAGAAACTAGACCCACCCTCTTCACTCTGCACTATTTCCTCCCTCCCCGCAGGGGGCGCTCAGTACCCACAATTGGACTTACTGGCAGTGTGGTCAGTACCTTGGCATTGGGCCTGGTGAGTCCTGTGAACTACAGAAAGAATGACTCAGGAGAGGAGTGTCGTGGCTGTGTGATCTTGGGCCACATTAACCTCTCCAAGCCTCTATTTTCTCATATGTAAAATGTGGCAAAAAAATAATACCTCCCTATAGAACTGTTGAGCATGAATTATAAGGGGCTTAATGTCGCACCTTGCACTGCGGTTCTCAGCCTTTAGTGTGTGTGAGAATCTCTTGGAGGGCTTGTTAAAACCCAGGCTGCTGGGCCCCACCTCCAGAATTTCCAACTGGACAGGGCTGGAGGAGAGCCTAAGAATTTATATGTCTTGGCATTTTGGGATAGATGATTTAAAAAGAAAAAAGAGAAAAGGGCCTGGTGTCTCGTGCCTCTAATCCGAGCTACTTGGGAAGCTGAGGTGGGAAGATCACTTGACCCCAGGGGTCCAAGACCAGCCTGGGCAGCATAGTGAGATACCATCTCAAAAAAAAAAAATAAAAAGAATTTACATTTCCAGTGTGTTAGAGGCAGTTGCTCTAGGGAGCACATGATTTAAATCTGGTAGGCACATAGTATTAACAGCCATTAATGTGGGGATGCTTGTTGATGTTGTCAGGGGCCCATGGGCGATTTATGCCCCAGGGGGCTGGAAGCCACACCCGGGAGGCTCGCATCCAGACACTGGAGCCTGACAACTGGATGAAGGAGGTGATGATGTTCGGCCATGGCACCAGGAAGCGTGTCCCCCTGGGCAGGCTGGAGCTGTGAGCATCCAAGGGCACAGGGCTCTCCCCCAGGGTCCCCACACCCCAGGACCACCTCTATTTGTACATCTTTTATTTCCTGCCTTGCCCTGGCCCCTGCCCTGCCACATACTGTATGGTCCCTGTTAACCTCTAAATGCATCCCAGTGAGGAATTTGGAGAATGGGAGGCCCACAGGCCTCCTCTCTAAGACTCCTTGATGATTTTTCTTTGAGGCTGGAGGAAGTTTTGGCCCTGGGTTTACGCACTGATGTGGGGATCACTCACCAGGTAAGGAGTTGGGATTCTTGCACACAACTCCCTCCTAAGTCTTGCAGAATCAGTGCCCCCTCCCTTCCACCCCCCGACACACATACACCTCCAATTTCTGTGAGATTGGCAGCTAGAAGTGGGGCCCGGGTCCAGCTGAGGCCTGATGAGCAGAAGCAGTGAGCAGTGGCGCATAGCTAAGAACCTGAGACCAGGGCTGCAGAGACCCAAGTTCCAGCCCACATTTTACTGCAACCTTGGACACAAATCCTTTCACCTCTCTCAGCCTCAATTTTCTGAGCTCTTTGAAGCAATAGATAGATAAAAGGTTTCCACTTGTTTTTAAGGAGCACTGAAACCTCTCATAGGAAGCACAGTAGATAATGATCAAGCAAACCCAGAGCTTCTCTGGATAAAGTCAGAGCCATAAAGCCCTGGCTGGAGCTGGCTGAGAGGGGAGGGAAGAGAGGAGGAATAGAGGAAGGCCTGGCCTGGCTGGAAGCTGGGTTCCAGCCTCAGTAGAATAGGAGTGAAGGTGCCCTCCTCCCTGCTGGCCCATTGGCCTGGTTCTGGTTTCATGCATGTCAGCTGCTGAGATCTCCATGCTGGGCTGGACCCTCCCCTACCTCTCTCCACACCCCAACTACGTGGCCCAGAGTAGCCAGGCCAGCTCCCCCACCTCTGACCCTCTGGCTTCCCCAGCACTGGCAGCAGTTTGAGCCCCAGCTGACCCTGTGTGATGTGTTTGGAGCGAACAAGGAGGTGCAGGAGCTGCTGGAGCAGGGCCTACTGCAGCTGGATCACAGGTGTGTTGGGGGGTGCCAGGCAGAGGGGGCTGAGGCATCTCAGGGAGCCCTGACTACAGCTCTCCACAGACCCAGGAGAAGTGAGAAGGACTGACTGGTAAGGAGGGGCCTGCGGGTGCTGGGGGCTTGGCCCTGCTGGGGGATGGCTTGAAATTGGTAAGATGAAGTAGTCACCTTCAGGCCTCTTGGTTTTCCAGGGGTCTTCGCTGTTCCTGGGAGGGTCTGGCTGTGCTGGACTCTCTCTTGCTGACCCTCCTGCCTCAGCTCCAAGAGGCCTGGCAGCAGAGAACCCCCTCCCCTGTGCCAGGAGGATGACCAAATGTTCCTGTGTTCCAGGGTAACTCCAGGTGGGTTTTGAGAGCTGGGTCGGTACTTCAGACATCTCTTCTCCATTGTCAGGTGCCGTCTCTGCTCTATGTGGTCATTGCCCCCTGGCATCCCCAGGGGAATGGCAGCAGTGAGGTAGATGGGAGGATATTTCTGGTCGGGAACTGGCATCCCATTCAGCATCTCAGGACTCACAGGCCAGCATGTGTTCCATGGCTAGGAATTGCTTACCACCCACATCAGCTTCTGTTTACCTTTTTGGCATTAAATAATGACAGTGTTTGGAAATCTTTCTACAGGAAATTACCTCCCCAAGAGAAGCCTTCCTTACTTTGGAGTAAGGTCCTACGACAGCTGGATGAGTCAGGAAAACCATGTCCCCTCTAGGTATTATTAATATAAGCAGGAAGGGATCTACTATAGGAATGAAGTATTTATAAAACCACTGAAAGGGATAGAGAAGTGAAAATTGGAGAAAGCCAGTAGCAACTGTCAGAAATCAGCAACGTGCAGGAGGCACAGAAAACTCCTGCTGATGGTCTTAGCTTCCAGCTGCACAAAAGCAGATGATGTACAGGAAAATGCTCAGAAGATGCTCCAAAACTCATGCCTACTGTCTGCTACTGCTGGAAAAGGAATCATGGTTTCTAGAAGTGCCTCTCATTAGTGGACTTTAAAGCAAATCCTGGCTGGCAGGAAATTCTGAGGAATATAGTTCTTAGGCTTCCAGCCTCTACTATGCAGGAGAGAACACAGAAGGACTGATGTATGTTGGTGGATCCATGGATGTGTCCAGCACAGTGGCCTGCTGGACTCTGAGAACTGGAAAAGATCAGAGCAAGCCTTGCCTCTTATCTTCGGGAAACCAGAATAAGTTTGGGGTGGTAGGAGCCACACAGACTCTCCTGAGTCCCCTAACCCACTTCCTTCCCCCTGTGCCTTTCCTTTGAGAGTGAAGGTGGGTGGAGTTGCCCAGAGAAAGGGGAGAGAATTCGGGAAAGACCCAAAGTGTTTGTAATTCTCCTTTGTCCTTTTACCTACAGAAATGGTCACATGGTTCTATTCAATAGCCTAATAAACACATCTGGAGCCTGCCTTGACTGTGGTCCTCTCCTTTGTCTGAGCTCTTTCCTAGAGTGTGGAATACTGATTTCGGGACTAGAAGCTTACCCTAGGGCTGAGATTCCTTTCCCCACTCACTACATTTTATTTTGAAGGATTTCAGACCTACAGAAAAGATGAAAGAATAGTTCAATGGAGGCTATATATCCTTTGTCTATTATGTATCCGTAAAGTCTGGAAATAGGCAAATATTCATAATGCCATCAAGAACATCTTCAATCTATTGAAAAATATGGTAGGCCAGACGGGGTGGCTCATGCCTATAATCGCAGCACTTTGGGAGGCCAAGACGGGGAGAATCACTTGAGCCCAAGAGTTTGAGACCAGCCTAGGCAACATAGCAAGACTGTCTCCAAAAAATAAAATGTTTCCAGACTTCGTGGTCACCCTATAGATTCATCAATTGTTAATTTTTGGCCACACTTACTTCATCTTTAGATAAATATGTGTGTATAATTTTTTTTTTCTGAATAATTTAAAAGTTGTAGACATCAGGCCAGGCACAGTGACTCACGCCTGTAATCCCAGCACTTTGTGAGGCCGAGGCAGGTGGATCATAAGAGGTCAAGAGTTCAAGACCTGCCTAGCCAACATGGCAAAACCCCTTGTCTACCCCCCCGTCCCCAAAAAATACAAAAATTAGCCGGGCATGGTGGCACGCACCTGTAGTCCCAGCTACTTGAGAGGCTGAGGCAGGAGAATCGCTTGAACCTGGGAGGCGGAGGTTGCAGTGAGCTGAGATTGTGCCACTGCATTCCAGCCTGTGACAGTGAGACTCCGTCTTAAAATAAATAAATAAATTCATTAACTACATACAATCATAGACAATTTTAGCCTTTCTCCATTAAAAAAGAGCTTTTCAGTTTTTAAAGGGCGATACTTTTTTTTTTTTTTTTTTTTGAGACAGGGCCTCACTCGCTGAAGCTGGAATGCCATGACCACAGCTCACTGTAGTTGTGACCTTTCAGGTTCAAGCGATCCTCCCACCTCAGCCTCCCAAGTAGCTGAGACTACAGGTGTGCACCACTATGCCTGGCCAATTGTTAAGTTTTTGTAGAGATAGGGTCTCCCTGTGTTTCCCAGGCTGGTCTCAAACTCCTGAGCTCAAGTGATCCTCCCACCTTGGCCTCCCAAAGTGCTGGGATACAGATGTGAGTCATTGTGCCTGGTGAAGGGGTGATACTCTTAACCTGGAAGTTGTATCTTATATGTGTGAGACAGAGGGAGTGGGGAGGGGCATTTTCCTGGGAAGAGGCTCCATAAGTTTCATACCTTATGTCATAGGGTACCATGATGCCAGAAGTAATCCAGTACCACTGCCAAATGAGGCATGCTAAGCTCAGCCTCTAGCTGAGTGACTAAGAATGAGGCCTCCCCACCTCTCAGGTAAGCACGTGCGCTTCCCATGTGCCCAGTGGGTGTGAATATCAGTCCTTCCTTGACCCTGTGGTAACTTGGTAAGTGTTACTACCTCTCCTTTATTCATGAAATATTAAGCAAGCACAAATGGTGTGCCAGGGACTGCACTGGCCATGCAGGGGGGAACAAGACCTGTCCTGGCCCTCAAGGCACTCACTGCCATGTTGACAGATGTGTAAAGAGATTAATTCCAGGCTTGTCAGTCAAGGTGTGCAGGCAGGTCGTGGGAGCCAGGAGCATGTTTAGTTCAGAGGGACTAGGAGCAGGACAGGAGAATACCCTTTTCTTACCACCTCCATTGGCCCTGCTGTCCTGGAAAGCCTGGCCCTGGGGCAGCCTGTGGGGTGACCTGTACTGCTCAGGGAGCTGCTTCCTGAGACTTCGCCTGATCTTGACATTCAAGAAGCCAGCACGGGGCTGAGGCAGGTGCACCATCAGATAACCTGGGACCACTCAGGTTTCTCCCAGCTGCCAGGGCTCGTGCCACCTGAGATGTCCGGGCCCTCCCTGCCAGGACACCTCATGAGGCCTGTGCAGAGGAGCTGGGTAGGAGCCAGGGCCAAATGGGGGTGGCACAGATCACCTTCTGTGACTCAGTCTAGGCTTTCCTTCACCAGATGAATCAGAAGCTCCTGGAGTTGAAGCCCTGGAATCTAGTTTTTCAATGCTCATAGATGACCCTAGTGACCATTCCCTTTTGGGAACCCTGATTACAATCATTTTTTGCCTTCCATCCCAGGAGACTGGGGGCAGGAGGAAAGGGAGACACGGCTATTTCCAGTGTCTCATGACAAAGTGGGAAGGGGGGCCTTCATTTCATATCCCAGCCCTTCCATGGCTCATCCATCGGGGGCTTCTCCTCCCCCATAGTGGGACCTGGGTTGTCATCTTTTCACCTGCCCTACATGGACATGAGTAAAAGGGGTGAACAACCCCCTCTGGTGATGAAGTTGGGGACGTGTAGTACATGTGGGTATGCGGTTACAGCTTGAAGCACCAAACCTTCTGCGTGCAGGTAGAGCACTGATCATTTGAAAGTCTTCCACCTGAGCCACCCCTCCCTGCTGCCGAGTAGTATGAGGTCGACAGGACAGCCCTTTTCATTTCCATCTTAGATAGGGACATTCATGGAGGCTCTCTAACTCAACTCAAGTCCTATAAGCAGTAAGTAGAAGGCCTGGCATAACACTTCTGAGCATCCAGAACTTTCTGTCCCATCATTGTTTTCTCCTTGCTGTAGGTCAAGGTCAGGTGGTCTGCCTCTTAAATTAGGCAAAGTCCAGACCTCTCAAATTTGGGGGCAGGGAGGGTGAGGGTCTCACTGTGTCCCCCAGGCTGGAGTGCAATGTTAGGATCACAACTCACTGCAGCCTCAAACTCCTAGGCTAAGTGATCCTCCCACATCAGCTCTCCAGCCCCTAGTAGCTGGCATCATGCCCGTGAGACCACTCACCTCTCCTCTCACCCCCTTCTGCAAAGAAAAGAACTTTAAATAATAGAATGAAATCACTGTGTGGTAGATTGTATTATGTCCAAAATATTTGCTACCCCTCCTTGGCTTGAGCCTCACCTGAGGGCCTGGGGAGGATTATATACCCCTACCTTGTTGAACCTGGAAGGGCCACGAAACGTGCCTGGCACTGGTTGTAAGAGCCGGTGGGTGGTCCATCAGCTGTTGCAGTGACCTGCAATGTTCACATGGAGACTGTTTAGTCAGCCTAGGTCCCAGGGTGAAAAAGATGGTCAGAGCAGCCAGCCACAATAGACACGAACGGTAGGGAGAAATTAGCCCCTGCCATTGTAGACCAGTAGACTTTCCAGTTGTTGCCGCACCATAGTTGAGACTAAACTGCCTGATTCAGTTTGTAATCCCACCATTTAAAGATTAGCTGTTGTTAAGATTCTGGTGTGTATCTTAGCAGAATTTCTGATACACAAATGAATGTATTTAGATACACAATCTTACAAAAATGGGACAATACACATCTTGCTTTGGAGCTTTCTTGTCTTATCTAATATGTACTGAGTGTCTTTCCATGGTAAATTTATATCTAGATCCAATTTTTCAGTGTTGGGATTACAGTGTGGCTCCATAGTGTACTGATGCATGGTTATGCCAAAAGATGTTGTTTTCCCAGTTTCGTTTCATTTCTTTTCTCCTTCCTTCTTTCCTTCCTTCCTTTTCTTTCTTTCTTTCTTTCTTTTTTTTTGAGACGGAGTTTCACTTTTGTTGCCCAGGCTACAGTGCAATGGCACAATCTCCACTCACTGCAACCTCTGCCTCCCGGGTTCAAGCGATTCTCCTGCCTCAGCTTCCTGAGTGGCTGGGATTACAGGCGCGCACCACCATGCCCAGCTAATTTTTTGTATTTTTTTTTTTTTTTTTTTTTTGAGACGGAGTCTTGCTCTGTAGCCCGGGCTGGAGTGCAGTGGCCGGATCTCAGCTCACTGCAAGCTCCGCCTCCCGGGTTTACGCCATTCTCCTGCCTCAGCCTCCGGAGTAGCTGGGACTACAGGCGCCCGCCACCTCGCCCGGCTAGTTTTTTGTATTTTTAGTAGAGACGGGGTTTCACGGTGTTAGCCAGGATGGTCTCGATCTCCTGACCTCGTGATCCGCCCGTCTCGGCCTCCCAAAGTGCTGGGATTACAGGCTTGAGCCACCGCGCCCGGCCATTTTTTGTATTTTTAGTAGAGATGGGGTTTCACCATGGCCAGGCTAGTCTTGAACTCCTGACCTCAGGTGATCCGCCCGCCTCGGCCTCCTGCAGTGCTGGGATTACAGGCGTGAGCCACCCTGCCCGGCCCCTTCCTTCCCTTTCTTTCTCTTTTCTCTTTCTTTCTTTTTGACATCTCTGTCACCCAGGCTAGAGTGGAGTGCAGTGGCACAGTCACGGCTCACTGCAGCCTCAACCTCCTGGGCTCAAGCAATCTTCCCACCTTAGCCTTCTGAGTAGCTGGATCCACCACACCCGGCTAATTTTTAAATTTTTTGTAAAGACAGGGTTTTGCCATGAGACCCAGGTTGCTTTTGAACTCCTGAGCTCAAGCAATCCTCCCCCACTTGGCCTCCCAAAGTGCTGGGATTACTGGGGTTACAGGTGTGAGCCACCGCACTCAGCCTCTAGTTCCTTTTTTTTTTTTCTTTTTTTGAGACAGAGTCTTGCTCCCTCACCCAGGCTGGAGTGCAGTGGCGCAATCTTGGCTCACTGCAACCTCTGCCCCCACCGTTCAAACAATTCAAAATCAAACTCCCAGGCTCAAGTGATCCTCCTACCTCTCCATCCCTTTGTAGCTGGTACTACAGATGCACACCAGCGTGCCCAGCTAATTTTTAAATTTTTTACAGAGGTGCAGTCTCACTATGTTGTCCAGGCTAGTCTTTTTTTTTGGGGGGGGGACAGAGTCATACTCTTATCACCCAGGCTGGAGTGCAGTGGCACAATCTCACCTCACTGCAACCTCTGCTGCCCAGGTTCAACTGATTCTCCTGTCTCAGCCTCCCAGAGTAGCTGGGATTACAGGTGCCTGCCACTGTGCCCGGATACTTTTTGTATTTTTAGTAGATATGGCTTTTCACTATCTTGGCCAGACTGGTCTTGAACTCCTGACCTCGTGATCCACCTGTGTCAACTTCCCAAAGCGCTGGGATTACAGGCGTGAGCCACCGCGCCCAGCCACCCAGGCTGGTCTTGAACTCCTGGCTTCAAGTGATCCTCCCACCTCAGTCTCCCAAAGTGTTGGGATCACAGGCGTGAGCCACTGCGCCCTGCTTAATTTTTGATAAATATAAACTCTGTGATGAACATGTTATGTAAATATTTTTATGCACTGGTTTGATCATTTTCTTTCTTTTTTTTTTTTTTTTGAGGGGGTGGAATGAGAAAATAACTTTATTTTATTGTGGGGAGCAGGCCGATGTCCAACCTCAGAACTTCTGGAACTGCTTCTTGGTGCCGGCAGCCTTGGTGACCTTGAGCACACTGAAGTGCACTGTCTTGCTCAGCGGCCGGCACGTGTCCACTGTTATGATGTCACCAATCTGGACGTCCCTGAAGCAGGGGGACAGGTGCACAGACATGTTCTTGTGGCGCTTCTCAAAGTGGTTGTACTTGCGGATGTAGTGGAGGTAGTCTCGGCAGATGACAGTGGTCCCCCGCATCTTCATCTTGGTCACCACACCAGGGAGTATCCGCCCTTCAATGGAGACATTACCAGTGAAGGGGCATTTCTTGTCAATGTAGGTGCCCTCAATAGCCTCTTTGGGTGTCTTGAAGCCCAGACCTATGTTCTTGTAGTACCACGGGAGCTTCTTGCCAGTTTCTCCCAGCAGGACCCTCTTCTTGTTTTGAAAGATGGTAGGCTGCTTTTGGTAGGCACGCTCAGTCTGAATGTCCGCCATCTTCCCGGCTGCCTGAAAAAGGCGGTTTGATCATTTTCTTAGGTTTAGGATAAATCCCAAGAAGTGGAATTGCTGACTCTAAGGATTTGCACATCCTTTGTTTGGATACACAATGCCAGGCTACCCCTCCAGGAAGCCTGCCCAGTTCACACTCTTGCCAGCCTGCTAGTGCTCTTTTCTGTACAGCCTCATCAGTAGCAAGCATGATCAGTTTTTCCAGATGATTCCAACTTGGAGAGCATTCCTTTTTTTTTTTTTTTTTTTTTTTTTGAGATGGAGTCTCGCTCTGTCCCCTAGGCTGGAATGCAGTAGCTTGATCTTGGCTCACTGCAACCTCTGTCTCCCAGGTTCAAGTGATTATCTTGCCTCAGCCTCCTGAGTAGCTGGGACTACAAGTGCATGCCACCATACCCGGCTAATTTTTTTGTAGTTTTAGTAGAGATGGGGTTTTGCCATGTTGACCAGGCTGGTCTCAATCTCTTGACCTTGTGATCCACCCACCTTGGCCTCCTAACGTGCTGGGATTACAGGCGTGAACCACCGCACCTAGCCTGAAAAGCATTCTTGATCCTAGCTTTATCATCAGTACTGCCTTGGCAACTGTTTGGTCCATCTGATTAATCACTGCCAAGTCAGAAAGCAAAGAGATACAACCTCTGGGACCACCTAGGTAGAAGACTGAGTTGGAACTCAGTCTAATTTCCATGTCTCGTACATTACCTCTGAGTTTCTGTTACTCAGAGGACCGCCTCCTGGGAGAATCCCAGGTCTCCCTTTTATCTTTCTCTCCCTGTTGCCCCTTCTCCCTGAGGGGATTTTTAAAGCCAATTTTAAAATAATTATTATGAAACAAATAACAAAATAGAAATATTGGATAGAATTCTAAATGAAAAAGAAAAAAGGATCACCCGTAATCAGTGGTCCCAACAAATTACATTGTTTTTATTTGCCTCTGTTCCCTTCCAGTCCCAGTCCAAATGCATGCCATATTTTTACCCAGATGTGACCCTGGCCCAGATCTAATTTTGCATTCTGTGCCTTTCAATTCTGTTGTCATAAGCAGTTTTCCACATTGCTACATGGTCATCATCTTATTCTCATTGTTGCACAATGTTCCAATGAGTGAATAATTTAATCATCATTACCCTAATGTAAGTCACTTACATGGTTGCTCAATTTCCCTATAATAAATACTGCCGTAGTGCATGCTTTTGTGGATATGGCTTCTTCCTTCATTTGAATTATTTCCTCAGGTCAATTCTCAAGAGTGAGATAGGTCAAAAGGCACGAAGGCTTTAATGATTCTTGGCATGAGAACTGGAACATTGTTTTCCAAAGGGTTTTTTTCTTTTTTTTTTATTTTCCTGCTCAAAAGTTAATATATGCTATCTTTCAACCATATAGAATAAAGCAAAAATTCTACTACCCAGAAATTACCACTACTAACATTTGGCCAACCATCCCTCCAGGCATCTCTGGATATACATATCCATCTATATGTATAATCTGCATAGATATACATATAGATGTAGACATAAAAATAATTTTTCACAAAAGGGATCACATCCCCATGCCAGTTTTGCAACCTGCTTTTTTACTCAGCAACATGTCCTGGGTTTTTCTAATTGGTTCTGCCACCACCAGTGCCTAGGTGGTAGCAAAATGTAGTACAGCAATAGCTATAAGCCACGCACCGTACCAAGAATTTTATGTACATTAGCTAATTTAAGCTCTGCAGTAACCAAATGAGATAAGTTCTATTATCATCGTGCCCATTTTACAAATGAGGGAACAGGCTCAGAGAAATTGACTGCACAGGGTCACAGAGCTAGGGAGAGGTGGGGCTGGCGCTCCAAAACAGATGTTTATACAAGTAATACACAAACACATGTCTATTGTAAAAGATTAAAATAATAAATGCAAGCAAGAGCATAGCATAGAAACTAAAGTGTGAAAGTCCCATTTACACTTCCAGAGAGGTTTGGTGTGTGTATCAGTTAAGTTTAGGTTCAATTGCATATAACAGAAAACCAAAATAGCTTAGGCTTAAACAAGATAGGATTTGTTTTCTTCACATAAAAGAAGTCTGCACATAGCATTTCAGGGCTAGCATGGTGGGCCCATGCTCATTAGTCATGAAGAACCCATTTTCAGTTTATGGCTTCATCCTTAAGGTCTCCACATGGACTAATATTGTCCCTGGAGCTCCAGCCATCATGCCTGCTTTCTAGGCAACAAGGAGAAGGCCGGAGGGGCAGTACCATAGTTTTTCCCAGATGTATCAGCCTCTCTCTAAAGAGCTTTCCCTAAAGTCCCCCTACCATATGATATCGCTTTATTTCTTTTCTAAAAATTTTTTTTAATTTTTTTGAGATGGAGTCTCACTCTGTTGCCCAGGCTGGAGTGCAGTGGCATGATCTTGGTTCACTGCAACCTCCACCTCCCAGTTCTAGTGATTCTCCTGCCTCAGCCTCCCGAGTAGCTAGGAATACAGACGTGCACCACCATGCCCAGCTAATTTCTGTGTTTTTAGTAGAGATGGGGTTTCACCATGTTGGCCAGGTTGGTCTCAAACTCCCGACCTCAGGTGATCCACCCACCTCGGCCTCCTAAAGTGCTGGGATTATAGGCGTGAGCCACTGCGCCCAGCCTGATATCAGTTTATTTCTAATTGACCACCCTTATCCACAGGGAGGCTGTGCAGTGTAGGTTTTTTTTGTTGTTGTTGTTGTTTTTTGAGAAGGAGTCTCGCTGTGTCACCCAGGCTGGAGTGCAGTGGCCGGATCTCAGCTCACTGCAAGCTCCGCCTCCCGGGTTTAGCCATTCTTCTGCCTCAGCCTCCGTGCGGAGCAGCTGGGACTACAGGAGCCCGCCACCACGCCTGGCTAGTTTTTTGTATTTTTTTAGTAGAGATGGGGTTTCACCGTGTTAGCCAGGGTGGTCTCGATCTCCTGACCTCGTGATCTGCCCGTCTCGGCCTCCCAAAGTGCTGGGATTACAGGCGTGAGCCACCACGCCCAGCCCAGTGTAGTTTTTAAACTGAGCATTTTGCAGCTTCTCCAATCCCAGCTCCCCCCATAATACAAGTGCTTGGTTGATTTTTTTTTAAGGGGGAAAGAATCGATATTAAGAGAAAATTAGACAGTTCTGCCACCATGTATATCCTTCCCAATCCTTTCCT
The DNA here is from genome assembly GCF_043159975.1 of Macaca nemestrina. Lineage (NCBI taxonomy): Eukaryota > Metazoa > Chordata > Mammalia > Primates > Cercopithecidae > Macaca > Macaca nemestrina. The sequence continues at coordinate 58,695,871 of NC_092141.1, read as the reverse complement.
ACAAATTTAAATATGTATATATTGTGAAAGTCGATTGTACAAATTGGGTCATTCTTGCCATACTCAACTAAATCAGAGTCAATGGGTTGGGGGAAAAAGCACTTGGGACATATAACATCGCTCCGAGAAGTAAATTTTCCACAAGCTTGGCTGCTGAAACCGCCTGTTGTAACCTGAAACTAGTATCTAATGGCTACTGAAACAACTTGCTGCAACTCTAAGACTAGTTTTACCCACCACCTTCGCTCACCAGTCAGCGCTTGCCATCCCCAAAACCTTACTAGCTCCAATGAAGTATCTTTCAAAACAATTCTCCTTTTCATAAAACCCCCAAACATCTCTTTGTTCTTTGGCTATACTAAAGACCACCCAGTCTGTGTGTATGCCCCAAATTGCAATTGTTGCTTCTGAGATAAAATGTTAAATTTAGAGATTAATCTCTACATTTTTGACTTTGACAATATGTACATATATAATAATATAGTTTTAAATGGTACATTGTTTTAATTTACATTTTAAAGCCTTACTGACCAGATTAAACATTCTCCATTAAATATTTGTTTACTAATTATTGTGTTATGTGCACAGTTAAGCTCTTTGCTTATTTAGCCAATTAAAGCCTTGAAGATATCTTGATCCAGTTGAACAGACTGTCAAGGTAAAGAGATAGAGGCTGGTGCAGTGGCTCACGCCTGTAATCCCCTCACTTTGGGAGGCTGAGGCAGGCAGATCATGAGGTTAGGAGATCGAGACCATCCTGGCCAACATGGTGAAACCCCGTCTCTACTAAAAAAATACTACTTGGGAGGCTGAGGCAGGAGAATCGCATGAACCAGGGAGTCAGAGGTTACAGTCAGCCAAGATAGCGCCGTTGCACTCCAGCCTGGGAGACAGAGCAAGACTCCATCTCAAAAAAAAAAAAAAAAAAGATAACAGGTAGAGGGATAGATGACAGATAGGTGTTATAACTCTTTGTATTATTCACTGCAAATACTGCTTCTAATATGCTATCCTTTTTATTTTTCATGGATTTTTATTTTTTTGGAAGTGAGTTTTCCAGAAATTTCAACTACATTTATATATTTAAGTCCATCTTTTGCCTTGGGGCTTTTTCTATTAGTCCCAGGCTCAGACGTTAGTCCCACCTCCAGAGATATGGTTGGTGTTGAAGTTGGCCTTCTCCTTCCAAGAGGGGCAGTCTAATGTTGGTGGCTAGGCCCACCTGGGTTTGAATTTGAATCTTGACTGTCGCTTCCTACTATACAACTAGGAAGAACACGTCTGTCATCTGAGTTCTAGTTTTCTTGACTGTTGGTGAGGAGGTTGGACCAACCCCAGGTTCTTAAACTTGCCTATGCATCAGAATCGTCAGAGGCTCCAAAATACACATTCCTGCCCTTCCACCTCGCACCTCAGCTCAGATCTACACAACCCGAATCGCTGTATCCAGGAGTCTGTATTTTTTAAAACGCTCCCCTGAGCCTGACATTCAGACATGTTGCAGAATCTCCGCACCAGCCAGTGTCTGAGAGTGCCTCCTACACCAGGCTCTCTGTGTAGTGGGTGAGTGAGAGGAGGGTAGTGACCCTTGGCCACTGTGTCCCCCTCCAAAGCCAGTTGGCCCTGCCTTGTCCTCTTGGGTCAGAGCTCCCATTTCACATCCAACCTGAACCGCAGCCCATTCTCCCTGCTTTCTCAGGGCTGGAGCTGGGGGTGAAAGGGTGATCAGGATCCTGCAGTGTGAGTGGGGTTCGGGGGCTGCCACGGCAATGCGGCTAGGAGGGGGCCAGTGTTCCTTACTGGCTGGCTACCCTTAGTTAAGCCTCTCACCCTATGAATCTCCATCTCTTCACCTCTGACAGCAGGACTGAGACCTTGCCTTCCTTGCAAGGCAGTCCTAAGGTCTGAGATGATGGGTGGATGGAAAAAGCCTCGAGCAGTTCCTGCCACAAAATGTGCATTTGACAAATGTGGTAGATGTTACTATTAGCGCTTTTTTTTTTCTTTTTCTTTTTCTTTCTTTCTTTCTTTCTTTTTTTTTTTTTTTTTTGAGACAGAGTCGCTCTGTTGCCAAAGCTGGAGTGCAGTGACACAATCTTAGCTCCACCTCCCGGGTTCAAGCGATTCTCCTGCCTCTGTCTCCCGAGTAGCTGGGACTACAGGTGCTCACCACCACACCTGGCTAATTTTTGTATTTTTGGTAGATGTGAGGTTTCACCATGTTGGCCAGGCTGGTCTTGAACTCTTGACCTCAAGCGATCCACCCGTCTCGACTGCCTCGGCCTCCTAAAGTGCAAGAATTACAAGTGTGAGTCACCACACCCGGCCACTATTAGTGTTTTCATTGTAATTTACAGCTGTAGGGGAGGCAAAATTTTATCCCCTACCATCTTGGGGTTTTTTGGCTGGGTCTCAGAATTAAACTGACATAAAACAGATTAACAGGAGAAAAACATCCAAATTTATTTAATACAGTTTGTATGTGGCACAGGAGACTTCATAAGGAAATGAAGACCCAAAGATGCAGTTAGAATTGAACACTTGGCCGGGCACGGTGGCTCACACCTGTAATCTCAGCACTTTGGGAGGCCAAGGCAGGCAGATCACTTGAGGTCATGAGTTCAAGACCAGCCTGAACAAAATGGTGATGTGAAATTCCCGTCTCAACTAAAAAAAAAAAAAAAAAAAAATACAAAAATTATCCAGGTATGGTGGTGTGCACCTGTAGTCCCAGCTACTCAGGAGGCTGAGACAGGAGAATCGCTTGAGCCTGGGAGGCAGAGGTTACAGTGAGCCGAGATCGCGCCACTGCACTCCAGCCTGGAGAACAGAGTGAGACTTGGTCTCAAAAAAAAGGAAGCAGAAGGGGCCAGGCATGGTGGCTTACACCTGTAATCCCAGCACTTTGGGAGGCTGAGGCAGGAGGATTGCTTGAGTCAGAGGTTCAAGACCAGCCTGGGCAACATAGTGAGACATTTATCACTATAAAAACTTTTAAAAATAGCTGAGTGTGATGGTGCAGCTGTGGTCCCAGCTACTCAGGAGGCTGAAGTGGGAGGATCAGTTGAGCCTGGGAAGGTCAAGATTGCAGTGAGCTATGATCGTGCCACTGCACTCTAGCCCGGGTAACAGAGTGAGACCCTGTCTTAAAAAAAAAAAAAAAAAAGGAAGGTTCACATGATCTTCTTGCACCTGCTATTTTTCAAATGCCTTTAACTTAAAATAGTCAATAAGCCCGAGCAGCGGATTTGGGGGTAGCATGTTCTTAACTCCACAGTGTGCTGGGCATGCTGGCTCTAGAGAACACAGGTCTTGAACAGGAAGTCCTGTGCCTGACAAGACAGAGAGAGACCTGTCACTTCCCTGTGCTGCTCAAACTTCAGTAGACTTGACTCCTGGAAATTTTTCCCTCTGGCTCAGCATAGAATTTGTCACCTCCTGGGTGGCTGGGAGGCCATGCACCATGAGGCCCACTGGCAGCCTCCAGGCAGTGGACACCCACACTATGTGGCTCCTTAGACCAGTGCTCCCTGACTTCTCTCAGCAGGTCAGGCAGGAGCGGCCCCATTCCTCAAGTGGCTGACTAATCTGGGCAGGGACCGCCCCACCTGCCTCCCAGATCCCTGACACCCGGGACACCCCAGAGGTTGCCTTTCCTCTGCCCTCACTCTAGATTAGGTCTCTCCTGGAGCCCTCCCTGCAGGCAGGGGCTCAGCTCAGGGAGGCTGCTTTAGATCTTTGGGGAAGTTGCTGAAGAAATGTGCCCTTCCTCCCAGTCCCCGCCAAGCATGGGCCCTTCAGATTAATGTGCGAACAATAATAAAATGAGCGTGAAAACCATCAGGCTGGCAATCCTCAGCTTGAGTGAAGTTCAAAGGTCACAGAACAATTTAAGGATCCTGCTCAAACACCCTAGTTTGAGCACAGGAGCCCTGAAACGGCTCCCACCTGGGTCCCCGGAGTGTGCGTGCTGTATTCAGATTCCAGCTCTGCTGCCCATTCACTGCTTAATCCTGGGTGGAGTACTTAGCCCGTCTCTGCTTCAGGTTCCTCATCTGTAAAATGGGAATGCTAATGATATTCTCTACCTGACATGGTTGTAAATGTTCAGGGAGTTAGCACCCATAACTAAAACACCAAAGAAAAATAGATACATTGGATTTCATCAAAACTTTTAAAATGTTGTACATCAAAGGGCACTATTAAGAAAGTAAAAAGAAAACCCACAGAATGGGGGAAAATATTTACAAATTATATATCTCATAAGAGTTTAATATCCTCTCAATTTATAAAGAACTCCTACAACTCAACAATGAAAAGACAACCCAATTTAAAAATGGGCAAAGGGTCAGACCCAGTGGCACACACCTGTAATCCTAACACTTTGGAAGGCCGAGGTGGGCAGATCACTTGAGGCCAGGAGTTCGAGACCAGCCTGGCCAACATGGTGAAACCCTGTCTGTACTAAAAAGAAACAAATGGGCCAGGCGTGGTGGTGCACACCTGTAATCCTAGCTACTCGAGAGGCTAAGGCACAAGAATTGCTTGAATCTGGGAGGCGGAGGTTGCAGTGAGCCAAGATCACGCCACTGCACTCCAGCCTGGGCAACAGAGTGAGACTTTGTCTCAAAAAAAAAATAAATAAAATAAATAAAAATAGGCAAAGGATTTGAATAGGTGTTTCTCTAAATAAAATACACAAGTGACTAATAAGCACATGAAAAGATGCTCAACATCATTAGCCATTAACAAAATGGACATCAAAACTGAGATTACCCCCCAACACCCACTAGGATGGTTAGAATAGAAATAATAATAATAACAAGTGTTGGTGAATATGTGGAGAAATCAAAACCCTTATACACTGCTGGTGGGGATGCAAAATGGTGCAGCTGCTGTGGAAAACAGTCTTGCAGTTCCTAAAAAATTAAACCTAGCGTCACCATATGACCCAGCAACTCCACTCCTAGGTATATGCCCAAGATAATTAAAGACATGTAGTCATACAAAAACTTATGCACAAATGTTCGTAGCAGCAGTATTCATAATAGCCACAAAGTGGAAACAGCCCAATGCCCGTCAATTGATGAATGGATAAATAAAATATGGTACCTTCATACGATGAAATATTATTCAGCAATGAAATGAATACATGAAAACATTATGCTAAGTTAAAAAAAAAACCAGACACAAAGTAGGTCTGTACTGTATGATTTAATGTATACGAAATGTCCAGAATGGCAAATTCATAGAGATGGAAAGTAGATTAGTGGCTTCTAGGGATTAGTGGGTAGGGGACAATGGGGAGTGACTAATGGCTACAGGGTTTCTTTTGGGGTGATGGAAATGTTCTGGAACTGAACAGTGGTAATGGTTGCACAACCTTGTGAATATACTGAAAAAAAAAAACCACTGAATTGTATCCTTCTAATGGTGAATTTTATGTTATATAAAATTTTTTATGTGAATTATCTCAATTTTATTAAAAAAGGAACTACTACACATAAAATGCTTAGAAGGCTATGCAGGCCATGATAAGCCTTCAGTTAGATGCCATTTAGTTTATAAACTCCACTGAATTTATGGGTTGGTCCAGATCACCAGAAGGAAAACATAAAAGGAGCATCATCTTTAGAAATTGAATTCACGGCCTGGCGCGGTGGCTCATGCCTGTAGTCCCAGCACTTTGGGAGGCCGAGGGAGCGGATCATGAGGTCAGGAGATTGAGACCATCCAGGCTAACATGGTAAAACCCCGTCTCTACTAAAAATACAAAAAAATTAGCAGAGCATGGCAGCACGCGCCTGTAGTCCCAGCTACTAGGGAGGCTGAGGCAGGAGAATTGCTTGAACCCAGGAGGCGGAGCTTGCAATGAGCCAAGATCACCCCATTGTACTCCAGCCTAGGTGACAGAACGAGACTCCATCTCAAAAAAAAAAAAAAAAAATAGAAAAGAAATTGATTTCCCATACTTAATACACGTTAAAGCATTTATTTTCATGTAGTTTCTTCTCTTATTTATTTCATACTCAGTCTTGACTTTACATGCTTTATATATATACTTATATAATATATATAAACATTTATTTTGTATTGTTTTTAAATTTTATTTTCATGATCACTTTGATATTTTTGAGGTGTGTCCAGGGCTTAAATCGCATTTGTTTTTGAAGTCTCAACTGGATTGAGTCTAGGACTGCCATGTAGCTCAGATAATCCACTTATGGTCAGGCCTGTGAAACAGCAGGATGCTCATTGACCTTGGGCTGAAAGCCTGAGATGGAGGCTTAGCTCCATTGCTTATAAGCTATGTGACCTGGGACAAGACTAAAGTTGTCAGATTTAGCAAATAAAAATACAGACACCCAGTTACATTTGAATTTCGGATAAACAATTATATACTGTTTAATGATATATTGTTTAATGATATATTGTTTAATGAAAAACAATGATATTAAACAATGACCAGATAAACAATGAATATATTTTTTGTGTAAACATATCCCAAATATTATATGGGACATACTTATACTAAAAAAACTTATTTTATCTGAAATTAAAATTTATCTGTGAGAGTTTTCAAGGGAATCATATTTAATTCTCACAACGCCCCCTGCTGCCCTTTCCCATTTTTGTCATGAAGTGACTTAGCCCAAGGTCATCCAGCTAGAAAATTATTAAGCTGGGATTTGAACTTGGGTGCGTCAACTGTAGCATGCTCTGCTACTGGAACTCAAGACAGATATGCAGCGACCTACTTTTTTTTTTTTTTTTTTTTTTTTTGAGACAGAGTCTCACTCTGAGGCCAGGCTAGAGTGAGTACAGTGGCGCAATCTGGGTTCACTGCAACCTCTGCCGCCCGGGTTCAAGTGATTCTCCTGCCTCACCTCCCAAGTAGTTGGGGTTACAGGCGCCTGCCACCGTGCCTGGCTAATTTTTGTAGTTTTAGTAGAGACGGGGTTTCACCATCTTGGCCAGGCTAGTCTTGAACTCCTGACCTCATGATCCACCCGCCTCAGCCTCCCAAAGTGCTGGGATTACAGGCGTGAGCCACTGCACCTAGCCTGGCAGTGACCTACTTAATGATAGCCTGGGAGCCATGAGCTAACTTGGTAAGAACAGAAGCTTTCATGGACTGAGACAGACTTTTGAACAAGAGCTAGAGAATTCGATTTGAAAGTGTTTCTATGACCCTGTCTATGTTAGTTTCCTGTTTCTGCCCTAATAAATGACCACATATTTAGTGGCTTAACACAAATTTATCTTGCTGCCTCTGGAGGTCAGAAGTCTAAAATGGTCCAGGTGTCAGCAGAGCTGTGTTCCTTGTGGAGGCTCTAGGAGAGAATCTGCCTCTTGCCTTTTCCAGCTTCTTCAGGCTTGCAGCATGTCGTGGCTCAGAGCCACACACTCTGACCTCCGCTTCCATTAGCACATCTCCCTCTCTGACGCTGACCCTTCTGCCACCCTCTTGTAACGACCCTTGTGATTACATGGGGCCCACTGGATAATCCTGGATCATCTCTGAATCTCAAGATCCTTAATCACATCTGCAAAATCCTTTTTGCCTTGCAAGGTAACATATTTACAGTTTCCGGCGATTAGGAGGTGGACATCTGTGGTGGAGCCGTTATTCTGCCTATCACACTAAGAGAAATGATCTAGTTGACTTGAGTGTCCCAGGCCTTAACTATAATCCCTTTCATCTGTATAGTTTTCACACACATTCTTTTTTCCACCTTGCGTCCATCCTGGAAAGTAGATGAAGGCTGTGCTGAGCCCATTCTGTGAGGAAGGAAGATGAAACTCAGAGCGGAGGCCTCGTGCTGTGTGACACAGTTAAAAAGAGACTCAGGCCCAGGGCTTTTGATTCAGCACCTGCCCCCGCAGTTCCCAGCCATGCATCACTAGAACACTATTCTCACCAGTGGAGCAGGACAATTCCTCAGCTGCCCCCACAATTTAGGAAGGAGTCCCCTAGGTGAACCAGCTCCCTCAGCCCTGAATCTGCCCTCAGAAGGCAGCCTTCTGCCCAGAACGAGGATGGAGGGGTGCAGGCAGAGAACTGTTTTTTTGGTGGAGGTCCACGGGACAGAGCCCAGAACTCACTGTCCATCCATCTTGGGCGTGTCCTCCCCAGCCGCCCAGGCTGACTAGACCAGCGCGGGAACTCCTGCATGCTCGGAGGGAGGCCTGATTCTTAGAACTGTCTTCCTATAGCAGTCCTCTTAGGAGCATGTCGCTGTGGTTTGTGGTTCTGTCCATGGGTGCTGCTGCATGGGAGGAGCCAGCTCTTTCCCTGCCCCACAGATCATGGAAGGCAGTGACCATGGGCCACTGACGCTCCTGCAGGCTCCCCACACCCATCCATTAGGATGGCACACATGTGCCAGCCAGGAATGGGGGGACACAGCCATGAATCCGACAGAAAGGCTCCTGCACCTCTGGAACTTGTGCTTTAGCAGGGCAGACAGATCCCACAGAAGTGTATGTGTAGGGGTTCTGAGGATGACGAATAGGATGAGGCACAAGAAGGTGACCGTGACCATGTGAGACAGGCACTGTCCCTACGCTATCACTCTATTTTTGTTTCTTCGGGTTTTTTTGAAACAGGGTCTCGTTCTGTCACTCAGGCTGGAGTACAGTGGTGTGATCATAGCTTACTGCAGCCTTGATCTCCCGGGCTCCAAGCAATCCTCCTGCTTCAGCCTCCTGAGTAACTAGGACTCCAGACACGCACCACCACTACACCTGGCTAATTTAAAAAATTTTTATTTTCAGTAGAGATGGGGTCTCACTATGTGGCCCAGGCTGGTCTCAAACTTCTGGGCTCAAGTGATCCTTCTGCTTTGACCTTCCAAAGTGCTGGGATTGCATGTGTGAGCCACCATGCCTAGTTGGCTGTCCCCACTCTAAAGCAGACAGCCCAAGTGGGGGCAAAGTTGAGAAGCAAACCCACACTTTACTCCAAAGCCTCTGAAAATCCTCCCTTGTGTCCTTCCTAAGAAGTGTCCCAGAGTCTCTGTGTCATCCCTGAAGCTGAAGTCAGTCCATTCTGGGAGCAGAGTCCAGCTGCGTCCTGTGTTTTGGGCTAAGAAGAATTTAAGATTCTGAGTGTGAGCTGAGCAAGGTTGTAGTAAGGAGGGCAGTGATGTGATGAATCGTTTAAGGGGTGCAGCTGCCAGATGTGAGTGGGTGAGGGCAGATGTGAGGGGCATGAGCCAGCTATGTGTGGGGGTGGCCAGACCTGGTGGGGGGGGCACAATGGAAACAATAGGGGAGCAGGCCAGGTGGGTATGCGGAAGTGAGACACAGTGGTAGGATGAACCGGGAGGGGGTCCAGATGTGAGGGGCTGGAGAATGGATGACCCCCAGCCTCAGTCTTTAGGAGGGTGGCTGTCCCTGGGAAATGGATGATGCAGTCTGTGGAGGAAATGCGCTTTCTATTTAGGGAGGCTGTTTAGGAGTAGCTGACGACATGCCCAGCACCTGGATGGGTGGAAATAAACAGAGACATGAAGCAATAATTTATGCTGTGTCCTCTGTCAACCTAGCCACCACCTCCTCCTCCCTGGGCTCCAGGAAGTTGCTCAGAGTTGTGGAGCTGGGAGGAGACTGCGGGAGCTATGCTGGTGAAGTGATGCTGTCATCTGAGCTTGTGCTTTACACACTGCGCTTTTTTTTTTTTTTTTTTTTTTTTTTTTTTTTTAAGACAGAGTCTTGCTCTGTCACCCTAGGCTGGAGTGCAGTGGTGCAATCACAGCTCACTGCAGCCTCGACCTCCCAAGCTCAAGCAATCCATCCACCTCACTCTCTTGTATAGCTAGGACCACAAGTGCGTGACATGACATCTGGCTAATTTTTAGAATTTTTTTTGTAGAGACAGGGTCTCACTATGTTGCCCAGGCTGGTCTCAAACTCCTGGGCTCAAGTGATCCTCCTGCCTCAGCCTCCAGAAGTGTTGGGTTATAGGCACAAGCCATCATGCCCAGCCCCCTCCAGGCCTTTGTACCTTCTATGTCCTTACCTGGAGTACCTGCCCCTTGAACTACCCATTGAACTCTTTATTTAGTGGCCCACCTCCTCTAAGAAGTCCCCCCTCATATCCAGTCTGTGGTTCCTAAATTGCAGCTAATTACTACCCCATGAGCTCACACATTAGAGTTGGAAATCTACTTTCAAATGACCCCCCTTCGTGTCTAAAAGATTCCTAGGTTTGATTGGACTCTGAGCTCCAAAGGGCAAAAGGAAATGTTCTTATTTTCTTCCATATCTTACAGAGCTTCTGGGACAGCCATGGAGGTAAGCCATTCCTGTCTCCCTTCAAGAAAGAACTTGCTATTCACCCACAAGGAGGGCAGTTAGCTTACAGCTTCTAACAAACATACTTTGCTTAGAGGACACGGTGGGTTGGCCAAGACTTTGTTAGATCTGCAGCACAATCTGAGGCTCTCCCAGCCCTTTCCTGCTTCCTCTCCTTCACTGGCCTTTCCACTACCCCCTCTCCCCACAATAAACCTCTTGCACTTCTATATTCATCTCAGCGCTTGCTTCCTGGAGGACCCACATG